>NC_056728.1:506774412-507074412 GCF_019279795.1 Protopterus annectens | reverse complement strand
CTCCACTGCCATAAGGGCCTGTAATTCAGATAACCTTCTAGCTGAAGTGATTGCTAAAAGAAAAGCTGTTTTCCAAGAAAGAAATTTTAAATCTGCAGTAGCAGCTGGCTTGAAAGGAGGTAGAGTGAGTTTCTCCAAGACAAAGTTAAGGTCCCAGGCTGGGGTTGAAGCTCTCCTGGGTGGCCTTAAATTTTTGGCCCCTCTGAGGAACTGCTTGAGCAGAGGATGAGAGAAGAGGGGAGGGTTCTGTGTTATAATGAGCCGAAATGGCTGAGGCGTGGATTTTAATGGAGGAAAAAGACAGGCCCTTGTGAAGCATCTCAGTTAAGTACTGTAAAATCTGAGGTAAATTGGGCGCTGCTGTGCTCATCCCTTGAGACTGGTATCAGGCAAAGAATCTATTCCGTTTTTCAGCATAAGATTTTCTAGTACTAGGCCTCCTTGCCTCTAAAACATCCATAACAGGTTTGCTGAGGGATGGTAAAGGAGATATTAAATAATTAGCCAGGCTGCAAGGTTCAGTGTTAGAAGCTGAGGGTGCAGAATCTGGTTCTCTTGCTGAGACAGCAGGGAAGGAGTCTGAGGCAGGTGCTATGGAGATAACCGTGACACACTGCGCAGGAGGGGGTAACAGTGTTGGTGCAGCCAGTCTGGAGCAATCAAAATCATCCTTGGTTTATCCTGTTTGATTTTTAGTAGTACTTTGGACAGCAGAGGCAGAGGGGGAAGGCATAGACTGATAGGTTTTTCCAGCTGAAGGACAAAGTACCCACTTTCCAGGCTTGTTTGTGGGGAGTCCTTGTGCAAAATTTGTCCAATTGATAGTTCTGGGAAGAGGCAAACAGGTCTATATCTGGGCTCCCCCATTTGCTTGTCAACATGTTGAAAATCCTTGGTTCCAGTTTCCACTCGTGTGGGTCCATGAGGTTTCTGCTTAGTCCGTCTGCCAGTGTATTTAATTTTCCTGGCAGGAATTGAGCTTGTAGGTGCACTTGGTAGCTCAAGGCTGTGTTCCACAATGCCATGGCTAGTCTGCAGAGGGGGTAAGAATGTGTACCCCCCTGCTTGTTTATGTACCACATAACAGTGGTGTTGTCCGTCTTTACCATTAGTTGTCCTGGAAGAATGTGGTCCTTGAAGGCTGTCAGAGCATTCTGTACAGCTAACATTTCTTTTTGATTGATATGCAGGTGCATTTGACTTGGGTTCCACTTGCCCTGAATGCACTTCCCTGCCAGGTGAGCCCCCCATGCATAGTATGATGCGTCTGTTGTTAGGCTTTGGGCGGCAGGGGATGGTGTGAAACGTAGTCCCTTGTTTTGATGGCAGGCCTCTGCCTACCAAAGGAACTCTAGGCATAGGCAAGGTATGATAGGAATCATTGTTTCTAGGTCTTGAGAATGTTGACACCATAGGCTTTTTAGATACCACTGTAGTTTCCTCATATGCAGTCTTGCATATGGAATTAGAAGAATGCAGGAGGCTATGAACCCCAAGGCTTGCAGTATTTGTCTTGCAGATAGCAGGGTTTTTGTGGCCACTTGTTTGAAGTAGGTTGTCAAATGAATTTGTTTCTCTGGTGTGAGGTAAGCCATCTGGGAAGTTCTATTCAAGCTTGCTCCCAGGAATATAATTTGTTGACAGGGTACCAGTTGTGATTTCTTTTCATTTATGGTGTACCCCAGACAAGTTAGAACCCTTTGTACAAAGGCCAGATGATTCAAAAGTATGTCCTGGCTTTCTGCCTGAATTAGGCAATTGTCCAGGTATGGGTATATTTGAATATTTCTTTGCCTGCAAAATGCAATAACTGGAGCTAGGCACTTTCTGAATACCCTGGGTGCAGTAGATAAGCCAAAGGACAGTGCAGAGAACTGATAGTGCGTGTAGCCTGCTTTGAAGCGTAGGTATCTTCTGCAAGATTCCCTGATTGGGATGTGCAGGTATGCTTCTTTTAAATACAGCGTTGCCAACCCGGCATCTTTGCCTAGCATAGGAAGTAAATGGTGAAGAGTCAGCATCTTGAATTTTGGAATCTCCAAAAAGGTGTTTAGAGTAGACAGGTCCAGGATAGGACGCCAAGAATTGTCTTTCCTGGGTACCAGGAAAAGTCTAGAGTAGAAACCTTGTCCCTTTTCCTCTTCTGGTACCAGTTGAATAGCCCCCATGCTTAAGAGAGAAAGTACTTGTTTTTGGGCCTCTGTCCACTGATTTGGGGGGTAGGTTTGGCCACCTACTTGGTGTTGGCAACGTGTGGAAGTGAAATCTGTATCCCTGGGACATGTACTTAAAACCCATTTGTCCTGGGTAATGAGTTCCCAATTCTTTGCATGAAGAGCAATCTTTCCCCCCAAAGGGGCAGTCAGTTGATAAGTGCTTGGAAATTTTAAAAGGAAGTCATTGAGTCAGTTTACCATAGAGGGGAGTCTTATTATTCCCAGATTTGGAAGTGGAGGCCCCCCACTGCTTAGTTCTGTGTGTCCCCTAGGACTGAAACCTGGGGTTTTTGCTGCGTCTGGGTTTGGCTTGAGAAGACCTGGAAGGGACTGGAAAGGACCAATTCTTAGAGGGCCAGTGCCTACTAAATCTAGGAGGCTGAACTTGTAAAAAAATCTTTAACAGTTTGCATAGATTTAGCTTTATCTTCCATCTTTTTAAGATCTTCCTCAGCTTTGTTGCCAAACAGGTGGTCCTGATTTAAAGGAGCATCCAACAATTTAGCTTCAACATGATCAGGCAAAGATTGCTCCTTAAGCCAAGCGTGCCTTCTGAGCACAGACCCAGTAACAGCAGCCCTGCAAGAGACCTCTAATGAATCAAAACCACATTGCAAAGTATGTTTTCCAACTTGTTCAACAGAATGCATTAAATCTTGTAATTCTTTATTTTCCACACAGCTGGGAATCAACATCATTTTCTGTTTAAGCAGTCCAATAACATGTTGCTGATACTTTAACATATGAAACTGGTAGTTTAAAGCCCTAATGGCCAAGGTTGCATAAGTGTAAGCCTTCTTACCCCATCTATCCAGCGCCCTGGAGTCTCTATCAGAAGGGGTAGGATTTTTAGCAGTAGAAGCCTTAATGCCCTTGGGCCCCTGTGAAATAGTCTCTGGATCTGCAATAGAATTTTTAAAGAGGAACTTGTGGGACTCAGGGACCCTGTAGTATCTGTCAGGTTTTCTGGTTGCAGGAGGCAAGGAATCAGGGGCCAAACTAGATTCCGAAAAAGCATCAACAATGTCTAGTACAGGAGGAATAGCTAAAGGCCTATGCTGAGGTAGGAGAAGGAAATCCCTAAGCCTCTTTTTTGAATCAGAAAAATCCTGGCTTTCCCAGTGGAAATGCTCCCTTAGAGTATGTAAGGTTTCCCCAAAAGAAAAATCCTCAGGAGGGGAAGCAGAGGGAATGGAGTCCTCTGCATCAGAATCTTCATAAGTAGATAAGGGCAAATCCAGATCATCAGAAGAAACAGAATCCTGATCAGAAGATTCATAATCAACTTCAGACTTAGGCCTCTTAGAAGGGGGGGGGGGTTGGTTACCCCTGATTAGAGTTATTAGATCTTCAGCCATTCTCATCATTTGTTTTTTTAGGCACAGAGGCCTGAGCATGTGGCCTGGGTGTCATTTTTTTAGGCATGGATCGAGATTTAGGCCTAAGTAAAGAAGGAGGCGTCGGTTTAATATGAAAGTCCGTAGGCCTGAATACACCCTCAGAAGCTGGTGCCTGCACAGCGGCTCCGGACCCATCCAAGGTAGAGACATCCGCGGGTTCCATAGTTGAAGCATCTCGCGGCATACCGGACTCCGAATGGGTCTCAGTAGAGGCCTGCAAATTAGAAGTAGTGGGTATCAGGGGCTGTGAAAGTGCCTTACTGAGTACCGGCAAACTGGTGACTGGCTTAGGAGAAGCGTCGCCGGCAGTTTTGGACCTCGGCAGCCTGTCTCTGTCTTTATCTTTGCGTTTTCTCGGAATCCCGATAATCGGATGGCTAACCGACGACATTTCTGGATAATTAAACGAGAACCAAAATATTTAGAGGCGAAAATATACGATGATAGATAGTACGCTGATTAAATAAGCACAAAACCAACAGCAAGGTACGTCGTGGTCAGGGCCTAGGTAAGAAATACAGTACGAATGAAAATCTTTATGAGGTATTTGTTTTCCACAAGTAATGCAATTATTAACTTTTACTGACATCTGTAAGGAGCAAGAAAAAGTTTCCCCAATGGGGTACTTAGCTTTAGTTGAAGACTTCGGTTCTGAAACCCGAAAACAAAAATTTCAGGAGTCAGCCGACCGGCACTTGGGAACTGCTTCTGCTTCGGGCACCACACAGTAAGAAAGACTGATGTAATGGTGTCGGCTGCATGTTTTATACCCCTGATGGCCTGACATCATGGAAGTAGGGACAGCAGCCAACGCAGGACCCAAGACTTCGATAATCAGGCTGACTGAGGGCTAACAGCAAGCAGATAACCCAAATGTAATGACTGCAACAGTGAAACACGAACATTTATATATTACCCCTAATGAGAATAACTGGGATCATACCATAGATGATTTGAGAGGATCCATGTATGGGAAAAAGCATTTAGCAACTGCCTGTATAAGGAGCAGTGCTAGGGTAAATTTTCTGTTTCCCATCCATAGATCTAAGTTGTGCTTGAATTTAGACAGGGATGAACTTGTTTCATATGGATTAGGAGTCTGTCCAGGGCAACAGATCCAATGTGAGACATACTGCTCTCTCCAAACTGTTCTGCTTGAATGCCATCTGACTTGATTATGTGGAATAAATCCATCAGTAATGAATCGGAGGATGCCTTGCATGCCATACACAAGTCATCTCTTAGCAATCTGTAAGATACAGAGTACAGTGACAGGGCTTTGTGTCCGTCCATGTAGGATATGTGGTTTAGGACTTGTACCCTTTTAGTAAGGTAGCTCTGGGGGCATTCCTGTTGCTGCATGTGTCTAGACAGATGCATGCCAAAGGGGACATTATATTCAACAACTGGCCTAATGAGGGCTGAGTAAAGGGAGACTATGACATCCCAAGATCTAAACACAATTCCTTTGTTTATAAGCTGTGCAATATAGAAGGGCTTTCTTACAAACATAGACACATGTTGGTCAAAAGATTGGTCACGTCCATATAAATTCCCAAATCCCAAACAAACAACTGTGTCAACTCTTAGGGGTGTATTGTCAATGTGGTTGTTCCCTGGGGTAGAGGACTTCTTAAAGGAAACAATAATGCATGTTTTGGCATTTAATGGCACTAGTTATTTATTTGTGATAAACCTTCCTATATGATGGCTAAGTCATTTAAGGATTCAGCGACTTCTCCTAGCTTGCAGTCATCTGCAAACCTTTTCAGTCAAAGCCTCTTGGTATTCGCTTTTACTTCAGAAAAGTAGACACCAAACAGGAGAGGTCTCAGCACAGAATGCTGACTCCACTGGTGACTGTCTCTTTGTGAAGGCAATTTCTCCTATTTTATTTGCATCCTACCTGTGATGACAATCCACCTGGTGACATACATAGGGGCTTATTCCCAGTTTAACTAGCTTTTATATTATGCCTGAGTGGAGAACTGTGTCAAAAGCTTTGGCCAGTTTGAGGTATGCAGTGTGAACAGTTTGCCTTCATCCACTGCTTTGTTGGCCTTTTCAAAAAAATCCACCAGGTTGAGTAAGCGTGACCTGCTCTTGATGAATCCAAACTGAGATGGGTCCAGTGTTTGCAGGTTCCCTATGCCTTGATTGATTATTTCCATGAAAAGTCTTTCCATGGCTTTGCATACAAGGATGGTCAGATTTATGGGTCTGTAAATGCCATGTCTGTGTAAAGTTCTCCCATATGCAGGGGAATGACTGCAGTTGCTCTCTACTCACTTGGTACAAACATGTATGAAGGCTGAGATTTAACAATGTTGTTACGGGTATGGCTAAATCAAGCTTTATACTACTTAAGATGCATCCAGGGATGCTGTCAAGAGCCACTGATGCAGTATGTTTAGCCTCTGGTAGCACTTTTAGGGCTTGGTCTTGTGTGATAGCTGTATTCGAGCCAGTTTCAGGTACATCTACATCTTGAGGTCAAAGAGTAAACATGGGAAAGGCTAACTTTATCAGCCAGTACGATTGCTAAATCATCAGCCTCAGTGCTGTTCACAATCCGCTGAGCGCACTACTGTGTTGTGCTTTTGAGATTACAAAAATAAATGAAATTACTTGTATACATTTAACAGAACAGTGCATAATTTAGTTTTAGTTAAAAGTAATCTCAGCACTTTTCCTTAGGGCTAAAAGTTATGTTTTCTGAAGGCATACAAGTCATTTTTCACATCTGGAAGGGGAAAACAGCCAAGAAAAAAACAGTAACTGTTAAAAGTAGGAACACAGACTGCAGCATGTGCTTTAGGATGGGTACCTTAATTTTAGATTACGTTATTCTTGTGGGTGCAGCTATTGATCTGGGGCAACTGTTCCAATCTGGAGGGTTAAACTTCATTTGTTTAAAATGTACATAGTTTTGTGTGTTGCTCGAAGTTAAAAGAGGATGGGGTATTCTTAACACATAGTTAGTTTTTGTTTGTGTGCACTTATTCTTGACAAATGTGACAGGTTCAAAAGAAGATAACCAACTGCATAAAAAGATCAGCTTGCCAAACATTAACGTGCACGGATAACAAAAACAGGAAATCCAAGAAAACTGTCTTGTATAATAGGTGGGAACAAAAGATTTTTATCATAATGGCTACTCTATCCATAGTATCTTGGAATGTAAATGTACCAGCAAAGAAAAGTGTATTCAATTATATTAAGAAATGCAGAGTGCAAATAGCAATGTTGCAAAAGACACATTTGGAAAAAAACGAGATGTGAATTTAACAAATAATTTCCTGATTGATATTTACGAGAATATCAGGGACAAAGGAAAAGGGAAATAATACTAACTGCTAGAGGGGCTGCAATAGTAACACAACAGGGGGGAAAAGACAATAATGGTAGATTTGTGGCAGTAAGGCAATGGAGGAGGACAATTATACTGGCATGTATTTACAATCCTAAAAATCCATGGCAAAAATAACTAATAAAAACAGAAAACAGGTCCAAGCAACTATAGAATCAACACCAGAATTTAATGAAAACTTAAGCGCTTTTCGTTTGCAATGTATGCAAACTTCATCAGAAGTAAAAACAAGTGAGACTACTAAAAAACATCAACAAACATTTAAAAATAATGCATAAAAAATGGAAAAAAGAATGAAAAATGAATACATTACAATAATAAAACCCAAAATACATCAGTATAATGTCCAATATCTAGAAACTGGATATTACCTTTTGTGCTAATTGTGCTAATACAGTAATAGCAAACATATACACTTTGATGTAATCTATCATCTTTGCAAACTCTTCAGTTTTAAAATGCTACTGATGGAACAGGACTCGAGACCTGGAACAGTTTCTAGATATTGGACATTATACTGATGTATTTTGGGTTTTATTATTGTAATGTATTCATTATTTTTCATTCTTTTTTTCATTTTTATGCATTATTTTTGAATGTTTGTTAATGTTTTTTATTGTAAAAGGTAGGAATATAATTTATTTTATACCTGGTTACATTCTATTCTAGAGGTAGCTTGTTAAGTTGTAACAGTTAGTAAATTGTCCCGAGTTTTTTGATTGATTTAAAAGGATGATGTAGTCTCACTTGTTTTAACTTCTGATGAAGTTTGCATACACTGCAAACGAAAAGCGCTTAAAGTTTTCATTAAATTCTGGTGATGATTCTACAATTGCTTGGACCTGTTTTATGTATTTACAATCCATCAGATACTTCTATTAAGGAAATTAGGAAATGTTTGAGAGAAAAATCAGCTTTCAGCAGGGAATATTTCTTATAGGTGAGGACTGGAATATTATTTGCAATAGTGAGAATGTATCAGGCGGACATAGAAGGTAGAAGGGATAATATAACAAGAAAGGGTAGCCTTCTGAGGAAATTTATGAAACATATTTGGTAAGGAAGGTGCGGATTCAGTACTCAGAACTCAGACAAAATTTACATATTATTCACCCAGGTAAAGCTGGAATAGACTAGAAAGTAATTACATTTCACAGAAAAATGTGCATTTAATTGAATGCATTGATACATATCCAATAATGATTTCAGATTATGCACAGATAAAAAAAAGATAAAACTGCAGGACAATAAAGTAAGAATGAAGCACTGGTTCTTTCCTACCTACCTGCTAAAAAGAAAAAAAAAAATAAAGAATGGGTAGTGAAAAATTTTCGAGAGTTATTAGGGAAGGCAAAATTTTCTTCAGAGGAAACAGCTAGCAATTGATATAAGAGAAAATGGAGTTGAAAAACTGGGTAGAAATAAAACAAAGTGATATAGTTAAGAAGTAATATAAATTATTTAGAGGGGGTGATAAAGGTTGAAGCACTGCAGAATAAGGGGAATCTCACAGAAGAGGAGGAGTAAAGTACAGTTTTGTACCTACCATAAATGTAGATGTTCGAGTGTTCACACTGCTGCAGTCATTACACTTGGGTTATCCTGCCGTCAGGCGGTCCCGCAGTCGGCCAAAGTTCCAAAGTCTTGGTCCGGCGTTGGTTGCTGTCGCTTCTTCACTGACGTCAGTGTGCCAGGAGTATACAAGATGCATCAGATGCCATTTTCTTCAGTTTTTCTTGCCCCAGATATCAGGTGCCCCGAAGTAGGTAGGCAAAACATATTGCTAATAAAAAATATATATATAAAATAAAAAAAAACATACCTTCAGTTACAAGCAAATACACCACAAAGGTTGTATAAGATAGAAAGGTATAGATAAGTCCAGCTAGTTCAGAGGGGATGGAGGGAGGGTAACCTAGACTGCAGCAGTGTGAACACTCGAACATCTATATTTATGGTAGGTACAAAACTGTAATATGTTCATCGTGTTACACTGCTGCAGTCATTATACTTGGGTAGAATCCCAAAGCTAAGGTTGGGTGGCTGGTCTATAAAGAGTTATGATTGGCTATGAGGCCCTGCAGAACTGCAGTGGCAAATCCTGCTCTGGATTTAGAGTAAAGAGGCAGGTGGTAATGCTTGGTAAAGGTGTGCACTGAACTCCAAGTTGCAGCCTCCAAAATTTCCTTGGTAAGTACTCCTCTGAGAAAGGCTGTTGAAGTGGCTGTTGCCCTGGTGGAATGTGGCCTAATGTTATTTGGGACTGATTTGCCATGCTGTGTGTAGCAGTAACAGATACAGTGTCCTATCCATTTGGATATAGTCTGCTTTGAGATAGCCTTGCCCTGTGATCCTGCAGCATATGCTACAAACAGTTGCTCAGTTTTCCTGAAAGCTTTTGTTTTGTCCAAGTAGAAGCGTAGCTGCCTGTGTATGTCCAAAGAATGCAGAAGTTAGTCCCCTTTATTCTGGGGGTTTGGATAAAAAGTTGGCAAATGGATGGTTTGGTTAAGAGCCACACTAGATACCACCTTTGGCATAAAGGTAGGGTTTGCCCTTAAAGAAACCCTGTCCTGATGAAAAATTATAAAAGGTTCCACTGCCATTAATGCCTGTAGTTCTGAGACTCTTCATGCTGAAGTTACTGCCAGGAGCAGAGCTGTTTTCCATGATAGAAATTTTAGATCGGCTGTATTGGCTGGCTCAAAAGGTGGCAGGGCAGTTTTTCCCAAAAGGAAATTGAGGTCCCAAGTTGGTGCTGGTGTTCTCCAGGACGGTCTTATGTTTTTAGCCCCTCTGAGGTACTGCTCTAGCAAGGGATGAGAGAATAAAGGAGGATCCGTGTTGTAATGTGCTGAGATGGCAGAGGTGTGGATCTTAATTGATGAGAAGGATAGGCCTCTGTCCAGCATCTCAGTTAAGTATTGTAAAATCTGAGGAATGTTTGGAACAAGAGGGTCAATGCTTTGAGCCTGGTTCAAGGTGCAGAATCTCTTCCATTTTTCTGAGTAAGCTTTCCTGGTGATAGGCCTCCTGGCCTCCAAAATGACATCCATAACAGCTTTAGAGAGAGGTGTTGCCTGTCTGACTAATGAATCTGCCATGCAGCCAGGTTTAGTGTTTTGAGCTGACCGTGCAGGATCTGATTGTTTTGTTGAGTCAGAAGGTGTGGAATTTGAGGCAAAATCCATGGTGGGCCTTGAGCTAAGTTCCTTAAGATAGGGTACCAGTGCTGGGGTGGCCAGTCTGGAGCAATCAGGATCATGTGTGTTTTTTCTTGTCTGGCTTTTAGGAGTACCTTTGAAAGGAGAGGCAGTGGCGGGAAGGCATAAACTTTTAGGTTTTTCCAGCTGAACAAAAGAGCATCCACTTTCCATGCTTGTTTGTGATAAGTCCTTGTGCAGAATTTTTGCAGTTGGCAATTCAGTGGGGAGGCAAAAAGATCTGTGCCTGGGCATCCCCATTTTTGCATTACCATGCTGGAGATTTGTGGATTCAATTTCCATTTGTGAGGGTCCATGATATTTCTGCTTAGATCGTCTGCCAGAGTATTTTTCTTTCCTGGCAGGAATTGTGCTTGCAGGTGAACTTGATACGTTAGAGCTGTGTTCCACAAGGTCATGGCTTGCCTGCATAGGGGATAAGAATGAGTGCCCCCTTGCTCGTTTATGTACCACATTACTGTGGTGTTGTCTGTCTTTAATAATAATTGTCCTGGATGCAGAAGGTCCTTGAAAGCTGTTAGGGCATTCTGAACAGCCAATAAGTCCAAACAAATGGAAACAGCGCACCAACTGTAGAAACAGAGCTTTATTGCAGTCACCAAAAACGTAAAATCCACATAAACGCTTCATTAACCAAGTGCGTTTTCGTCCACTTCTAAAGAAAGACTTCATCAGACAAATTAATTAAATCCAATTACTATTTAAATACTCTAATTAAAATCAAATTACCCAATAGTATTATTTGCATCCTACCTAAACCAATAAAACAAAAAGGCTCATTATGTTAAGAACTCCGTAGATACTTGGTATAGCATTAAATCGTGTTTAAAACATTATTAAAACATTAAACACTTTAAAATCAGTTGATTGTGTTCATTCTGAACAGCCAACATCTCTTTTTGATTGATGTGAAGATGCCTCTGGTCTGAGGTCCACTTGCCCTGAATGCATTTTCCTGCCATGTGTGCTCCCCAGGCATAATCCAAAGCATCTGTTGTTAGAGTCTGCCTGGCTGTGGGTAGGGTAAAAGGCTGACCCTTGTTTAGGTGACATGCCTGTGCCCACCATCGAAACTCCTGTTGTAGGTAGGGAATCATTGGTATTACTGCTTCTAAACTGTGAGAGTGTTGAGTCCAAACACTTTTTAGGTACCACTGTAATTTCCTCATATGCAGTCTGGCATATGGTAGCAGTATGCAGGATGCCATGAATCCCAGGGCCTGCAGAATTTTTCTTGCAGGGAGATGGGACTTTTTTGCCAGTAATTGAAAATATTGAGTTAGTTGAACTTGTTTGTCTGGCGTGAGGTAAGCCATCTGGGCCGTTGTACTTAAGCTGGCACCCAGGAATGTAATCTGTTGTGAGGGCACTAGTTTTGACTTCTTTTCATTTACTGTGTACCCTAGAGAAATTAGCTACCTTTTTACAAATGCCAGATGCTGTAGAAGAATGTCCATTGTCTCTGCTTGAATGAGGCAGTCGTCCAGGTATGGACATATTTGAATACCTTTTTGTCTGCGAAATGCAATTACTGGTGCCAGGCACTTTGTGAAGACCCTGAGAGCAGTAGATAAGCCAAAGGGCAGTGCAGAGAATTGGTAGTGCATTGTACTAGCTTTGAATCTGAGGTATCTTCTGCAATTTTGTCTGATAGGGACATGCAGGTATGCCTGTTTGAGGTCCAGAGTAACAAGCCAAGCCTTCTCGCCCAGCATGGGTAGAAGCTGTTGTAATGTCAACATTTTGAATTTCGGAATATCCAGGTAAGTATTTAGAATTGAAAAATCTAGTATGGGCCTCTAGGCCTTGTCCTTTCTGGGGACCAGGAAGAGTCTTGAATAAAATCCTTGTCCTTGTTCCTGTTGCGGTACTTTTTGAATAGCTCTCATGTCCATGAGGGCTGAAATTTGTTTTTGTGCCTCTGCCCATTGATTTTGTAGCAGGTCTGGCATTCCTTTTAGCCTTGGTAAAGTATGTAAGTGGAACCTGTAACCTTGAGACACAATATTCAGAACCCATTTGTCTTGGGTGATTGTTTGCCAGTTTTGAGAAAAAAGTGCGTTTTCCCCCTAAGGGGGCTTCCAAAAGGGAAGTGCTTGGCGTACAAAAGGGAAAGTCATTATGACTGTTTCCTGTAAGGTTGAGACTTGTCATCACCTCCTTTTGGGATTGAGGTGCCCCACTGTCATTGTCTGTTTGGGGTTGAGATCTGCCTCTTGGGCGTCTGTATCTGCCTCTCTGTCGCCTGTCTGACACTGGAAAGGACCAATTCTTTGTTGGCCAATTTCTGCTAAATCGAGGTGGCTGTACCTGTAAGAAATCCTTGACTGTTTGCATAGATTTAGCTTTATCCTCCATTTTCTTTAACACCTCTTCTGCCTTAACACCAAGCAAGGTATCATGCTGTAAAGGAGCATCCAATAATTTTGCCTTAACATGATCAGGTAAACTCTGTTCTTTTAACCAAGCATGTCTTCGAATCACAGAACCTGTAACTGCGGCTCTAACAAGAGGCCTCTAAAGAATCAAAACCACATTGCAGAGTATGTTTTCCAACCTGTTCAACTGCATGCAATAAATCCTGCATTTCTTTACAATCAGGAGCTTCTGAGCTTGCAAGCATTTTCTGTTTTAACTGAGCCATTAAATATTGTTGGTACTTAAGCATGTGAAACTGGCAATTTAAAGCTCTTACTACTAAAGTTGCAGAAGTGTATACTTTCTTTCCCCATCTATCCAAAGCTCTGGAATCTCTGTCAGAGGGTACTGGATTTTTTGCAATGGAAGCCTTAACCCCTTTTGGACCCTGGGAAATAGTTTCTGGGTCAGAAGGGTTTTTATAAAGAAACTTGTGAGAGTCAGGGACTCTATAATACCTATCTGGCTTGGCTGGTGCAGGGGGCAAAGAATCAGGAGATAAGCTGGATTCAGAGAACACATCATCCACAATATCTAGCACAGGCGGAATAGTCAGGGGCCTGTGCTGAGGTAATAAAAGGAAATCCCTGAGCCTTTTCTTGGATTCTGAGTAATCCTGACTTTTCCAGTGGAAATGTTCCCTCATGGTATGTAAAGTTTCCCCAAAAGAATAATCCTCAGGAGGAGAGGCTGAAGGGATAGATTCTTCAGCATCAGAGTCCTCATAGGGGGGTAAGAGAGTATCCCTGGTCTGAAGAGAAATCAGAGGAAATGGAAACCTGATCTGAGGAATCACAGTCTGTATCCTGCCTAGGCCTTTTATCAGGAGGGGGATGGGAACCCCTTATTACAGTAATGAGGTCTTCGGCCATTTTAAGCATCTGTTTCTTAGGCATGGAGGACTGTCCAGGAGAAGGCTGTTCTTGTTTCTTTGTCTTTAATGGTACTTTTGTCTTGGCTGTTGTTTTAATGGTAAGTTGTGAAGGTCTGAAAACACCCTCAGAAGCAGATGCCTGCTCAGCGGCTCCGGACCCATCTGAGGGATTAGTTTCCGTAGGCCCAATACCTTGAGTTTCCAGAGGCCTAGTTGTCTCCACGTGGAGTCAGAGGCGGCCTGTGGCTCTGAGGTAGTGGGTGTCAGGGGTTGCGAAAGTGCCTCACTGAGAACCTGCAACTGGCCTAGAAGAGGTTTCATCGTCGGTTTTGGACCTCGGATGCCTGTCTTTATCCTTGTCTTTGCGTTTTTTCGGTATTGCAGCCATCAGTTGATCCGACGGCATAGTATAATTGAACCTTCCGCCAAACTAGTTCAATGCAAAATCAAAACGACTTTTTATAGTGCGTTTGTTAAATCTAGCACAAACCGACAACTAGTGACGTCGTGATCAGGGCCTAGGCAAGGAATACAATAAGAGTGGAAGTCTTTATGAGGTATTTGCTTCCCACAAGAAATACAATTATTAACTTTTTCTGACCTCGGTCTGTGGCAAGAAAAAAGTTTCCCCAACGGGGTACTTAGCTTTATTGAAGACTTCGGATCTGAAATTCGACTTCGAAAATCTCAGGAGTCGGCCGACCGGCACTTGCGAACTGCTTCTGCTTCGGGCACTGCGCGGCAAGAAAGACTTAAGAAAATGGCATCGGATGCATCTTATATACCCCTGGCGCACTGACGTCAGGGAAGAAGTGACAGCAACCGACGCTGGACCAAGACTTTGGAACTCTGGCTGACTGCGGGACTGCCTGACGGCAGGATAACCCAAGTGTAATGACTGCAGCAGTGTAACACGATGAACATCTGCAGAGTGCTCAACAGAAAATAAGCAGTATGGATAATATGCAGGCATTTAGAAAGACTGATTTAGGCAAAAGAAAACAGAGTTGTTGCCAAGCCTGTGAGAAGAAAATAACTAACCAGGAACAGATGGCATTCCTGTGGATCTTTGGAGGTTAGGAGAGAAGAAAGTGATAAATATCTGAAAAATTTTGTTTAATGGTATTTAAAAAGGAGAAGAAGCACCAGCACCTTGGACGAAAGCTGTGGTAGCTGTATTACCTAAACAGGGTAAAGACCAGTCAAGATCCAGCCTCATATAAACCCATTTCAATTTTAAACACTTTAAAATCCATGGTTTATGTCTATACTAACTAAAAGAATGGCAAAGGTGCTGCCAAAATTGCTAGATATGGATCAATGTGGTTTTGTGGAGGGGAGACAAACATTTGACAGCATTAACAGAACAATGGTGATCCAAGAAGGTAGAAGAATGCAAGAAAATACTGCAGTTGTTGGTGGATCTTGATGTAGAGAAAGCATTAGGATGGAGTGATCTGGGAGTTTAAGACTAGGGCAATGGAAGCATTTGTATTATGTGATAAAATAATAACTTTAATTATGAGAATATACAAAGGATCAGAGGCAAGAACTAAAGTGGGTGAGTTCCTCTTCACTAAGTCGAGTTTTAATAGAAGAACCAGTCAGGGGTGTCCTCTCTCTCCCCTTTGTTATTTGCTTTATACTTGAGGGCCACTAGAAGAAAATAAGGGAGTCAGAAATTTAAGAATATAACCAATATGGTAATCAAGCAAAGTTGGCTTTATTTGCAGATATTATTTTGTGCTTGACAAATCCAGAAAAGGACATCTCAGTATTGTGGATTTTTTTTTTCCATGACTTACCCACTTCTCTTTCAAGACCCACCACTCTTGTTGTTTATATCAGAGAGCAATTCCCTTGTTTGGGCCATGCCTCCCCTATGGAGAGCATCAACAGGCATTCTTCTGCATGAGATGGGAAAGCCCATCCCCTTCCCTGCCACTCCATCCCGAGCCACTACTTGAACCCAGGTTGACTGGACCAGAGCAGCTTCAGTACTGTGGAACATTTTGGAACAGTTTCAAGTCCTTTCAGGATATAAAATTAATGAAGATAAAACAAATGCTATAGCTGGAAATTCTGTACCCACAAATGAACTGGTTCAGCAATGTCCACATTTACCAGGACATGACAAGATGAAGTACTTAGGAGTATGGATTAAAAAAGCTTCTGCTATGGCAGCTACAGATATGTAGGAAGAAACTCCACATGAAAAACTTGAAGCTCTTGCTTATAGATATGAATAGGAAGATACAAGCAGTGAAAATGTTTTTGTTCCTTTAGCTTTATATACAGGTCAGGCATATTTTTATTAATCACAGGAAAAGCCACAGGCAATAATTAGCAAAGAGTTGAAAAAAATTATCTAAGGGGAAAGAGTGCAAGAGTAAAATGGGATATACTTGATCCTCCCAATAGAACCAGGAGGTTTAGGATTAATGTATTAGAAGGGGTATTTTACAGCTACACAGTTAAGGGTCACAATTCAAAGGGGAAAAGGATGACAATGAAATAGGGGTGAATAGTTCAAGAAATAAGGAGAGAAAGGGATTCTGGATGTAGATCCTTGACAAGAACAATAACCATACAGAACGTAATATTCATAAAAACTGCAGAAAGTATGCTTGAAGACTGGTATCAGTAAGACATTAATGGTCATGAAAATAAATTGCCTTGTAACTCCTATGACTCAACAGACAGGATGGGAGTACTCTACTCCCAATGATGAATAAAATCTGGAAAACAACTGTTATGAGACTAGACTTACACAACCAAAGTCTAGTAAACTTATATCACAGCCAGTACAATGCACAACAGATGAATTCAGGAAAAAAACACTGCACTCTTTTGTCAGTATTACCTACAAAGAACTATGCACATTTCTTAAAACCATCTAAGAAATACACTTTCAAGGCAAAAAATTAGGTTGTGCTTACATCCTGCTAAACACTTGAAAAACCACAGATGGGTTATTTGATGCAGGAGAAATCTTGATGGATACAAAATATGCAGCCTTAAGTAAGAACTCAATACAGTAAGCGGTACAGGGCTAATCTAAACTACTCATCATGAAAAAGATGAGGATTTCATCATCTTCACTCCAGCCTTCACATAAACCATAATAAATGGTCAAATACTATTCTCATCTAGTAACAGACCAGGGGTCATACAGAAACTGGAACAAAAGGATCCAAAGCACCAATCAAAGATGTATTATAAGCTGTAATAAGTGACTCTGGATATTCCGCACTGACACCTTCCAAGATCTGATCAGCAAAGGGCACAATGGTTACCCAAACAACTTGTAGCTCATAAAGTACAGTTAAGTAAGTTGAACAGTGGATGTTCAAACGATCCTCTACAGTAGCCTTATATGGCAGGTCAGCTTCCAAAGCTACACAGCGCCTTCAATGAGCCCGAACTGCCACACAGCTTGAACTGAGCTGACTAAAAGGCATGTTTGGGCACAAAGCCCTTCAGAGCTTCCCTACCAGCAGAAAAAGGGAGGCTGAGCCCTGAAAAGACTATGCTAAGAACAAAACAAATGTCCACACCCTGGCATAACAAATGCAATAAAAAACAGGGGGGGGGCGGAGAGATGGAGTGGCTACTGCAGCAGTGATCATTCAAACATCTAATGGTATGGTAAATTCAGCTTACGCAATTGTACTATGATCATCATATTAGTCACTACTGGGCTAGCCTTAGCTATATTGGTAGATTACCATTGTTTACTACATTTGGAATGTGGAAGGAGTAGAGTCCAGGAATCCTTGGAAAATGTTAACAGCACAGCTTGATCAGGACCTAGAGAAGTAATCAGCCTGTAAGTGCTTTATAAAAGTAAGTACAGAGGATCAAGTAGCAGTTTTTAGAATAATTCTATAATACAACCCATTCCAAAAAAAACCACATATGAAGCCGAGGCCCTTTCTCCTGCCTCAAATAGATTTATTATGAAGAGTATAACAAGTAATAACCTTAGACAGCCACTTGGAAATAGTTTGTTTTGACACAGGTTGTCTCATCATCTTACCTTCAAGAGAAATAAGCAATTGATCTGAAGATCTGAGTGATACAGTTATGTCAAGATAGTACCAGAATTGCCAAAGGACATGCAAAATATGTATCATCTTTTCTCCTTCATTTTCAAATTCAGTAAGGGGAAATGGATAATTTGGATTAAAATAAACTTGAATACCTCTTTAGGAAAAACAGGATTAATTCTCAAAGAAACCAAGTCCCTATGTAAAATGAGGTAGGGTTGATTCACCATAAGATCTTGAAATTCTGATACCCTTCTTGCAGAGGTCAGAGCAATCATTAAAACTGTTTTCCATGTTAAGAACCTCAAGTCAGCCAATATTAGGTGGTTCACATTAAACAAGTGTTAGCTTCTCTAACACAAAATTAAGATCCCAAGTAGGGGTCACTGGTTTACTTTGTGGCCTCTTATGCAAAACCCCTTTCAAGAACATTTTGACATGAGATTACCTTAAAAAGAGGAGGCTCTATGGACAGACATGCTGAAATTGCCAATATACGAACCCTGACAGAGGAAGAAGAAAGACCATAGGATAGAATCTCACACAAATATAGTTTAACCAGACAACTACTCGCCCTGAATGGGTGCTGCTTATGTTACTGGCACCAACTAGAAAACATCTTCAATTTGCTAATATATGATTTTCTAGTAGTAAGCTTTCTTGGCTCCATTTAGTACCTGCTGCATGTCCTCAAAAAACAGGTGCCTAAAAGGAATTAAAACCTTATCATCCAGCTGGTCAACTGAAAATGATTGACATTGGAGTGCATCAATCACCCCCTCTTCTTGTGCGAGTAGATCCAATCGTTGAGGACGTTTTTGGTATTTGATCCTTTTCCATTTCCAAAGGGAGGGAGAATAGTAGCCTAGTCCAGAAGGATGCCACTACAAGGACTCAATCTGAATCTTCAGAAGCATTCTAGATATCATTGGAACGGGTGGAAACGCATACAGGAACACTCCAGTCCAAAGAAAAGGGATCTGTCTTCCAGGCCTCCTTGCACAGAGTCCTGGAACAGAATCTTGCCAGATGACTGTTCAAAGAGAAGGCAAAAATGTCTACTTGACAAACTTCCCACAGATGGATCAAATGTTGGAAGAGCCCCAATCTAGTTTCCATTTGTGAGGGTCTGCCCTAGCCCTGATCAGCTTATCTGACACTCAGCTTTGTTCTAATGTCTAAGGTGAGATTGTGGTGTGACGCTATATCCCAAGCTAGGATGGTCAGTCTGCAAAGGAAGTATGACTTGGTACCCCCCTTGACTGTTAATGTACCATATGACTATGGTGTTCTATACAACAACTTTGATGAGGTTTTGGGGGGCAAAGATGGTTGGGAGAATTGAGTGCCTTGATGAGGGTAAGCATCTCCTAGATATTTATGTGCCTGCATCTCTCCTTGGGTGTCCCACACCACTGCATTGTTATACCTCCTAAAACTGCTCCCAAGCAAACGCTGAAGCATCTGTGTGGTGACTGCTTTGGAGCAGGGAGGAAGAAGGGGAGACCTTGATTTAAGGATATCTGTTGTCACCACCTAAAGATTTCTCTTCTGACAACTCTCAGCACTGGGATTTGAAAAAATAAAGGGTGCTGATGCTGGGATCAAAGAGATTTCAGATACCACTGCATCTTTCTCATCTGGAGTCTTTCCAGGGGTATCATCAGGGTCGTAAGACACCAGGAAACCCAAAATCTTGAGGCATTTCTTTGCAGTGAGTTAAGTCTGAGTGTAACACCTTAGAAACAGATCTAGATACAGATCTATTTTTTCTCATTGAAGAAAAACGTTCTTTGAATTGAGGTGTCCAGTTGATATACCAGGAACACAACTGAATATGAAGGAATCAAGAAAGAATTTTGACTGTTCTCAGCTTGAACAAGAGGTCTCCCAACCAAGAAAGAGATTTATGACACCCTGAAAATGGCTCTGGAAAGACAAGCAAGTCATCTAAATATGGAAAAATGTGGATACCTTGTAGCCTGCAATAAGTTGAAACTGAAGCTAAACACTTTGTGATCACTCTTAGTGCAATGGATAGTTCAAAGGTTACGGTAGTGAACTGACAAAGTGATCCAGACACACAAATGTTTAAGAAACAGCTGAAGTCTGAATGAACAGGGGTGTGATAAGCATCTTAAAAGTCTAGTGTTACCAAGAAACATGACAGAGGAAGAAGAGGTAACAGGTTGCAAAATGTCACTATTCTGAATTACAGCACTATCACAAACAGGTTTAGTAAAGAAAGATCCAAAACTGGTCTCCAAGCATTTTCTTTCTTTGGCACTAGAAGCATCCTTGAATAAAAACTCTTCCCCCACTTGGGACAGATGCACTAGTTCTATCAGTCCTTGGGACAGCATCTGACATAAAACAGGTGGAAACAAAACAGTCTGATCTGGAGGGTGAAGAATGACCACATGGAAAGGAGGAGTCTCCAGAGCCATGGACAAGGGTAAGTTGGTCCACACAGCCTATATGGACCTTGCCAAGGCCTTCAACACCACCCCCCACTCTGGAATCATAGATAAACTTACTAAGCTGGGCATTAATCCCTACATCACTCGATGGGTTGCCAACTGCCTTACTGACAGAACCCACACTGTAAAAGTAGTCTACTCCAAATCCAGCTCCAGACAAGTGACAAGTGTGGAGTACCTCAGGGTTCAGTCCTGGGACTGCTCTTGTTTGGCATCTACTTCTCTGAAGTACAGGCCAACACTAAGGGACTCTGGCTAACAAAGTTCACAGATGACTGCAAACTGGGAGCCATTATTGAATCCCCAAATGATGTGGATAATCTAGAAAAGGGCCTTACAGAAACAGATGCTTGGTGCTAGAGCCATCTCAATGCCAAGAAATGTATAGTTATCCCCTTTGGGAAAAAACATGTACCTGTGAATTACCACATAGGTGGCAGTACACTAAACACCAAAAGTGTGATAAGAGACTTGGGGACACAGGTGGACAGGGGTCTCACCTTCGATAACCACATTGCCACAACAGTCAGGAAATCCTTCTTGGGGCACACCTCATCACTAAGGGCTTTTCATCCAGAAAAAAGGAGGTCATTGTCCCACTGTACTCATCCCTCATTAGATTCATTATAAAATACAATGCCCCATTTGGTATGTACCTCTCAAGACATCTGTAACAACTGGAAAGGCCGCAGAAATACCTCACTAAAAGAATCACAGGTGTAAAGCAGATTGCCCTATGCTGACAGTCTAAAAAAACTCCACCTATACTCTGTCACATATCGTCTACTCAGAGGCGATCTCTGCTTAACATACAAGGCCATGTCAAACCCAGAGCTGCTAGACATCCTACACTTAAAGAAATCCCAATCCCTCAGAGACGCACGCTCCAGGGACCTAAACCTTGTCATCACAATTAACAAAACATGCTAGAGAGAGACAGGTTCCTAACCCAGAGACTCCCGAGACTCTGGAATTTACTGCCCATACATGTCAAGCAGGCACCTCTTTGGCCCTCTTCAAAAGGGACCTTGATTATTGGATGGGAGATAGGAAATTCACCCCAGGGGTCACGTCAGTCACCCTGCTAGACAGGGGTCCAGGGAAGTAAATACTGTGAAAAGAAACAGCCAGGGAATTGTTATGGCTAAGCTTGTATTGGTCCTAGAGCCCACAGCCTAGTACCAACCTATGAACCTATGAATTACCTCCCACTGCCATCTGTGACCTTGATGAATGATATTCACAACCCATTAGTTTCAAGCAACCTTTTGCCAAACAGGAAAAAAAATGGAGATTAAGACTTTCTGGAAGTAAAAGGGGGCCACAGTGGAAGTAGGTCACAAAGGTCTCTTGAACAGTCATTCAGACAAATTGGATTTTCGTTGGTTTTGGAAGGTTAGAGACTTTTTGGAACTCCCTTGCTATTCCTTTTTTAAATGTATGTTTACTAGAATTCTGTTGAGAATGTATGTTTTCTGCCAAAAAAATGGAACAGAAAGAAAATCCCTAGGACAATTTGGAAAAGAAATTAAAAATCCCAGAGATTCCCTGGATCATGTGCCTATTTCATCACACTTTCACCTCTGCAGCAGAGGAGCCAAATAGTAAAACTCTAGTTGAGGGAGAATTCAAAATATCATCTTTATCAACATCTGGAAGGTTCTGAGAATGCAGCCACGCAAACCTCCTTATAGATTCATAGTGCTTACTAGGCTAATGACCACAAGAGCTTTTTTAAACCTAGCCATGCATTTCAAATCTCTGACAAGTTCTGCTATCCTTGATAAGTGTAAGCAGGGGCTTGGGAGGTAAAACATTTACAAGCAGGTGCCTGGAAGACTAACATTCACAGGCTGCCTGCGTCCATTACAGACTGGTGCCAAACAAGGGATGAATTTCCTGTTCTTCATACAATTGTCCAAGTTGCACTTGAATTGGGTTAGGGAGGAACTCTGCTTCACATGGATGGGGAGCCTGTTCCAGAGAAGGGGTAGTCTCTGGGATACATATCTGTCTCTCCAGCAGGTCTTATTTATTTCACAGGCAAGGTTTAAGTCTTTAGAATGGGTAATTCTGGTGTCACTTGCTTTGAGGACATGCAGGAGGTCTATTAAAGTGGGGTATAAAAATACCTTGTATGCCAGGCATAGATCTCCCCTCAACAACTTGTAGGGAACAAAATACAGGGATAGGGTCTTGAGGCAGTCTGCATAGGAAATGTTACCTACACCCTTTATTCTTTTGGTGAAAAACCTCTCTGGATGTTCCAAATGTTGGATATGCCTTGTTAGGTACATACCAAAGGGGGCATTGTACTCAATGATAGGTTTGATGAATGTCGACTACAGTGGAGCAATGACTTCCTTGGACCTAGATGCCATACCTTTGTTTATAAGTTGCACAACATATAACGATTTCCCCACTACTGTAGACATGTGATGGTCAAAGGTTATATTACTGTCCATGTGTGTCCTCAAGTCCCTGACTGCTCAGTCAACTTTTAAAGGTGTGTTATCAATATGATAGTTACCAGGGGTGGATGACTTCTCAAAGGATACTATTATGTATTTCTTCACATTTAGTTTTAGTCCATGGCTCTGATACCAGTTGTTTGTCTGGGTCAGCCCTTCCTGGAGAATATTTGTGCCAGTGGGCGATTCAATGACTACTCCTAATTTGCAATCAGCAAATTTAGTCAGCCAGAGGCCACTGATATTGGCCTTGACTTCTAAGAAGTAAATGCCAAAAAAGAGCTGTCCCAGGACCAATCCCCTAAGGGATCCCACTTGTTACTGGCCTCCTTGTTGAGGTGGACTCACCAATTTTAACTTCCTCTGTCCTGTCTGTGAGCCAGTTGGCTATCCACCGGATAACAAAGATTTGTACCCAACCTCTTAAGTTTAAGAATGCCCGAGTAGGGTATTGTGTCAAATACCTTGGCCAGGTCAAGGTAGACAGTGTGAACCATTTTGCTTTCATCCATTCCTTTGGTGACCTTCTCAAAGAAGTCCACCAGGTTAAGCAGGCATGACCTGCCTTGATGAAACCAAATTGGGAAGGGTCCAGTGTCTGGAGGTTTCCTGTCATAATTGATAATTTCCATGATAATTCTTTCCACGGCTTTGCATATGAGACTAGTGAGACTTATGTGTCTGTAATTTCCAGTGTCTATGTATGCCCCACCTTTGTGCAGGGGGAGGACTGTTGCTGTTGTCCATTCATGAGGCATGAAGCCTGTCTGGAGGCTACAGTTAAACAGCAATTCCAGGGGGCCTAATAGGTCACGTTTCATGCTATTTAGAAGGCATCTTGGGCAACACCGTAAAAACTCCACTGCCAATCATGAGAGGACAGGTGATCCGCTGTGGTGACCCCTAACCAGGAAAAAGCAGAAAGAAGAAGGCATCTTGGGATAGTGTCTGGGACCACTAATGCAGTATTCTTGGCCTTTAGAGAGAGCTTTAAGGAACTGTTGCCTAGTGATAGCAGGGAGTTACATTTGATGGCATTTCCCAAGGGAAGTTTGAGGGGGAGAGAGGGGTAAAGTTGGAGCTGAATTTGTCGGCCACTAGGTTTGCTATATCTTTTGACTCAGTATAGATGGCTCCATTTACAATGAACTCTCCACACAATTGTGTACTGCCTTTGAGATTGCAGATATAGCTAAAGAATGACTTTAGTTGTCCTTCGCCTGGTAGGCCAAATTTACCTAAATTTTGGCTTTGGTAGACTATTTGCCCTCTGAATTGTTTGTTCAGTTTGATGAGCGTGCTTTTATCCTGCTGGGTGCTGCAACTCACAATTTTTGCATGGACTTCCTTCCTTCTCTTATACAGTCTACTGATGTGATTCTATCAGGATGGCTTGTTTTTTGAGTTAGTTCCGTACTTCTTCTCGGTGGGTACAGCTGCCTCTGTGCAGTTATTAACATGTTTGTGCAGGCAACACTGTTCTCAGGGTTTATGGGGGCTTGAAATTTTGCCAAGTTATCACTTAATAGTAGGAAGTTAGCCTTAAAGTATCCTGAATATTCCAGGTTTCATTTTTACTTCAAAGGAGACCACTTTGAGATCTGACGATACCAGAGAAGACATTAAACTATGGGGGTGTGCAACACTCTCCCATATTAGTGATGACTAGATCCAGTATGTGTTCACCCCTGGTTGGTGTACTAACAATCTGGTCCAGGGAGTTTGTGTTTACAAAATCCTGAAATCTCTGTGCCTGTATGTTTGGTGGGGTCTATATCACCATATCGAATGGTGATAATGCCGAACGGTGAAAATATCGAAAGTTCACAAGAACGAACTTGTGCTTTTGGGGTCACGGTACAGTAAGGATTGAGATATTTGCCCTTTCCTCACTGTAGTGCGACCTCGAAGTTGGAATATATATTTAGTGGGGGGTGCAGCCCCCTACAACAGCAAGTTTGTTCTCGTGAACATTCGATATTTTCACCGTTCGGCATTTTCACCATTCGATATGGTGATATAGACCTGTTTGGTGTTGTATAGGATTCCCTTAAAACAGTGCCAGTGGCCATACCCTGGAAGATGCATCAACAGAGACGTACGCACACTGCAAACAGCCTTCACAATTTGTAGAACAAACAAACACATGTATCAGACAATTCAAAAGTTTGAAAACCAAGTTGCAGAAGTCTACTCTTTCTCACAGCTATTAATAACGTTCCAATCCTTATCAGAAAGATTGAGGTTGAAGTGCTTAGCGGCAGTAGGAATAACTAAGGCTATAGCTACTAGGTCAGGTTTAGGAAGAGTGTTTAAAATTTTAAAAGACTCAGGAATTCTATATATACTATCTGCCTTTTTTGGGGTAGCTGGATAACTATCAGGAAAATTTTAGGTAGTAACACACACATCCTTCGAAAGTACACAAAACAGGAGGAATGGGTATAGATGTAGAAAATCATCCTGTAACAATTCACAGTATTTTCTGAGGGACTGGGAAACCTCAGTGTTTTCCCACAGAAAACAATGGCACACTCTAGCCACAGCCTCAGGGAAAAAGAAATTCCCACAGGGATAATCAGAAAAGTACAGTTTTGTATCTACCATAAATGTAGATGTCCGATAGGTATGCATCTGCAGTCATAACATATGGGTTGTCCTGCCTCAGGCAGCCCTTCGGTCGGCCGGATTCCAAAGTCTGGGTCTGGCCTCGGCTGATGTCACACTTTCCCCGACGTCAGAGCTTCTGGGGTATAAAGGCATCAGCCGACGCCATTTTCCTCAGTTTTTCTTGCCCCAGATGCCAGGTGCCCTCTAGGAAGGCTAAATTTGGATAAATGCTGAAAAGTTCCAAACATTTGCAAATTATATACATGTATAAACAAACAAATATACCATAATAGATTCCCCCAGCTAGCGGAAAGAGGGGTAAGCACCCTAGGAATACCACAGAGGGGAAGGAGGGTGGGTAATCCTGACTGCAGATGCATACCTATCGGACATCTACATTTATGGTAGGTACAAAACTGTACTATGTCCTTCAAGGATGCATCTGCAGTCATAACATATGGGTAGAATACCATAGCCAATCTGGGGGAGGGGGTACTAAGAGAAGGATGGTGTACTTAAGATCCCTTGCAGAACTGCAGATGCAAACCCTGCTCGGGATCTGGAATATAAAGGTAGATTGTAATGCTTGGCAAATGTATGCACGGAGCTCCAAGTAGCAGCTTCTAAAATGTCCTTGGTAGCCACCCCCCGTAGGAAAGCTGTAGTGGTGGCTGTGGCCCTTGTGGAGTGAGGCCTGATATTTTCAGGAACTGTCTTTCCATGAAATGAGTAACAAAAGCGAATGCAATTTCCTATCCATTTTGAAATTGTCTGTTTGGAAATTGCTCTTCCTTGCACCCCTGTTGCATATGCTACAAAAAGTTGGTCAGTTTTTGTTCTGTCCAAATAGTAGCGTAGTTGTCTGTGTATATCCAAGGTGTGCAAAAGTTTTCCCCTTTGTTCTGTGGGTTAGGGAAGAACGTTGGCAAGTGAATAGCTTGGTTCAAGGATACCCTAGATACCACCTTTGGCATGAAAGTAGGATTGGTTCTTAGTGACACTCTATCCTGGTGAAAAATAAGAAAAGGTTGCACTGCCATTAATGCCTGTAACTCAGATACTCTTCTTGCTGAAGTGATTGCCAGAAGGAAAGCAGTTTTCCAAGATAGGAACTGTAGGTCTGCTGATGCTGCTGGTTCAAAGGGAGGCAGAGTCAGTTTTCCAGCACAAAATTGAGATCCCATGCAGGTAGAGGGGTCTTCTTGGAGGTTTAACATTTTTGATCCCTCTCAAAAATTGCCTGAGAAGAGGGTGTGAGAAGATAGGTGGATCCATATTGTATTCTGCTGAAATTGCTGAAGCATGAATCTTAATGGAAGAATAAGACAGGCCATTGTGGAACAATTCTGCTAAATATTCAAGAATGTGTGCTAGGTTTGCCACTGTGACATCTGTGCCCTTTGATGTGCTCCAAATAAGATATCTCTTCCATTTAGCTGAGTATGTCTTCCTTGTGGAAGGTCTGCGAGCCTCCAGGATAATGTCCTTCACCCTCTGAGATAAAACAGTTTGGTTGGGTTTTAAGGAATTTTCCAGGCAGTTAGTTGTAATGTTTTCAAGTTGGGATGCAGGGTTTTGAAATCGTTCTGCGTTAGAAGAAGAGGCCATTGAGGAAGAGGCCATGAGTTTGCCTGAGACATGCTTCTCAATAGTGGGTACCAGTGTTGTCTTGGCCAGTCCGGAGCTATTAGTATCACTTTTGGCTGTTCCTCCCTGATCTTCAGTAGAACCTTGTACATCAATGGGAGAGGTGGAAAGGCATAGACTGTTAGGGCATTCCAGCTGAAAGAGAGAGAGTCCACCCTCCATGCGCGTGGGTGGTACGTCCTTGAGCAGAAAGTCTTCAGTTGGTGGTTGAGTGGGGAGGCGAACAGATCTATCTCTGGCATTCCCCATGTCTTTGTTATAAGTTTGAAGATGTCTGGGTGCAGCATCCATTCGTGTGCATCCATGGTAGTTCTGCTTAAGCTGTCTGCTAGTGTATTTTCCTTTCCTGGTATGAATTTGGCCTGCAGCTGGATATTGAGATTCAGGCATGGGTTCCACAGATTCAAAGCCATCCGGCATAGAGGGTAGGAATGTGTGCCCCCCTGTTTGTTTATGTACCACATGACCGTGGTGTTGTCTGTCCTTATTAACAGATGCCCTTGTTGGAGGAAGGGTCTGAATGTCTCGATTGCATGCCTCACTGCCAGCATTTCCTTTTGGTTTATGTGCATGCTTAGCTGCCCTTGAGGCCATAGGCCTTGGATACGTTTGTCCTCCATGTGGGCTCCCCATCCTCGGTCTGAGGCGTCCGTGGTGATGGTTTGCCTTGTTTTTGGTTTGTTGAAAGGCAACCCTCTGTTGGACTGGCAGGCCTGAGCCCACCATAGGAATTCCTTTTGAAGGCATGGAATGATTGGTATCATGGTTTCTAGACTGTGACTGTATTGAGACCATACATTCCTCAGGTACCATTGTAATTTTCTCATATGCAACCTGGCATGTGGGATTAAAATTATGCAGGATGCCATGTAACCCAGGGCCTGCAGGGCTTTCCTTGCAGTAAGCTGAGTTTGTCTTGTCAGCATCATGAAGTAATCTGGAAGTTGCTTTTGTTTTTCTTCTGTGAGAAAAGCCATCTGGGTGATTGTGTCCAGATCCGCACCCAAAAAGGTTATCCTTTGGGATGGTACTAGTCTTGACCTTTGGATGTTGACTGTGTATCCCAAGGTCTGTAGCAGGTGTATGGCATAGGCCAAGTCCTTTAACAATTTTTTCTTGTTGTCCGCTTGTATTAGGCAGTTGTCCAGGTATGGATAAATTTGAATTCCCTGAAGTCTGCAGTGTGCAATTACTGATGCCAGGCATTTCGTGAATACTCTGGGCGCAGTAGATAAGCAAAGGGCAATGCTGAGAATTGATAATGCTCTGATCCTGCAAGAAATCTGAGGTGCCTTCTGCAATCTGGTCGGATAGGGACGTGCAGGTATGCCTCCTTGAGATCTAGAGTCACCAGCCAAGACTCCTTGCCCAACATGGGAAGAAGTTGCTGTAGGGTCGGCATTTTGAATTTTGGCACAATGAGATAAGTGTTCAGTGCGGACAGGTCGAGTATAGGCCTCCATTGGTTTTCTTTTCTTGGCACAAGGAATAGTCTGGAGTAAAATCCTTGGCCTTGTTCTGTAGATGGTACCCTTTCTATAGCTTTCATCTGAAGTAATTTGCTGATTTGTCTTAAAGCCTCTGCCTTCTGGTTTGGTGGAAGGTTTGGCATTCCGCCTCTTTTGGCAAAGTATGGAAATGAAACCTGTATCCTTTGTCTATTATTTGCAATGTCCATGTATCCTTTGTAATGCAATGCCAGTTTTTCGAGAATAAAGCCAGCTTTCCGCCCAAGGGTGCTTCCAGTTGATCCCTGGTAGGCGGAATTAGAGTCAAGTCATTGTGTCTGTCCTGTAGTAGTGGTAGTAGTTGTAGCTGTTGCACTACTCCTCTGGTTGGCAGGCTGCCACTGACGGCCTCTGTAGGGGCCCTTGGATTGACCTCTGCCTCTAGGGCACCTGTTTCTGCCTCTCTGTGGTCTGGAGGAATCTGGAAAGGACCAATTCTTTGTAGGCCAGTTTCTACTGAACCTCGGAGGTTGAACCTGCAGGAAATCTTTAACTGTTTGCACAGATTTTGCTTTTTCTTCAACCTTCTTTAGAATCTCCTGTGCAGGGGAGCCAAATAAGTGCTGTTTCTCCATTGGAGCATCGAGGAGTTTAGCCTTGACCTGGTCTGGTAAAGATTGCTCCTTCCGCCAGGCATGCCTACGAATTACTGCCCCAGTCATAGCTGATCTAAATGAAGCCTCCAGTGCATCATAGCCACATTTTAAGAAATGATTACTGACCTGTTGTGAGTTGTGTACCAAATCCTGAAGGGATTTACGGTCTAAGGGGTCAGGTGAAGAAAGTTTCTTATTTAGCTGATCTAACAAAAATTCTTGGTACTGTATCATATGGAATTGACAGTTTAATGCCCTGGCAGAAAGAGTAGCAGATGTGTAAACCTTTTTTCCCCATCTCTCTAATGCTCTAGACTCTCTTTCAGAGGGTAGGGGATTTTTGGCAGTAGCGGCTGCAACCCCTTTAGGGCCCTGAGAAATAGTTTCTGGGTCTGCAGCATGGGCTTTATACAGGTGGAAGTGAGAATCCGGGACCCTGTAATATCTGTCAGGTTTGGCGGGGGCCGGAGGAAGAGAATCAGGTGCAGCACTGACATCATTGTACACATCATCAATTACAGTTAGAACCGGAGGTATAGCTAAGGGCCTATGCTGGGGCAAATGCAGAAAGGTCCTTAATCTTTTTCTAGAATCAGGGAAATCCTGACCCTGCCATTGAAAGTGTTCTCTCATGGAGTGTAAAGTCTCCCCAAAGGAAAATTCTTCAGGGGGGGAGGCTGAAATAATCTGAGGAGTGAGGTTCAGAGGGGTCAGTCCTGGGCCTTTTGTCTGGAGGAGGTTGGGAGGCCCTGTCTGGGTGAGGTTGGGAACCCCTAATTAAGGAGATAAGGTACTCAGCAAGACTGAGGATCTGAGAACTAGAGGAAGGCCTCTGGGATGTAGATTTGGCAGGCAGAGCTTTTGAAAGTTTGGCAGCTCTAGCCCTGGAGAAGGCCTTAATAGACATAGAAGCTGGGGGCCTAGCTGCCCCACGTGCAGGAGTAGAATGTCCAAAGGTATGGTGTCGGACAAATCCTGAACACTAGCTTCGGTAGGGAGTTCTGAAGCCGACTCAGCCGGGGCGCCTCTGGCCTCGGTGGTCGGAGGTATGGTTTCGGAAGTAGGAAAAGCCGTGGACTCTGTTTCAGCCGAAACCGAGACACTCGCGGTAGGCCTAGCCGTGGTTTCAGCCGAAACCGCATGCCGCGAGTGTCGGTCCTTTTCCTTGTGTTTTTTGACCATATGTGTAGTCGGAGTCTCCGACGGCATTTTATAAGCAAAATCGGTACCAAAAAACTCCTCTGCAAACTCCGACCGACGTCTAAGAGTCCGTCGGTTGAAGGAAGCACAGACCAAACAAGCTGATACGTCGTGGTCTGGGCCTAAGCAAGGAAGGCAGTAAGAGTGGAAATCCTTATGAGGTATTTGTTTCCCACAGGTTAAACAATTACTTACTTTGTCTGACATCGGCTGAGGCAAGAAAGAGTCCCCAACTGGGTACTTAGCTTTTTCGAAGTCTTCGGTAGCTGAAATCTCTGGATCTGACCGACCGGCACTTGCGAACAGCTTCTGCTTCGGGCACCGCGCGGCAAGAAAGACTGAGGAAAATGGCGTCGGCTGATGCCTTTATACCCCAGAAGCTCTGACGTCGGGGAAAGTGCGACATCAGCCGAGGCCAGACCCAGACTTTGGAATCCGGCCGACCGAAGGGCTGCCTGAGGCAGGACAACCGATATGTTATGACTGCAGATGCATCCTTGAAGGACATCTGAGATCCCCCCTTAGTTTCAATCAAAAATCTGAGGGAAAAACCCTGCATCTTCCTGCTCAGATTAAACAATGAAACAAGACCTAGTAAACTACTCCTGCCTAAAGAAATCTGAGAAGTAGTAGATACATGCTTGGTTTTGATTTTTTATGAGAGAAATGGGACCAAGCATGTGCTGGGCAGAGCATTCTGGCACAATAGAGAAACCTCCCCTGTTCACTCTCCCAGGACCAACAGTGGCTCCTTCGCCCATTGAGAGGAGTCCAACAGCTACACAGGATGTGACTAACCCTTAATCCATAGCAGCTCTAAGTGCTGCAGTACAGTGATCTGTGGTAGAAGATGAATGGTCTGTTGTGGTAGCAAAGGCTGTTTGCTTAACTTGTTATATTTGTGGCTGGAAGAAGAACTGACTATGGGACCAGTAGTATTTCTCATGGTCAAGCCATAAATGATGCATCTTTCCCAGAGAAGACAAGCAGCAAGGGTCGGTAAAAGTACCAGTCTACAAAAATTATTTTAATTTATTTTAACAGAGTAAAAAGCACTTCTAAAAAGTACACCAGCCCCACCAAAAGAAAAAAAAAAATTACCACAGAAAAATACTTTTTTCAGTTAGTTAATGCTACTTTTAAACTGACAGAAATAAGTGCTCAGTTTAAAAGTACTTTGCAATCTCCAGACAGTCTGTTAAAACACTCTTACCCTTAAAATATCTTTCCTGAAAAGGAAAGTAATAAAACATTAAGTGAATTTAAGAAAACGGAAGTTTTTTCCCCAAACAGAAGTTATCTGCCCTGTTAAGGAAAGCACAAGCTGAATATCGATCCTCAAAGGCTCAGAGGAGCACACTCTTTGGCAGCAGTAAAGCTCTGAAGGGCTTGAGCTGACTAACAGTCTGGTTGCGTGGAAAGTGCCCTGAAGCTTTGGAAGCTAGCCAGCCATTATATGCTTGACAGGATAAAACCCCATACAGCTACGGCTACTGCAGTGATGATCAATATGAGGGAAAAAAAAGAAGTCATGTTCTTAACATAACATTCCATATGTGCTGTCCATCTTCATAGGTTCATAGGTGTGTAGTAGGCTAATGGTCCTGGAGCGTTTACAAGCCTAGCCCACAGAAGTGCCTTGGCAATGTGCCGTCCAACATTAGTTCCCACTGCCTCTATCAAGTAGAGCCACTGGAGTGATCCCTGGGGTGAACCTTCTATTTCCCATCCACTAATCAAGATTTCTCTTGAAGAGGGCCAGTGAGGTGCTCTGCTTGACATGTATGGGAAGTCTATTCCAGAGCATGGGCAGTCTCTGTGTTATGAACCTGTCCCTCCAGCATGTTCTGTTGATTGTGGTAATGAGGTTATGAGGTTTCCATTAACCTGTGGGTTTCGGTTCCGATCCTAGGAACTGACAGTCTGCCTTTTCTAGCTTGAGCTTTCTGACTTGAGCTCTTCCCCTATATATATCATAATTTCCCACTCCCCCCAACATACATCAGATCAAGTTTGCTAAAAAAAAACATAGCATATAAACAAGTCTAAACTAGAGAAATACAAAACTCTACTAAATAACAACATCAAGAGCTCAACATAAGGAAAGGATGCACTTGTACATTCAACCAGGCTTCCCAGAGACTTGGATAGGGGGAATGGGGGAGAGGGATAATGGAAGTGACAGACAACACAGGAGGAACTTTATGGTAAGAACATTACTTCTTTATCTGATGCTATCCACTTCATTTCATTAACCTGTGGGACATTGCCCCAAGCTACTAAAATCCAAGGTAGCCCTTATGGAAGGATATTCCAGAGAACAGCAGAGCCAAAGGCACATCTACTTCTGGATATGATGTCCAATTTGTAAGCTGTAACAAAAATGTGAGGGTTAGACCAAGCAGCTGCTGCACAGATGTCCTCAATGGAGACTCGAGACCAAAAGGCCTGAAAAGTGGTCATGGAAGTTGTGGAGTGGGCTTTAACTTGTCCTGGCAATGAAACGTCTTGGGAAGAGTAAATAAAGATAATACAGTCCTTCAACCATCTAGCTAGTGAGACTTTGGTGACAGATTTACCTCTTTTTGTCAGAGAAAAAAAAAAAACAAAAAAAACGATCAGATTTCCTAAAGGACTTGGTCCTGTGTAATAAAAATGAAGCTGTCTGTGAACATCAAGCAAGTGGAGAGTATATTCACCTTTGTTCTGATACTTGAGAAAAATACTGGAAGAGCAACAGACTAATACTATTCCTTTCCTTAGCCACCTTGAGTAAATAGGAAGGATTAGTATGCAGAGTCACTCTATCCCTGTGAAAAATCATATACAAAAACTTTGAAGAAAGGGCCAAGAGTTCAGACACTCTTTTCAGAGAAGTAATAGCTACCAGAAAAAGCATTTCCCAGGAAAGGAATTTTAAATCTACAGTAACTGCAGGTTCAAAGAGTGGGTGAACCAGGGCTTGTAAAATCACCGTTAGGTCCCAAGGAGGAGTAGGATCTTTCACCGGAGAATGTGGTAGGAAAATACCCGATTAAGGTTTTACAGAGTTTAGAAGAGGCAAGAAATAAGGAATCAAAACCAAAATAAAAATTGGATATGGCTGCTAGCTGAACTTTGATACCAGAATGACTAGCTCCTTAATTGAAAATGGAGGCCAAAAATTCAAGTACGACTGCAACTGGAGCTGTAAAGGGATCTATTAATTTGTGCTCTGCCCAAATAACAAATCTTTTCCACTTACTCCTATAAACCTTACTGCTGATAACTTATGTGAACAGACAAAAATTTCTCGAACAGGTTAAGAAAGCCTGGGAAATTTTGCCACCATTGGAAGTGGAGAAACCATAAAATTGGCTTCAGGCCCTGTATGTCTGGATGGAGATGCCCTGAAGGGTGATAGAGCAGATCTGGGGCCAGATCTAACCTCAGAGGGAAAACCAGATGAGAGCAAAAGAAGGTGAACCAGGTTTGTCGAGGTGAAAAGGGAGCAACAAGGATAACTTTGCTCTGCAACCTGAGACCTTTCTGCAAGAACTTGGGAATTAGAGGTACAGGAGGAAAGGCACAGAGAATACTGGAGGGCCAAGCATGGACTAGCGCATCCCAGCAAGACTGCCCCTCTGGAGGGATCAAGGCAAAGTACCTGCTGCATTTGTTGTTGAAAGGGGAAGCAAGCAGGAATGATCCCGTTTCTGAAAGATCATGTCTGCTGTAGACTGGTTCAGAGACCACTCATGATGCATCAGTAACACTCGACTGAGACGGTCTGCCAAAATGTTGGACTCCCTCAGAATATGCATTATCAGAAAACGGTTGGTGGAGATCACTCACTGCCAAACCCTCATTGCTTCTTGACAAAGGGGGCAGGACCTGGTTCCTCCCTGTTTGTTGATGTACCAAACTACTGACGTTGTCTGTTTGAATCACAATAGTCCCTGAAGGAAGAAAGTTGTCTAGTTCCTGCAATGCTAGAAGAACTGCTCTCTTCTCCAGTACACTGATAGGCAACTTGGTCTCCTGGGACGTCCATGTGCCTTGGACCATTCTACCCATATAATGCCCCCCCCCCCCCACTGGGAGGCATTTGTGGTCACAGTGGCATTTAGGGATGGAAGAACAAATGGGCACCCTAGCAAAACTTTTGCAGAATGAAGCCAACAGAACAGAGCATCCTTGCACACTCACGAAAGTTTGAGAGGAAAACTTAGAGGAGTCTTGAGTAGTGACCACTGGACTGCTAATGTCCACTGCAAAATCCTCATGTGGAAACGAGACATGGGCAAGAGAGTAATTGTGGCTGCCATGGCGCTCAATACCTGGAGTACTAAACTACCTGGAGGATGAGGAATGACTAAAATTTTACTGATATGACCCCTTAAACTCGTTACCCTGTCTGAAGTCAGGTAAGCACAAGACGTCCTTGCATCCAAACAAGTTCCGATGAAATCTATTATCTGAATCAGATCCAGCTGGGATTTCTCCATGTTAATAGTTATCCCAAAGGTTGGTCTAGCTCTAGTAGGTAGTCTCTGGCTTGAAAGAGTAGATACCTGGTTGGAGCAGTCAGAAGCCAGTTATGCAGCTATGGAAAAATCTGGTAGCCCTGCAGCCTATGTGCTGCTACCACTGACAAGCATTTGGTGAACATCCTGGGGGCTGTGGAGAGACCAAACAGGAGTGACTTGAAGTGCTAATAACTGGCTCCCAGCATGAAATGCAGGAATTGCCTGGAGCGTCTGTCCATCTTGATATGGTAGTACACATCTTTCAGGTCCACAGAACACATCTCATCTGCCTTCAGAAGAGGCAAGATGGACTGGATTGTGACCATCCTGAACGTCATGTGTTCTACCGATCTGTTCAGAGAGGTCAGGTCCAGAATAGGTCCCAGGTCTCCCGTCTTTTTGGGAACCAAAAAGAATCTGGAGTAAAAGACCGATCCAACTTGATCTGGGGGTCCTCTTGGATAAATCTTTTTTGCAAAAGCTCTTCTACTTTGAGGGCTGTCCTCCCCCTGACTGTGTGGAAAATCACAGAGGCAACGTTTTTTCTTGGGATATTCCAGGAAAGGAATGAAGTATCCTCTGGATATGATCCTTAACACCCATTTGTCATTCGTGATGGCTTCCCAGGCTTCTGGGTGCAAGGAGAATCTCCCCTAACTGCCTCCAGAAGGGGACAGCCGGGCAACTGTTCAGGATCACTGAAGGGCTTTTCCTGAAAAGCTTCCTGTGACCTTTGATTTTGCAGACCCCCTCAAGCATGTGGATGGTGTCTTCAATTTCTGATTATTCCTCCTCCTTCTCCGAGGGGGGGGGGGATTCTCCCAGAGTGTCCTGAAAAAGATCTTGTGACTTTCCTAACATTTTCTTACTCCCACACTGGTTCCTGGAAAAGGTCCTTTGTGGGTAGAATAACGTATTCCAAAGGCAAACAAGGTCTTTCCGTAATTCTCACTCCAAGAGAGTTTCACAAAGAGTTGGTCCAAATAAGGTGGAACCATCAAAGAGGACATTAATAAAGGTTTGTTGAAAGGCTCCGCAAAAATCAAAGCCTCATCCAAGCATGACGCCTCATGGTAATGCCCGAACTGGCTGCCCTTGAGGTATCCTCTTGCTGCATGGGAAATCAACCTCATGGATACACTGGCTAAAGACTGCAAGGTGGCCAGTCTGAAGGAAAAAGTCTTATTATCCGTGGCGGACATGGACCCTGGGGTCGAGCTAAAAAGTTCCATTACTAGGGCCCTTTGTAGCCTCGTAAAGTGGGATAAATAGTTCAACGACCTCAAGGTAAAAGTGGAAGAGGAGTAAACCGTTTTGCCAAGTCTGCCCAAGACGCAGGATTCTCTACTCAGGCAAAGGACAGAGGAGTTCTCCTGGGCAAGCTTCTTCTAGGTGGCTACCACCACAACCATGACATCTACAGGAATACCCTTACACCAAAACAACTTATCTGCAGGACCAGCAAAAATTTTCTCTGCTATTTTCAGGACTGGTTCTACTGTATCCAGTTCCTACCAAGCCTTGGAAGACACCAGCTGGATCAGCAGGTTGGCCGAGGGGGGGGGACACCCCCGGGTATTAGATGGGCAGGCCCCAAAAGCCTCCCACAACAACAATTCCTCTGGGGAAAGGTTCTAGGCTGTCCAATTACCCCACTGGCACAGGATTTCTAAGATGTCTTCAAAGGAGACTTTGTCAGATGGGGGCTTTGGGGACCCTTCTCCTTCCTCAAAATCTGTGTCTGTAGTGACCGATTCCATAGGGGAATCAATGCGTCTCCTTTTACACTGCCTCTTCCTGGGAACCTCCTTGTCGGCAAGCTTCAGGGAGGTATCAGAAGATGCTAGGGGTTCCGCAGTGGAAAGTGTGTGGAGGCTCTGAGGGACCGGCTATCTGCGCAGCATACAGGTGGTCTCGGACACCAAACCAAAATGAAGAGTGGAGGTAGCATTGCAGACAACGCTGAGGGTCTTCCTGGCTGGGAGAGAACCCTCTCCACCACTTCAAAAGCAGAGGGGATTCAAACCACTGAGAGCTGCCCCACTGGAGAAGACACCGCCAGGAGTCCTCGAGCCCTCTACTCAGAAGGGGGAGTAGGAGCCAAGCTACTGAAAGGAGATGGTCCAAGGGGAAGGGAAGGCTCTGAAAGCTTTAGAGTTGAAGGCCTACCCTGAGAACTGACCTCTACTCTACAGCTCAGACATGCGCAGAACCGAAGTCAAGGGAGCTGAGGAAGTCAAAGAAATAGTTGGAGGCAAAGAGGAAACCTCTATCTGCTCTGACACCTCAGCATCAGAGACCAACAGCACCAAAGACTCCGAAACAGTAGGGTGGATCAGTGAAGGAACCAAGGGTTGGAAGGGGAGATCCTCGCTGAACCAGATGTGGATGGAGTGGGAACACAAGCCCCATCAGAATCTGGGCCTTGAGGATCTGCCTCATCAGTCTGATCGCATCTTTAGAGGATAGGCTCTGTGAAGATCTGGAAGAAGTTGATGAAGGAGGTCTCAACCTTCTGGGAAAACCAGATAAGGGCCTAGAAACCGGGCCTGTCTGAGCTAAGCCTGGAGTTGACACGATCGGAGCAGATGGAGGGTTGCTTGGCCCCCGAACAACAGAAGGCGAACAGGGTGGAGGGGAAGAAGTCAGAACTGAACTCGGCACCATTCGAGTCAGTTCCAACAATTCTGGAGCCTTCTTAGGGGTCTCCGAGAATGATGCCTGTCCTCCTAGTTCTCCCAAGGTCTTTTAGGAGGGGGTTGAGTCCCTGATGTTGAAGGCACTCGCGAGGTAGAGGTAGGAGGAAGCAACCTTTTAAGAACTAGCTTGCTCCTCCTTTCTGCCAGAGCCTGGGGGTGAAAAGCCTGATAGATGGAGAGAGGAAATTCAAAATCCGACCAGCAGACAGTGGCAGCAACCTATTGTTTATTAATGTACACACATACACATATAAACTATATAATCCAAGAAAAAGCTAAACAGACAGGTTTCGGCTAGTATCCTACAAAGCCTTCATCAATGTAATAAAATATAATCAGCTCATTGTGTGACTAATTAAAGATGCACATTTAAACCAGGTGCAAATGGCCCACCCCCCCCAATTTAATTATCCATTTCTTTTCTTTAGTGTTTAATAATTCATGCCAGCCTGATTTATTGGCTTTGATACCTAGGATCCGATCAATTATAATGAAATTAAATTATGCATTTTTATGTATCAAAGTGTGTTTATATAGGGCATTAGTATTTCTTTGATGTTTAATGCCACTGAAATGTTCTGATATCCTGTATTTTACTGGTCTTGAAAGTCTGACCTATGTAGAAGGCAGAGCATTTACAGACAGCAAGATATATAACCCAATCTGAACTGCAATTTGCAAAAAAGGGGATGTCATATACCTGACTTGTGTTCTTACTGCTGAAACTTTTCATTTTTAGTATTCTGGGACAATATGTACACTGGCCACAGGGAAAGCAGCCAGTAGCAATCTGTCCTTCAAGTGTGCATTGTAAACTTTCTTTTTCCTTGTAGGGCCCTTGCTTATAATCGTTGAAGTAAGATACCAGATTTTTTTCCTTTCCTAAAGGAGAATTGGCATCTGTTTGTGTCTTTCAGCTTTTCCCAGTTAGGGGTCGCCACAGCGGAACTCCGGTCCGCTAATGATTGGTAGTTGATTTTTACGTGCCGAGTTACCAGCCCTGACGCACAACCTTCAACGAAGGTACGCCCATTCATGCATATCTCCATGCAGAAGAAGCTCTAGCTGAGAATCGAACTGGACAGCGTCTTACTGTGAGGTGACAACGCTACCACACCACCTATTCCTTATTAATCCAGGAAGTTTACTTTCAGCAAGTAAAATATTCCATTTACGTTGGACACTGTCCATTAATGCCCCAGTATTCCTACTGATGGTCTTAACAAACCGTGAGGTACATTCTTGTCTATCTACTTGGCTTTTATATTGGAGAAGATTTTCTCTCTTGATATTGTCTACCTTATTTTTAGCTTGACAGACATAACCTGCTTTGTAACCCCTTTCTTTAAACCTGATGGTAAGGTCATCCCTGAAATGCTTGTGTGTGTCATTATCCGAGCATATACGTTTAATCCTCATGTATTGTGACACTGGAATATTTTTGCAGATATGTAGAGGATGATACCTGGTGACATGGAGAAGGGAATTGTATTCAGGGAAGTTACGGTAGATCTCAGTGATCAAGGTGTTATCAGGAGCTTTGATGACCATAACATCCAGAAAAGTTATCTGTTCTTTATCTTGGTTTACCGTAAACTCAATCCCCCATTTATTTTCATTCAAACATTCATGAAGATGTTCCACATCAGATCTCTATACCATCCAGCAATCATCCAAATATCTTTTCCAAATGTCTACTTCATCTATGTACAGATTATGGGAGCTGTTGTATATGATTTGCTCCTCTATACAAGCCATAAATAGGTCAGCATAATGAAGGATTGTCATTCATACCTGGCTCTTTTGTGTCTGAGGAAAGCTTTGCTAAAGATGTGATTGTTTTTGTAGAACCTTAACTTGAAAGTATTTTTTTGAAATGTAACATCTCTAAGACTGAGATGACTGCAATTTCTAGACTAGCAAACAATCATGAAATAGTCATTTAAAGGGCTGACAAAGGAGGGGCGGTGGTGGTGCAAGATTGGATACAATATGATCAGAAAGCTAATAACTTGCGGATGGGAGATACTATGTACATCTTATATATAATCTCACCCCACACTTTAAGAAGCAGATTGATGGTTTCTTATCCCTAGCAGTGGAAGAGGGTATTATTACAGATACTACCAGCAGACATTTGATATCAGATCCTAAAAATCAATGTATACATTTCCTACCGAAAATTCATAAAAGCCTTTGCAACCCTCCAAGACCTATAGTATCCGGAAAGGGCTCTCTAACGGAACCTTGTCTCAATATTTTATGAGGTATTTAAAGCCATTGCTTACATGGGTAAGGGCCCAGCTTGGAGATACTACAGAATTTCTTCAGATCATCTCTGAAATGCAACTGAAGGCAGGTTGGTTACTCTGTACCTTAGATGTTAAAGCCCTATATACCAGCGGTACACTCGGCTGGGATTGAAGCATTAGAATATTGGCTATATAAATCAGAGTTATACCAACCTGGCTTCAATACTCTTCTCATCTGTCTTACCGAGTATGTACTCACCAAAAATGTCTTTCAATCAAGACAAATGCCATTTACAGATTCAAGGTACAGCAATGGAGGCATCCTTTGCCCCCATTTATGCTGACCTACTTATGGCGTATATAGAGGAGCAAATCATATACGACAGCTCCCATAATCTGTACATAGATGAAATAGACATTTGGAAAAGATATTTGGATGATTGCTGGATGGTACGGAGATCAGATGTGGAACATCTTCATGAATTTGTTAGTTATGTGAAAGAAAATAAATGGGGGACTGAGTTTACGGTAAACTAAGATAAGGAACGGATAACTTTTCTGGATGTTATGGTCATCAAAGCTCCTGATAACACCTTGATCACTGAGGTCTACCGCAAATTCCCTGAATACAATTCCCTTCTCCATGCCACCAGCTATCATCTTCCACATATCTGCAAACATATTCCAATGTCACAATACATGAGGATTAAATGTATATGGCCGGATAATGACACATAGAAGCATTTCAGGGATGACCTTACCATCAGGTTTAAAGAAAGGGGTTACAAATCAGGTTATGTCTATGAAGCTAAAAATAAGGTACACAATGTCAAGAGAGAAAATCTTCTCCAACATAAAAGCCAGGTAGATAGACAAGAATGTACCTTACGGTTTGTTACAACCTTCGGTAGGAATACTGGGGCATTAATGGACAGTGTCCAGCGTAACTGGAATATTTTACTTGCGGAAAGTAAATTTTCTGGATTAATAGGGAATAGACGCCAATTCTCCTTTAGGAAGGAAAAAATTTGCATCTTACTTTAACCATTATAAGCAAGGGCCCTACAAGGAAAAAAGTTTACAATGCACTCTTGAAGGACAGATTGCTACTGGCTGCTTTCCCTGTGGCCACTGTACATATTGTCCCAGAATACTAAAAATAAAAAGTTTCAGCACTAAGAACACAACTCAGGTATATGGCATCCCCTTTTTTGCAAATTGCAATTCAGATTGGGTTATATATCTTGCTGTCTGTAAATGCTCTGCCTTCTACATAGGTCAGACTTCAAGACCAGTAAAATATAAGATATCAGAACATTTCAGTGACAATAAACATCAAAGAAATACCAATGCTGTATATAAACACACTTTGATACATAAAAATGCATCATTTTATTTCATTATAATTGATAGGATCCTAGGTATCAAATTCAATAAATCAGGCTGGCATGAATTATTAAACACAAAAGAAAAGAAATGGATAATTAAATTAGGGGGGCTATTAGGTTCTAGTTTAAATGAGCATCTTTTATTAGTCACACAATGGCCTAACTTAAGAGTATTTAATGGATGAGCTGATTGTATTTTATTACACTGATGAAGGCTATGAAGGATACTAGCCGAAACCTGTCTGTTTAGCTTATTCTTGGATTATATAGTTTACATGTATATGTGTATATATTAAAAAACAATAGGCTGCTGCCACTGTCTGCTGGTCGGATTTTGAGTTTGCATTTGGAATTTTGTGACCTTGCAGATGCCATACTTGCAGAGGAACATTGGGACTGGAATTGTTTTTCTTCTCTGCTGTTGGCCTGTGGAGCATGGTGTTTTCATCTCATGAATTTGCCTTATAGTGTGACTACACAACCTCGTTTTAGGAGTAATATCCATTTCTTTAGTGGTGTACATTGTTGGAGTTAGAAAAACCATCAGCGTATCCATTTGGTATAAGGAATTTGTTGGCCGGCCTGGTTTCCAGTTCTCTCACCGATGAGACAACTAATATTACACTGCAAGGTGGACTGAGCCTAGTGAGCAGAACGGAACTGATTCCGTTCAACAATTATACACTATATTACTTATAAGTAAGTACTCTTGGGGTCTAATGGACATTAATATTTGGAATTATATGGTTCAGTTACTGGTGCCATTTCAGAGTTGAAATTATTTTGGTGGATGTTGATGCATTTTATTTGAACAGACATTTACGCCTATTTGCATTACATTGTGGGCTTAAGCAACTATTATTTGTAAATGCCTGTATGTGTGGGAAGACTTTAGTAAATAACATCTTTTCAATATCTCTAATGTTTAATGGACACTGAAATGTTCAGATAGTAAGATTCAGTCATTTGGCGTTATCTAAGGACTGGAACTGCTTAGTAGAAAAAGGACAAAATCTGCTTAAACGGATACCTCATGTCTGTGGATATTTTCATTATGGTTTGGGCTAGTGATACATTCGTACAAAAGTGCCTATGAGCGTGTAAGTTCTTTATTGATATTTTTGAACAGTAAATCGTTTGGCTAAAACCACTTAAATGGTTTCTAGTGTCATGGACTAATGTATACATTGGGCTGGATACTAAAAAAAGTACAGTTTTGTACCTACCATAAATGTAGATGTTCGAGGATCCACATTGCTGCAGTCCTAACTATTGGGTAGTCCGCTGTCCAGTCGGCCCGAATACCAAAGTATATGGCTGACGTCGGTCACGGCGCATTAGACTGACGTCAGTACGTCAGGGTACTAATGCGCATGACCGACGTCATATCCTCAGTCTTTTCTTGCCCCAGATGTCAGAAGACCCTAAAAGACAAGGCCAAAACCAAAACACACCAAACATACCTGCACCAAAAACATATACAATATATACAAAGGTACCAGAATATAATCTCACCTACACAACCACCCCTAAACACAGAGGGGAAGGAGGGAGGGTAAATTGGACTGCAGCAATGTGGATCCTCGAACATCTACATTTATGGTAGGTACAAAACTGTACTATGTTCTTCATTCCACATTGCTGCAGTCCTAACTATTGGGTAGAATCCCAAAGCAGAGGTAAGGGAGGCTGGCAAATCATAAGGAAGCAGGAGCTGATAACATGCCTTGCAAAATAGCTGTGGCAAAACCAGCCCTAGACTTAGAGTAGAGAGGAAGGTGGTAATGCTTAGAGAAAGTATGCACTGAACTCCAAGTAGCTGCCTCCAAAATATCCTTAGTTGCCACCCCTTAGAAATGCTGTTGAAGTGGCAGTAGCCCTAGTGGAATGAGGCCTAATCCCAGCTGGAATCTCTTTGCCATGATGGGAATAACAAAATGCAATGCAAAACCCAATCCACCTAGAAATAGTTTGTTTTGACACAGGCTTGCCCTGAACTCAAAGCAAAAGAAACAAACAACTGCTGAGACTTTCTAAAATCCTTAGTCCTGCTTAAATAATAACGCAATTGCCTGTGTACATCTAAAGTGTGCAAAATCTTTTCCCCTTTATTTTGGGGATCTGCATAGAAAGTAGGCAAATGAATAGTTTGGTTTAAAGCCACACTAGAAACCACCTTAGGCATAAAGGAAGGATTAGTACGTAATGATACCCTATCCTTATGAAAAATCAAAAGGCTCAACCGCCATAAGGGCCTGTAACTCAGAAACCCTTCTTGCAGAAGTAATGGCCAACAAAAAAGCAGTCTTCCATGACAAGTATTTCAGGTCAGCAGTAGCTGCAGGCTCAAAAGGTTGTAGAGTAAGTTTCTCCAACACAAAATTGAGATCCCAAGCAGGAGTAGGAGCTCTACGTGGGGTCTTATATTCTTTGCCCCGAAGAAATTGCTTGAATAAAGGATGTGAAAACAATGGTGGGTCACAATCATAGTGAGCTGAAATTGCTGCAGCATGAATCTTAATGGAAGAGAAAGACAAACCTTTGTCCAATAACTCAGTAAGATATTGAAGAGCCACACTCAAATTAGGCTCAAATCTCCAAATTCTGTGCTGCAGTCCAAAATAAAAATCTCTTCCATTTTTCTGCATACACTTTCCTTGTACTAGGTCTTCTGGCTTCCATAATCACATTTAAAACCTGTTGAGGAAGTTGAGACCTGCTGTCTTTCAAAACAGAATATGCCAGGCTGTTAGATGAAGAGTTTGAAGCTTGACATTGAGCAGATGACCGTCCCTCTGAGACAATAGGTGTGGAATCAAGGGTAAAGGCCATGGAGGCTTCCTTACCAGACTCCTCAGTAATGGGTACCAGTGCTGCCGAGGCCAATCTGGAGCTATTAAAATCATCCTTGGCTTGTCTTGTCTGACCTTTAGAAGCACCTTTGGGAGAAGAGGCAGAGGTGGAAAAGCATACACATGAAGATTTTTCCAACTTAAAGAAAGAGCATCCACTTTCCAAGCTGTGTGATGAAATCCCTTCGTGCAAAACTTTGGCAGCTGGTGGTTTAGTGGAGAAGCGAACAGATCTATGTCTGGAGTTCCCCATGACACTGTCAATTTTGAAATACATGAAGATCCAGTTTCCACTCGTGGGGATCCATGATTTGTCTGCTTAACACATCTGCTAAGGAGTTCTGTGCTCCCGGCAGAAACCTTGCCTGAAGAGTTAGTTGCAAGCTGAGCGCAGTCTCCCATAAAATCATTGCTTGCCTGCACAATGGGTAAGAATGTGTTCCCCTTGTTTGTTGATGTACCACATGACAGTTGTGTTGTCTGTTAGAATCAACACCTGCCCTGGAAGAAGTAACTCCTTGAAAGCCATTAATGCAAACTGGACTGCTAACATCTCTTTCATGTTGATATGTAGATGCTGTAGTCTGGCAGGCCACTTGTCTTGTATCCACTTTCCATCTAGATGAGCTCCCCAAGCAATGTCTGAGGCATCTGTCGTTAGAATCTGACTTGCCTCTGGCCGGGTCACAGAGAGTCCCTTGTTTAGGTGACATTCCTGAGCCCACCACAAAAATTCCTTTTGAATGCAAGGTATTATTTGAATGACAGTGTCCAAATCCTGGCAGTGCTGTGTCCATAGATTTTGAGATACCATTGTAGCTTCCTCATATGCAGTTTGGCATTGGGAAGCACCAGAATACAAGATGCCATGAACCCTAAGGCTTGAAGGACTGTCCTTGCAGTCAGCCCGGACTGAAGAGATAATTGATGGAAGTAACTGGAAAGATTCTTTTGTTTGTCCGGGGTTAGAAAGGCCATCTGGGCTGCTGTATTCAGTCTCACACCCAGAAAGCACATGTCTTGAGAGGGTACTAGACTGGACTTTATTTCGCTCACAGAATACCCTAGGCATCTTAGCACTGCTATGACATATTCCAAATGCTGTAGAAGGTCTTCCTTTTCTTGAGCCAGAATCAGGCAGTCGTCCAAGTAAGGATACATTTGAATTCCTTTTAGCCTGAAGTAAGCTATCACTGGAGCCAGAACCTTTGTGAATACTCTGGGCGCAGTAGATAAGCCAAAGGGCAATGCAGAGAACTGATAATGAGAATTTCCAGCTCGAAAACGCAGATACTTTCTGCAACTTAGTCTTATAGGCACATGAAGGTAAGCTTCCTTGAGATCTAAAGTTACCATCCAGTGATCTTTGCCCAGTAGAGGTAAAAGCTGTTGTAACGTCAACATTTTGAACTTTGGAATGTCCAGATAAGTATTGAGGATAGATAAATCCAAAATTGGTCTCCACGTGTTCCCCTTCTTTGGTACTAGGAACAGGCGAGAATAAAATCCTAGGCCCCTTTCTGGCACAGGAACTGACTGAATGGCTCCTATTTGGAGTAACAGAGAAATTTGTCTGCGAGCCTCTGTTCTTTGTAGAGGAGGAATGTCTGGCATGCCTTTGAAAGGAGGCAAGGTATGGAAATAAAACCTGTAACCGTGGTGAATGATATCCAGAACCCATTTGTCTTGGGTAATTAAATCCCAATTTTCTTTGAAAAGAGACAGTCTTCCTCCTAGAGGTGCCGCCAGGCAGAAGGTACTGGCAGCTGAAAAGGCAGGTCATTGGGTCTGCTTACGAAAGGACTGACCCCTGCCCTCACCAGAAGTCTGAGCAGGTGAACTCCTGTCCTAGGCCTAAAAGAACCTTGAGCTCTGCCCCTACCACGTCTAGACCTACCCCTAGACTGGGAATCATAAGCAGGATAAGTCCACCCCTTAGTAGGCCAATTTCTACTAAACTTGGAGGCTGCACCTGCAAAAATCCTTAACAGTTTGCATAGACTTAGCCTTGTCCTCCATTTTCTTTAAAACTGCTTCCACAGGCGAACCAAACAACACATCAGACTGTAAAGGAGCATCCAAAATCCTTGTCTTAACATGCTCAGCTAAGTTCTGATCTCTCAACCAGGCGTGCCTACGAAGAACAGAACCAGTGGCAGCCACCCTGGAGGAGGCCTGCACAGCATCAAAACCACATTGCAAGGAATGTTTACCCACTTGTTCAGACACATGAACTAAATCCTGCAACTCTTTACACTCAATACCTTCCGCCAGAGCATCCACCTTAGATTTCAACTGTGAAAGAAGATAATTCTGATATTTTAACATGTGAAACTGACAATTCAACGCCCTCATGGCTAAAGTGGAAGAAGTATACACTTTCTTTCCCCATCTATCCAAAGCCCTTGCCTCTTTATCAGGAGGGACAGGATTTTTAACAACTGAGGCCTTCACACCTTTAGGCCCCTGAGAGACAGTTTCGGGTCTGCCCTAGGACTCTTAAAAGATACTTATGAGCGTCAGGCACCCTATAATACCTATCCGGTTTAACTGGGGCAGGAGGCAAAGAATCAGGATTCAGGAAGCCTCTGCAAAACATCTTCCACCACATTCAAAACAGGAGGTATAGCTAAAGGCCTATGCTGGGGTAAAACAAGAATTCCCTAAGCCTTTTCCTGGAATCAGAGAAATCTTGCCCTTCCCATTTAAAATGCTCCCTCATGGAATGCAGAGTCTCTGAAAATGAAAAATCCTCAGGAGGAGAAGCTGAAGGAGTAGAATCATCCACATCAGAATCAGAATAAGGAGGGTACTCCTGCAAGTCTTCAGCCAAGACTCAGAAGCCTCGAGCATTGCTCAAAACTCTCAAACTCAGGTTCCACCCTAGGCCTCTTATCAGGAGGGGCATAGAACCCCTTATCATAGTAATCAAATCCTCTGCCATTTTAAGCATATGTTTCTTAGGCAAAGACCCTGAGGCACTAGGAGAAACCCCCACTGAAGCAAAACTTGGCCTGCCCCTCAAAGAAGCCTTGGAAACAGAAGGAGGCTCTAACCACCTTAGGAAGAGAAGGAAGAACAGCCACCTGAGAAGCCCCTCAGCCTGGCCTACTTCCTGAGAGGATACATCCTGTAACAGTAAAGTCTCTCCCTGAGACTCCAAAGAAACACCTGGCAAAACCTCCGGCTCCACTGAGCCCTCCAAAGAACCGACGTCTGGGACTGTCGGTTCTTCCACTCTAGGCTTTGCTGCTTTGTCCTTGCGCTTTTAGCGAAGCGGCCGGAGCATCCGGCGGCATTTTATAATTACAACGCTTCCCAAACACTAACCTGGCACAGTCTAACCTTCTCTTAATAGTGCGTTTGTTAAATCTAGCACAACAGCGGCATCCAACAACGTCGTGCTCAGGCCCTAAACAAGGTATACACAAAGTATGGTAATCCCTATGAGGTATCTGTTTCCCACAAGAAATACAGTTATTCACTTTTTCTGACATCCGGTTAAATACTGAGGCAAGAAAAAACCAAAATATTCCCCAACGGGGTACTTAGCCAACTTTGATTCGGTCTGAAACTCTGACTTCAGAAACTTTCAGAACGCCAACCTGCACTCGCAAAATTGCTTCTGCATCGGACCATGCGGCAAAAAAGACTGAGGATATGACGTCGGTCATGCGCATTAGTACCCTGACGTACTGATGTCAGTCTAATGCGCCGTGACCGACGTCAGCCATATACTTTGGTATTCGGGCCGACTGGACAGCGGACTACCCAATAGTTAGGACTGCAGCAATGTGGAATGAAGAACATCTTCAACGTGGTGGATTTATAAGTAGGTTGAATATTGGACTCAGCACTGGGAATTAAAATTATGGTTAATTTATATTAACATTTGGACTCAGCAAGGCATAGTATATTTTATTCTTTAGACTTGGCTGATATTGTCCGTAAAAAATATCAGTAGCTCCATTAAGGGGCTGAGAATATATATTAAGAGACTATTATGGACTCAGCACTTTAGATTGCCTAGGCTGATATTGTCCATGCATGTATTCCAGGGGCTGATATTGTCCATTACGAAATATAATTGGATTTCTGACCTTTAACTAACCATCAGAATTCTTTATGGAGATTTCTAAATTTGCTTCGGGGGCTTTCCTCCTACCGTGATGATCTGTCCATTTTTGGTATAGGGAATGGCAATTAATCAGAAAGTGGGACCACCTTACCCAATATTGAGGACACTTGTGAATCACTTTTTATTAAACTTACCAAACATATGAGGTCTCTTCGGAATAATGTTTGGCATTATAAGTTATTTAAAGCTTATATGATTAAGGGTATCACGCCAAGGGGCTTAAGAATATTAACACAGCCTTTGGTCAATAATCCGGACAATGTTCTATTAAAACAATGGAGGAAAGCACAAATAAAGCCACAATGAACTTTGTGGAAATTTTGGCTGGGTATTACGACAGGACAATAGATAGAGAGACTGTGACCATCACTAAACTGTGTGAGAATATTAAAGGATATGAGGAACAATCTGCATATACCTTGAGCCTCAAAAACCTCAGTATAGATTTAATGACACTGGAAACACAATTAAAGGAGAGAAAGAAAAATAAATCTTAGGAATTTGGAGGACGATGATAGGGGGGAACCCCTTTACTAGGGATAGGGACAAAAGTACAGTTGTGTACCTACCATAAATGTAGATGTTCGAGTGTATTCACTGTTGCAGTCATTACACTTGGGTTATCCTGCTGGCAGGCTACCCACAGTCAGCCTGAATTCCAAAGTCCTGGTCCGGCGTCAGTTGCTGTCACCTCTTCCCTGACGTCAGTGCGCCAGGGGTATAAAAGATGCAGCCGACACCATTTTCTTCAGTTTTTCTTGCCCCAGATGTCAGGTGCTAGGAGTGGCTATGAGGCCCTGCAGAACTGCAGTGGCGAAGCCTGCTCTGGATTTAGAGTAAAGAGGTAAGTGGTAGTGCTTTGTAAAAGTGTGCACTGAAGTCCAGGTTGCAGCCTCCTAAATGTCCTTGGTTGGTACTCCTCTGAGGAAGGCTGCTGAAGTGGCTGCTGCTCTGGTTGAATGTGGCCTAATGCCCTTAGGCACTGACTTGCCATGTTGTGAATAGCAGAAACGAATGCAGTGGCCTACCCATTTTGAAATAGTGTGCTTTGAAATAGCTTTTCCTTGTGATCCTGCAGCACATGCCACTAAAAGTTGCTCAGTCTTTCTGAAAGCTTTAGTTTTGTCCAAGTAGAAGCGTAGCTGTCTGTATATGTCCAAAGAATGCAGAAGTCTCGCCCCCTTATTCTGTGGGTTTGGATAAAAGGTAGGCAAATGAATGGTTTGATTAAGAGCCACACTGGACACTACCTTAGGCATAAATGTTGGGTTTGTCCTTAGAGAAACCCTGTCCGGATGGAAAATAATAAAAGGTTCCACAGCCATTAGTGCCTGTAACTCTGAGACTCTTCTTGCTGAGGTTATTGCTAGGAGCAGAGCTGTTTTCCATGATAAGTATTTTATCTCAGCTGTATTGGCTGGCTCAAAAGGAGGCAGTGTGAGCTTTTCTAAGACAAAATTGAGGTCCCATGCAGGTGCTGGAGCTCTCCTTGGAGGTCTTATGTTTTTGGCCCCTCTGAGGTACTGCCTTAGCAGTGGGTGTGAAAAAATAGGTGGATCCATATTGTAATGAGCTGAAATGGCAGAGGCATGGATCTTAATTGATAAGAAGGATAGGCCTTTGTCCAGCATCTCAGTTAGGTATTGTAGAATCTGAGGAATATTTGGTACAAGCGCGTCCACTCCTTGTGCCTGGTTCCAAGTACAGAATTCTCTTCCATTTTTCTCTATAAGACTTTCTGGTGCTGGGCCTCCTGACCTCCAAAATAACATCCATAACTGCTTTAGAGAGAGGTGTGTTCTGAATGGTTAAATTATCAGCCATGCAGACAGATTTAGGGTTCTGAGTTGGCTGTGCAGGATCTGATTGTTTTGTTGGGTCAGCAAATGAGGAATTTGGGGTAATGTCCAGGCTGGACCTTGAGACAAGCTCTTTAGGATTGGGTACCAGTGCTGGCGTGGCCAGTCTGTGGCAATCAATATCATTTTTGGCTTCTCTTTTCTGACCTTTAGGAGTAGCTTGGGGAGGAGAGGCAGTGGAGGAAAGGCATATACTGTAAGGGTTTTCCAGCTGAATGATAGGGCATCCACTTTCCATGCTTGCTTGTGAGAAGTCCTTGTGCAGAATCTCTGTAGTTGGCAGTTGTGCGGGGAGGCAAACAGATCTATGTCTGGGCATCCCCATTTCCTTGTTATCATGCTGAAGACTTGTAGATCTAGTTTCCACTCGTGAGGATCCTTGAGATTTCTGCTTAGTTCGTCTGCCAGAGTATTTGTCTTTTCTGGCAGGAATTGTGCTTGCAGGTGTACTTGATAAGTCAATGCTGTGTTCCACAAAGTCATGGGCTTGTCTGCAGAGGGGGTAGGAATGTGTGCCTCCCTGCTTCTTTATGTACCACATGACTGTAGTATTGTCCGTCTTTACCAGCAGTTGTCCTGGATGAAGTAGATCCTTGAAGGCTGTCAGGGCATTCTGAACAGCTAGCATCTCTTTTTGATTGATATGAAGATGCATTTGGCTTGCTGGCCATGCTCCCTGAATACATTTTCCTGCCATGTGGGACCCCAGGCATAATGTAATGCATCTGTTGTTAGTATCTGCCTGGCCGTGGGTAGAGTGAATGGCTGCCCCTTGTTGTGGTGACAGGCCTGTGCCCACCATTGAAACTCCTGTTGCAGGCAGGGAATGAGGGTAATTAATGTTTCCAGGCTGTGGCAATCTTGAGTCCAAACACTTTTTAGATACCATTGTAGTTTCCTCATATGCAGTCTTGCATATGGAATTAGTAGAATGCAGGAAGCCATGAAGTCCAAAGCCTGCAGAATTTTTCTTACAGATAACTGGGTCTTTGTTGCCATCATTTCAAAGTAAGAAGTCAGTTGCCTTTGTTTGCTTGGCGTGAGATAAGCCATCTGGGCAGTATTTAAGCTTGCACCCAGGAATATTATCTCTTGAGAGGGTACTAGTTTTGATTTCTTTTCGTTTACCGTGTACCCTAGGCAAATTAGTAATCTTTTTACAAACTCCAGATGCTTCAGTAGAATGTCTTTGTTCTCTGCTTGAATAAGGCAGTCGTCCAAGTAAGGGTATATTTTAATTCCTCTTTGTCTGCAGAAAGCAATTACTGGTGTCAGGCATTTTGTGAAGACCCTGGGCACAGTAGATAAGCCATAGGGCAGTGCAGAGAATTGGTAGCGCATTGATCCAGCTATGAATCTGAGGTATCGTCTTCAATTTTGTCTGATTGGGACATGCAGGTATGCCTCTTTTAGGTCCAATGTTACAAGCCAAGCCTTCTTGCCCAGCATGGGCAGAAGCTGCTGCAGAGTCAACATTCTGAATTTTGGAACGTCCATAAAAGTGTTTAGAATAGACAGGTCCAGTATTGGTCTCCAGGCTTTGTCCTTTCGGGGTACCAGGAATAGTCTTGAGTAAAGTCCTTGTCCCTGCTCTTGCTGTGGTACTCGCTGAATGGCCCTCATGTCCATGAGGGATGTAACTTGTTTTTGTGCCTCTGCCCACTGATTCTGTGGCAGGTCTGGCATACCATTTGCCTTTAGTAGAGTGTGAAAGTGGAACCTGTAGCCCTGGGACACTATATTCAAGACCCATTTGTCCTGGGTGATTATATGCCAAATTTGTGAAAAAAGAGCTAGTTTTCCCCCTAAGGGAGGTGCCAAAAGATAAGTGCTTGGTATTGGCAGAAGTCATTGGGACTTTTTTCTATATGGCTGTGATTTGTCTTCTCCACTTTTGGAGGTAGAAGCATCCCATTGTTTAGGCCTGTATGAGCCTTGGGGCTGGGATCTGCCTCTAGGGTGTCTCTATCTGCCTCTTTGTGGCCTGTCTGACACTGGAAAAGACCAATTTTTTGAAGGCCAGTTCCTGCTAAATCTGGGTGGTTGTACCTGTAAGAAATCCTTAACTGTCTGCATAGATTTCGCTGTATCCTCCATTTTCTTCAACACCTCTTTCTGCCTTAACACCAAACAAAGCATCATGCTGTAAAGGAGCATCCAATAATTTTTCTTTAACATGATCAGGCAGATTTTGTTCCTTTAACCAAGCATGCCTTCTAATGACAGTACCCATAACAGCGGCCCTGCAAGAGGCCTCCATTGAATCAAAAGCACATTGCAAAGTATGCTTTCCCACTTGTTCAGCTGCATGCAATAAATCCTGCATTTCCTTGTTATCTGCACATTCAGAATTTGTCAACATTTTCTGTTTTAGCAGTGACATTAAATATTGCTGATATTTAAGCATATGAAACTGACAATTTAAAGCCCTTACAGCCAAGGTAGCAGAAGTGTAAACTTTTTTCCCCCATCTGTTCAGTGCCCTAATATCCCTATCAGAGGGGACAGGGTTTTTTGCAGTGGAAGCCTTGACCCCTTTGGGACCCTGAGATATACTTTCTGGGTCAGCAGCAGGGTTTTTATATAGAAATTTGTGGGACTCTGGTACTCTGTAGTATCTGTCTGGCTTAACCTGTGCAGGGGGTAGAGAGTCAGGAGACAGGCTGGACTCTGAGAATACATCATCTACTATGTCTAAAACAGGTGGAATAGCAAGAGGTCTGTGCTGAGTTAGTAAAAGAAAGTCTCTGAGCCTTTTCTTAGATTCTGAGTATCCTTGGCTCTCCCAGTGAAAGTGCTCCCTCATGGCGTGAAGGGTTTCCCCAAAAGAGTAATCCTCAGGAGGAGAGGCTGAAGGAATAGACTCTTCAGCATCAGAATCCTCATAGGAAGGAATGGAGTATCCCTGTTCAGAAGAGGAATCAGAGGAAATGGAAACCTGATCTGAAGATTCATATTCTGTCTCTTGCTTAGGCCTCTTATCTGGAGGGGGATGAAAACCCATGATCAAAGTAATTAGGTCTTCGGCCATTTTAAGCATCTGTCTTTTAGGCATGGAAGTCTGTGCAGGAGAATGCTGTACTTGTTTCTTTGTCTTTAGAGGTGCTTTAGTCTTTGCCTTTGAAGCGGAGGTTGGCTTAACATATAACTGTGTAGGTCTGAAAACACCCTCAGAAGCCGATGCCTGCTCAGCAGCTCCGGACCCATCTGAGGGAATAGATTTCGAATGTCCAATACCTTGAGTATCCAGAGGCCTAGTCGGCTCCACGTGTGAGTCGGAAGCGGCCTGTGGCTCTGAGGTAGCGGGCGTCAGGGGCTGCGAAAGCACCTCACTGAGAACCAGCGAACTGGCGAGTGGCCTAGAGGCCTCGTCGTCTGTTTTGGACCTCGGATGCCTGTCCTTTTCCTTGCGCTTTTTATAAACTCCAGTCGTTGGCTGTTCCGACGGCATTATTTAATTAAATCTTCGGCCAAAGTAATGAAAGACAAAATTGAACAGACGCTTAATAGTGCGATGGTTAAATCTAGCACAAAATCGACAGCTAGCAACATCGTGGTCAGGGCCTAGGCAAGGAATACAGTAAGAATGAAAATCCTTATGAGGTATTTGCTTCCCACAAGAAATACAATTGTTAACTTTTTCTGACATCGGTCTGGAGCAAGAAAAAAGTTTCCCCAACGGGGTACTTAGCTTTAATGAAGACTTCGGACCTGAAATTCGTTATGAAAATCTCAGGAGTCGGCCGACCGGCACTTGCGAACTGCTTTTGCTTCGGCACTGCGCGGCAAGAAAGTCTGAAGAAAATGGCGTCGGCTGCATCTTTTATACCCCTGACGCACTGACGTCAGGGAAGAGGCGACAGCAACCGACGCCAGGCCAGAACTTGGGAATTCAGGCCGACTGCGGGTAGCCTGCCAGCAGGATAACCCAAGTGTAATGACTGCAACAGTGAAACATGATGAACATCATGTCCAGTTTTTACAACCATATAGAAACACATCTAAAAGAAAGCATCCAAGATCAATACTCAAGAAAACTCCTACTTCCAGTAGACACCTCAGGGGAAGATTCTTCCTCTAGTTTTGAGACTGATACATCGGATTCTACAAGTTCACCAGCACAGAAGAGAAGAAATTCCAGTACTCCTTTAGAATTAAACCAAAATGGAGTGGGGGGGGGGGGGGCAGAAAACATAGGAAATGTAGACAATATGGAGGTATTACTGTGAATGTATGTACAGAAACAGTAAATGAGAATGTGTTGAATATATCATCTTACCCTCTCTCCTCCTTGGAGAAGGACATTCTTAATAAAAGATAGTCATTCATGCCTGGCTCTTTTGTGTCTGAGGAAAGCTTTGCTAAAGATGTGATTGTTTTTTGTAGAAACCTTAACTTGAAATGATTTTTTCAGGATAAATAATCTATGGTTATAAATGAATAATTTAGATACCATAAATCCAACTTTAACCCCCCCCCCCAATGAATCATAACATATTTATGTTCCAAAACTCCATTTTCAGGGACCCGCATTTCTGTTCTAGGGAAAGTCAGGTTAGGACTACTAATGTCTCTAAGACTGAGATGACTGCAATTTCTAGACTAGCAAGCAATCATGAAATAGTCATTGTAAGGGCTGACAAAGGAGGGGGTAGTGGTGGTGCAAGACTGGATACAATATGATCAGGAAGCTAATAAACAACTTGCAGATGGGAGATACTATGTACATCTTATATATAATCCCACACTTTAAGAAGCAGATTGATGATTCCTTATCCCTAGCAGTGGAAGAGGGTATTATTACAGATACTACCAGGAAACATTTGATATCAGATCCTAACAATCCATATATATATTTCCTACCGAAAATTCATAAAAACCTTTGTGACCCTCCAGGAAGACCTATAGTATCCGGAAAGGGCTCTCTAACAGAACTTTTGTCTCAATATCTTATGAGGTATTTAAAACCATTGCTTAAATGGTTAAGGGCCCGGCTTAAAGATACTACAGAATTTCTTCAGGTCATCTCTGAAATGCAACTGGAGGCAGGTTGGTTAATCTGTACATTAGATGTTAAAGCCCTATATATCAACATTCCACACTGGGATGGGACTGAAGTATTAGAATATTGGTTATATAGATCAGAGTTATGCCAACCTGGCTTCAATACTCCTCTCATCTGTCTTATCGAGCATGTACTCACCAAAAATGTCTGATTCAAGGTACAGCAATGGGGGCATCCTTTGCCCCCATATATGCTGACCTATTTATGGCGTATATAGAGGAGCAAATCATACAACAGCTCCCATAATCTGTACATAGATGAAATAGACATTTGGAAAAGATATTTGGATGATTGCTGGATGGTATGGAGATCGGATGTGGAACATCTTCATGAATTTGTTAGTTATTTGAATGAAAATAAATGGGGGGTTGAGTTTATGGTAAACCAAGATAAGAAACAGATAACTTTTCTGGATGTTATGGTCATTAAAGCTCCTGATAACACCTTGATCACGGAGGTCTACCGCAAATTCCCTGAATACAATTCCCTTCTCCATGCCACCAGCTATAATCCTCCACATATCTGCAAAACTATTCCAGTGTCTCAATACATGAGGATTAAACGTATATGCTCGGATAATGACACAAAGGCATATCAGGGATGACCTTACTATCAGGTTTAAAGAAAGGGGTTACAAAGCAGGTTATGTCTATCAAGATAAAAATAAGGTAGACAATATCAAGAGAGAAAATCCTCTCCAATATAAAAGCCAGGTAGATAGACAAGAATGTACCTTACGGTTTGTTACGACCTTCGGTAGGAATACTGGGGCATTCATGGACAGTGTCCAGCGTAACTGGAATATTTTACTTGCGGAAAGTAAACTTTCTGGATTAATAGGGAATAGATGCCAATTCTCCTTTAGGAAAGGAAAAAAATTGGCATCTTACTTTAACGATTATAAGCAAGGGCCCTACAAGGAAAAAGAATGTTTACAATGTACACTTAAAGGACAGATTGCTACTGGCTGCTTTCCCTGTGGCCACTGTAAATATTGTCCCAGAATACTAAAAATGAAAAGTTTCAGCAGTAAGAACACAAGTCAGGTATACAACATCCCCTTTTTTGCAAATTGCAATTCAGATTGAGTTATATATCTTGCTGTCTGTAAATGCTCCGCCTTCTACATAGGTCAGACTTCAAGACCAGTAAAATATAGGATATTAGAACATTTCAGTGACATTAAACATCAAAGAAATACCAATGCCCTATATAAACACACTTTGATACTTAAAAATGCATCATTTTATTTCATTATAATTGATCGGATCCTAGGTATCAAATCCAATAAATCAAGCTGGCATGAATTATTAAACACAAAAGAAAAGAAATTATAATTAAATTAGGGGGGCTATTGGCACCTGGTTTAAATGAGCATCTTTAATTAGTCACACAATGGCCTAACTTAGTGTATTTAATGGATGAGTTGATTGTATTTTATTACACTGATTAAGGCTATGTAGGATACTAGCCAAAACCGGTCTGTTTCACTTATTCTTGGGTTATATAGTTTATATGTATATGTGTATACATTAATAAGCAATAGGTTGCTGCCACTGCCTGCTGGTAGGATTTTGAGTTTGCATTTAGAATTTTGTGACTTTGCAGATGCCATACTTGCAGAGAAACATTGGGACTGGGATGGAGAGAGGAACCTCAAGATGGGAAGGGCCCAAGCAATAGACACACTCCCTGTGGGTGTTCGATAAGGGAATCTTTTGCCCACAGGAAGTGCACGTCTTAAAACCTCATGGTATTTGCTCAGACATAGCAAAAAATACAAAAATTACATACAACTAGTGCACAAGAGGAAAGGAAAGAAGAAAGGAGTAACCTCACAGAAACATGACTATCAGACAAGTGGGAAGAGTTGTTTTTTTATTATTCTAAACTGAGAGAGATAGGGTTGCCACCTTTTCAAATGCCCAAAGTGGGACAATTGTGGTGCAAACATCAGATTTTGCAGGCCAAAATATAGCCACTGATGGTACAAAGGACAGAACTTCACTTTTTTGCCTAAATAAACGCTTATTCTTGTAGCATTTTAGTTGCTTAGTCTGTTTCTTATAACATTTAGAGTTTCAGATGCAGAAAAACTGCTTTATGCAACTATTACATAAAATATAGAAAATAAATTTGTCCTAAAATCTCAGGACATTTGCCATTTTTACAATTTTTTTGCAGGACACAACTGCCCAAAAAAGGACTGTCCCTCGCAATGTGGGACAGGTGGTGACCCTAAAGAGAGAGAGAAAATGGAAAAAGAGGAAAAGAATAGCTACAAGAATTAAGACCAAGGAAACAAACACCAAATAAAAAACACAGAAAACTCACTGGAAGAGCTCACAGCCAGGAACACATTGCTGAAGTGAAGCATGCAAACAAGATCTGAGGTACGTTGGGGGAAGGGGGCATTATGGGTATAAAGGAGAAGCTCAAGCTAGAAAAGGCACCAGTTGGTTCCTAGGATCGGAATCGAAACTTATAGGTTAATGAAATGAAGAGGACAACATCAGATTCTCTGGATTAGAACTGAATTTTGGAGAATGTAACAGGTGGGGGCGAAGCATGAAGTACACTTCTCTACTTGCATACCTCCATAAACAGCAAAATTACTTCTTAGTTTTTCTACTTGGGATAGGGAGTAAATTAATTTAGGTGAAACTGAAAGACTCTATTAGCCAAAAAAGAAGTTATGTACTCACCATAACATTCCACCTGTGTTGTCCATTTTCGTTCTTCCCCAACAGTTGGTTCGGATCCGACTTGGCCGTTATTTTAGCTCATGGCCACTAAAAAGCTCTCAAGCTCCTCCCTTACAGATAATGTACCAACCCCTAACATACCCCAGATCTTGTTTGCTGGTTTACATAATGTAAGAAATATTAGAATATCCCTGGTAGAAGAATCCATTACCTGCAGCTCAACATAAGGAAAGTACAGTTGTGTAAAAGTACAGTTGCGTAAAATCTTACCATAACAGTAGATGTCCTTCTCTTCACTGTTGCAATATTCATTACAATAGGGGGATCCTCTGTCAAGGGCAGCCCGATGCTCATACAGTATAACAAAGCCTTTGGGTTGCTTTAAGGTACACTGTGCTTCACATGTATGCTCCTCACGAAACAGAGGGCATAAAGGTGACATCCGGTTGTACCATCCTCAGAAATAACAGCCCCAAAAGGAACACCAGTTCAAAGAAAAGCGAGGTAATCAGCACATCCATAAGAGAAATGGACCAGGGGCGGAGGGAGGTAGGCAGTGAATACTGCAACAGTGAGAAGGACAGCTACTGTTATGGTATGACTTTACACAACTACACTATGTCCTTCCATTTCACTGTTGCAGTATTCATTGCAATAGGGAGAGTGCCAAAGCTCAGGAAAAACACAGGGAGGAGGAAAGATCAGCAGAGCTCTCTAGGAAGCGATGAAGGATGGTCCTAGTAAAACTAGCTCTAGCTCTGGAAATGCCATCTAACTTGTAGTGCTTGGTAAACATATGCACAGAAGTCCAGGTAGCTGCCTCAAGAACAGTTAGTGTTCAAACCCTTGAAAAAAGCACCAGAAGAAGCCACAACTCTAGCAGAATGAGCCTTAACCAAAGGAAGGCTTTACCATGAAAGGAATAACAAAATAAAATGGCTTTAGAAATCCAAGAAATAGTTTGCTTTGACACAGCCACTCTTAAGGACCTAGGATGAAAGGAAAAGTATAGTTGTATACACTTACCATAAATGTAGATGTTCGAGTGTATTCACTGTTGCAGTCATTACATTTCGGGTTATCTGCTTGCAGGTAGCCCTCAGTTGGCTTGATTAACAAAGTCTTGGGTCCTGCGTCGAAATATTTAAAGGCGAAAAAATACCGACGATAGACAGTGTGCTAATTAAATAAAGCACAAAACTGACAGCAAGGTACGTCGTGGTCAGGGCCTAGGCAAGGAATACAATAAGAATGAAAATCTTTATGAGGCATTTGCTTTCCACAAGTAATGCAATTATTAACTTTTACTGACATTGGTAAGGAGCAATACAAAGTTTCCCCAACAGGGTACTTGGCTTTAGTTGAAGACTTCGGTTCTGAAACTCAAAAACGAAAAATTTCAGAATTCGGCCGACTGGCACTTGCGAACTGCTTCTGCTTCGGGCACCGCATGGCAAGAAAGACTGATGCAATGGCGTCGGTTGCCTGTTTTATACCCCTGACGACCTGACATCATGGAAGGGACAGCAACCGACGCAGGACCCAAGACTTTGTTAATCAGGCTGACTGAGGGCTACCTGCAAGCAGATAACCCAAATGTAATGACTGCTACAGAGAAACAAGAAAGAACATCAAAGAAATTATCAGACTTATGAAAAGTCTTAGTCTTGCCCAGATAAAATCTGAGTTGTCTTTGCATATCAAATGTCTGCAGCACTTTCTCACTGGCAGACTGCAGTGAAGGGAAGAAAGTGGGCAAATGAATAGACTGATTATATGACAATTCATTCACCACCTTGGGCATAAAAGAAGGATTAGTACAAGGACACCCTGACCTTGTGAAACAACAAAGAAGGAGTACAAGACATAAGGGTTTGAAGCTCAGACAACCTTCTGTCAGAGGTAAGGGCTAACAAAAGTGCAGTCTTCCAAGAGCAATGTTGCAAGGAAGCTGAAGCTGCAGGCTCAAAAGAAGCCCAAGCCAATTTTTCCAAAACAAAATTAAGATTGCATGGAGGAGGAACAGGCTTCCTAGGAAGCCCAATATAAAGGACGCCTTTAAGAAATTGTTTAGCTTCAAATCTAGAAGCTAAAGGAGGAGATAAAGGCAAACAGAGCTGACAAGTTGGCCTTAACAGAAGAATAACTCATCCAGCATTGAGCAATTCACACAGATGAACAACAAAAGGAACATTCAGAGAAAGTGGATCCAAGTTACGAGAAAGAAACCAAACAGAAAACCTCTTCTATTAGGATAACGCAGCTTTTCTAGTACTGGGGTTCTGGCCTCTTGCAGGACCCTAAGCATGTCCTCAGAAAAAAAGATGTCCATGTAGAATCAAAATCCTATCACCCACAGTGTCAGTTGAAGAGTGGACAGGTGAGGATGGATGAGAGATCCCTTGTCTTGTGTGAGTAGATACACCCTTTGAGGCAACTTATGATAACTACCCTTGGCTAAATGTAAAAGAGGGAACCAATGCTGTCTTGGATAAAAGGGAGTCATCCACAAGATTTTGGGAGCATCCTGTTGAATTCTGAACAGAACATTTGGAATGAGGGGGAAGGGGAGGAGACATCCCCTTCCAAGAAAAAGACAGGGCACCCATCTTCCAAACCAAAGGACATGGGATTCTGGCACAAAGAAGAGGAAGCTGTCTGTTCAGAGGTGAGGCAAAAAGATCTATTTGAGGTGTACCCCACTTGTGGACAACGTCCAGAAACACATCCCTGTGAAGCATCCATTCATGGGGTTGAGTTATGGACCTGCTCAGTGTGTCTGCCACAATATTTTGACCCGAAGAAATGTAAACCACCTGAAGAGTCGCTTGATACTAGGATAGCACGTTCCCACACCAGGAGTGCCATCCAGTAAAGAAGATAAGAACTTGTCCTCCCCTTTAATTTGTTTAGAAACCACATCACTCTGGTACTGTCTGTAAAAACCTTAAGAAGTCTCGATGAGAAGAGAGGACGAAAAGCATGAAGAGTCAGCAGAAGAGTTCTCATTTCTGACAGTGATGTGCTCATTGTGTTGAAGAGGGAGCCAAAATACCACACCCTATCCCATGTCTGAAGCATCTGTGAACAGCTCCTGAGAGGGAAGAAGGGGATGAAAAGGGAGCCCTGGATTTAGAGATAACTGCTGAATCCACAACTGCAGTTCCTTCTTGACACAAACAGAAGAGGAACTACCAATTTGAGGGAATGTGCATGTTGAAACCAAAATTACTTCAGAAACCACTGAAACTTTCTCAGGTGGAGTTTGATCAGAGGGAGCACAGGAATGGTGGAGGCCATGAACCCCAGTGCTCTCAGAAATTCCCTGCCTATTAGAACAACCAGAGGAAGAAGAGTTTGAAAAAAGGAAATGAGTGTTAATGCCTTGGGAGGAGGCATAGATGCCAGCAGAGTCACACACTGGATCCTGGACCCCAGAAAAACATTGTCCTGAGAAGGAGTCAAAAAGACTTCTTGAAGTTTATTGTGAACCCCAGGCTTTACAGGAAAGAAACTGCAAACTGAAGATTTTGCAACAAGACTTATGGAGCAGATGCCTGAAATTATTAGTTATGTACTCACTGTAACTTGATATCTGTGCTGTCCATTTTCATTCTTCCTCACCAATGGGTTCGGATCTGATACTGGGATCTGACTCTGCCACATACACCAGCCTTTGGATCTAGCTCTCGAGCTCCTCCTTCCACCCATAACGCTCTACTCCACCCCAAATACCTCAGATCGAGCTGGCTGCTTAATCTCCCATTTTTTAGCAGAGATAGACCTAGATAGAAAAAAAGGCATAGCTCAACCCCAAGAACTGCATAATTCCAAAACGGTCTAACAGGTACTTCCAGGAGCGACATGAACAAGGGAAGGTGAGGAAGAATAAAAATTGACAACACAGATACCAAGTTATGGTGAGTACATAACTAATAAATCCGATGTCCTTTTCATTACTCCTCACCAATGGGACAGAGTCCACGGCTATGTAGCCCTTGGGAAGCCCTCATGGAAGGATCTATCAGAGCACTCGCGAACCAAAAGAAGCTCTGCTTTTTGAAATGATGCCCAACTTGTAATGTGCAACAAAAGTATGAGGCTTTGACCAAGTAGCTGGAGCAAAAATATCATCAATGGAAGTCCTTGACCAAAAGGCAGACCATGGACAGAGTGGAATGAGCTTGAGGAGGTTGTTGTAAATTTAGTCCTTTTTGAAAATTAATCAAGGAGATGCAAACCGTAATCCATTTGGTTAGAGAAACTTTAGATACTGCCTGGCCCAAGAGATTTGGAGAAAAGGATAGAAAAAGCTTATCAGACTTCCTGAACTGTTTTGTTCTGTGAAGTAACACTTACTTGTCTGTGCACATCAAGGAGCTGAACCATGTATTCTTCCTTATTCATAAATTTTAGAAATAATGCTGGCAATTGCATGGCCTGGTTGATGTTATTTTCAGACGCCAACTTCAGAAGAAAGGAGGGTTATTCCAGAGAGACACCCTGTCTTTACAGAAAAGAATATAAGGAGGCTTCGCCGATAGGGTCTGGAGCTCAGAAATTCTTTTAGCTGAAGTAATAGCTACTAAGAAGATAGTTTTCCAACAAAAGATGCTTTATAGAACATTTGTCGGCCGGTTCAAAGGGCTTCTGAGTTGCAACTTGTAGGACAACAGTAAGGGCCCAAGGAGAAGGGTCCTTTATCAGAGGTTTGAGGAGTAAAATGTCCTTCATGAAGACCCTGCAATCTGAATGAAGCCAGAGAAGACTTGTTTCCAGAATGGAAATTTAAAATCGCTGCCAACTGGAGTTTAATCATAGAGAAACTAGCCACTTCTTTAAAGAGAGTTGTCAGAAAATCTTTTCCATTTGCGTTTGTAGATTTTCTTGGAAGAAGCTTTCTGGAAGGCCAAGATAATCTCACGATTCAGGGAAGAAAGCCTGGATTGTCTATTACTGGAAGTAGAGAAACCATGCAGTAAATTTAAGGGCATTGAGATTGGGGTGTTGAATTTTCGATGGGTGCAACAGGAGATCCTGAGTGGGTTCCAGTATCCATGGAGGATACTTCAAGTGAGACCGCAGGCAGGGAAGAGAACCAAACGTGCAGAGGCCAGAAGAGGACAATGAAGATGACTGAGCTCTTCAGCCTGCTTGCTTTTTCTAAGAACTGTGGAATCAGAGGAAGAGGAGAGTAGGTATACAGGAGACCTGGGGGCCAGTCGTGAATAAGAGCATCTCTCAGTGACTCCGCTGGAGGGATGATCAGAGTGAAGTACTTGTTGCACCTGTTGAGGTGTGAAGCGAATAGGTCTTAGGAAGGCTAGCCCTAGCAGCTAGAAATGATATTTGCTACAGAATGACTGAGAGACTACTAGTGAGGCATCAGAATGGATCTGTTGAGCCTGTCTGCTAGTAAGTTGGTTTTCCCCGGTATGTTGCAATGAAAAAGCGGTCTGAAGTGATGGGCCCATTACCACACACTCATGGCCACTCTGCACAGTGAATAAGTGTGGGTTCCTCCTTGCTTGTTGATGTAGCGGACTACTGACATGTCTGTCTGGATTGCAAAAGTCCGCAGACAGTGTGTGTCTTGAAATGCCTGCAACACTAGAAGGACTGCTCTCATCTCTAGGCCATTGATATACAACTTAGTCTCTAAAGGGGATCATGTGCCTTGGACTATTCATCCCAAGAAATGCACCCTCCACCCCAGCTGGGCAGTGTCTGTGATCACTGTGGTAACTGAGGGCAGAAGAATGAACGGTCTGCCCAGGAAAAGATAGACTGAATCCACCAATGAATATGATGTTTGCAGATTGGAGCGAGTTTTATGGGAAATGATAGGGGCTGAAAAAGAATAGACCACTGTACACCAAGGTCCACTGAAGAATGCACAAAAAGAATGAATCATGCTAAAGCAACCAGAAGTGTGGCCTCTGACACTGACCTCAGAGCTTTTAGTATTAATATTGCTGGAGGAGACAGGTGACAATGTAAAGGCCGAAGCTGAAGTCAGCTGAAGCAAAGATGTGATGCGATGGAGAAGTAAGAAAGCCACCTGAGCTATAGTATTCAAAAGTGTCCCTATGAATTCCAGAGTATGTACCGGGACTAGATTTGCCTTGGCATGATTTATTGAGAAGCCCAAGATATTAGAAACCTGGAGTAACTAGTCCCTGACTTGTAAAAATTGATGCTCGGATGAGGCGGTGAGGAGCCAATCGTTGAGATATGGAAACACATGAAATCCCTTCAGTCTTAAGTGAGCTGCCACAACTGCCATGCATTTGGTAAACACCCTGGGAGCTGTGGTGAGTCCAAAGGGCAGTACTCTGAACTGGTAATAATTGGCTCCCAGCTGAAAGCACAGATGTCTCCTGGATCACCTGTCTATTTTTATGTGATAGTACACATCCTGGAGCTCTACAGAGCACATCCAACCATCCTTGCATAGAAGAGGCAAGATGGACTGAACCATGACCATACAGAACTTCGCCTTCTTTACATACAGGTTTGACTCAGGTCTTAGGGTCCCCTGTTTTCTCTTGTACTAAATAGAAGTGAGAGTAAGTTCTGAATCCGATCAGGTGGGGTGGAACCTCTTGGATGACTTTTTTGCAGCAGCTTTTGTATTTCTTGTGCAGCATCCTTCCTCTAACTGCTAGGTGGAATGTCGGAAAGTTTCTTCTTCTGAGGAGGGGTTGGAAGGGAGAATGGTATGTAGTAACCTCCACATATGATTCTTAGCACCCACGAATCTTTGTAATACCTGTCCAGGCATCTAGGTGCAGAGAGAAATGATCCCCGACTGCCTCCAGAGTTGAACAGTCTGGCAGCGCTACAGGAGTGCTGATAAGGCCCATCGGAAAAGGAACCCCTAAAACCCTGGCTCGGCATGCCCCCTCTGCCTCTAGGGTGACGTCTACCATTAACATTTCCTCCTCTGCCTCTGGACGAATTATCCCCTTGTGAACTCAGGAAAGGTGTCTGAAATTTTTGGAACCACATCTTGTCACCTCAATCGTTTCTAGAGAAGGTCCGTTGAGGGGTAGAAAATTTGATTCCTACAACAGAGTCTTTCCTTCCTGTTCACTGCAGGTAAGCATGCCCTCGACTGATGGCCCGAACAAGAAGTGCCATCAAATGGGGCATTGACAAAGAATGTCATGAAGAGCTCCACAAAATCGCACAACCGCATCCAGGCATGTCTCCTAAAGACTATACCTGAACTGGTAGCTCGTGAGGTACCTTACGCTGCATGGGATATTAGCCTCTTCAACACATTAGAAATGGACAGTAGAGTGGTCGGTTGAGAGGACATCTTTTTGAAATCCTCAAAAGATGTGGATTCAGATTATACGATAAATCCTTAGTCAAATCTCTTTGCAGTCAAGTGAAATGCGCCCTACACTTTAGGGATCTCAGAGTGAAAGTAGTGGAGGCAAACACTCTCTTTCCAAACCTGTCCATCACTCTGTACTCCCTGTTCAGGAGGATGAACAGTGGAGCTCTGCTCAGCTAGTTCCTTCTTGCTGGCTGTCCCCACCACCATAGCAACAACTGGAACTCACTTGCTCCAGTGGGGTCCATCAGCAGGAAGGACCAGAATTTTGTCCAGATTTTTGGGAATAGGCTCGGCAGTGTCCTGTTCCTTTCAAAACCAGCAAGGAACCTCAGTCAGTTCATCTTTTGGGGGAGGGGGTCACCCAAAATGTAGATGGTTCAGAACAGAAAGCCTCCAGACACACTGATTCTTCAGGAGAAGGACATTGGGAAGACCAGCCACCCTTCTGTTTGAAGACCTCGAGGACCTCTCCAAAGGAGATGTCATCAGGTGTTGATCTGGGGGATCCCCTCTCCCTTATTAAAATCAGTGTCTTCTGTGAGAGACTCCATGGGTGAGAGTCTGTGTGTCTCCTCTTACATATCCTCTTCCAAGGAACCTCCTCTGTGGAATGACCAGGAGAGGTATCAAAAGAAAGGTTCCTGTAGAGGAACCGTCTGCAGACTGTCTGTCCTTGTGGAATAGGTCTGATGAGCTCAGCGCTCAGAACCAAAGATGGGAGAGGGGTGGGATCAAAGATAAAAGAAGACAGTTCTCTGTTTAGACAACAGGTCCTTTCTGCCACATGGAAGGATGAAGGACCAGGAGAAACGCCCACCTCCCTCTCAGAGCTGAAGCCTCCGAGGAAGATTAAGTGTTTATAAAAAGTGTACACACCCCTGTTAAAATGCCATGTTTTTGTGATACAAAAAAAAATGAGACCACAATAAACCATTTCAAAACTTTTCCCACCTTTAATGTGACCTATAACCTGTACAACTCAAACGAAAAACAAACAAATCTGTTAGGGAAAAAATATAAAAAATAAAAAATGTACAATAAGCTGGTTGCATAAGTGTGCACACCCTTAAAGTAATACTTTGTTGAAGCACCTTTTGATATAATTAAAGCATTCAGTCTTCTTGGGTACATAACCTGCCATCAATTAAAGAGACTCTGATTAACCCCAAATAAAGTTCAGCTGTCCTAACTGGATTTTCCTTACACTTAACTCAGTTGCTTGCTACAGCAAAAGCCATGGTTCGCAGAGAACTTACAAAGCATCAAAGGGATCTAATTGTTGAAAGGTATCAGTCAGGAGAAGGGTACAAAAAAAAATTCCACAGCATTGGATATACTATGGAACACAGTCATCAAAATGTGGAGAAATATGGGACAACAGTGACGTTGCAAAGAACTGGAGGTCCCTCCAAAAAAGAGGAAAACTTGTCAGGGAGGATGCCAAGAAACCTACAGCAACACAAAAGGAGATGCAGGAATTTCTGGCAAGTACTGGTTGTGTACTACATGTGACAACACTCTCCTGTATTCTCCATATGTCTGGGCTATGGGGTAGCCTCAAGGGGACAATCGGATCAGAGCTGTCTAGGACTAAGGCTCCAAGAGGAAGGAACGAATCCAACAAAACCAGAGCCAAACCCAACCCCTTGGATCCAGCTTCAACGTCTCAGACCAGAGACCTGATCTGATCAGACAGTACTGGAGTACAACCGGTCATGGGACACCGCCAGAGTAAAGGAAGATATCTTCCTCGGATCAGACGCGAAACCTCTTAGGGATCCTGTATCCTGGGACTCTGAAACTACTGGTCAGATTGGAGAAGGAGAGGGAATGGACTTAGTAGGTGCACTCAGAGACCCAAGAGTGGACAGAGCTTACAGGACCCCAATCTGGATCTAAGCCCTGAGAAATTTCTGCATCATCCTATCCACATCTGCCTCTGACAAACCCCTTGAAGAACTGGAAGATGCTGTGGATGATGGTCTGGAGTGTTTCTCGAGTCTGGACAATTTGGCCTAGCAAGGAAGGAGACGCTTCTGTGGAAGAGCTAGATCTCAGATCTAAGGCCTTGGGATCTGATGAAGAGGTTGAAGGAAGTGGAGAAAATTACTATAGGAGCCGATACTGTAGGATCCAAAAAGAGCTTAGGATCCAAAGGAAGGCTCCGGGTTTAGGATCTGGGGAAACCAGATCCAAAGTTTTTAGGATCTTCTCCAATGGCTCTGATGAAACTCTGGAAGACTTTGATGGAGACCTCTTTTTGGTTTCCGAAGAAACAGACTTTACTGATTTCGACAGGGTTTGAGCCCCAGAAGAAGCAAGCAAGAGACCTCAGAGTATCAGATGTCCTTCAAGAATGCAACTGCAGTCATAACATATGGGTTGTCCTGCCTCAGGCAGCCCTCGGTCGGCCGAATTCCAAAGTCTGGGTCTGGCGTCAGCTGGTGTCGCCTCCTCTCCGACGGCACAACGGCTGGAGTATAAAGGCATCGGCCGACGTCATCTTCTTCAGTCTTTCTTGCCGCGTGGTGCCCGAAGCAGAAGCAGTTCGCAAGTGCCGGTCGGTCAGCTCCTGTGTTTTCAGTACCGAAGTCATCTAAAAGCTAAGTACCCCGTTGGGGAACATTTATTCTTGCCTCAGCCGATGTCAGAACAAATTGAGAAAGTTAATAATTGTTTGTCTTGTGGTAAACAAATACCTCATAAGGACTTCCATTCTCTCTGCCTTCCTTGCCTGGGCCCAGACCATGACGTCTCGGCCTGTGCTGCTTGTGCCTGCTTTAATAAGCGCACTCTCAGGCACCGGGCAGAATTCGCCGAGGACTTCTTCGGTGAATCTTTTGCGTATATCATGCCATCGGATCAACCGACAACCCAATCTGCTAAAAAACGCAAGGACCGGGACTGACATTCTCGGCCCGCCTCCACTACCGATGTTACTCCTAAACCCTCTGCTACCGCTCCGGTCCCTTCGGAAGTGGTAAATCTACCGCTCCAGGCTGACGACACAGCGTTAACACGACCTTCGGTCTCGGAGATCTCTCCGGTGTCAGTTGTTGATTTTCCTCCGGAAACCGAAGTTCTGGATCTACCCGACACCATACCTGTGGACAAGGTAACGCCTGCACGTGGGGCTGCTAGGCCTCCTGTATCCATGTCCATCAAGGCCTTTGCATGTGCTAAGGCCGCCAGTCAGGCCAAGGCCCATCCTAAACCTGCCCAGGCCCCTTCATCTGATAAGCAGATCATGTCTCTGGCTGCAGATCTTATTTCCCTTATCAGGGGGTCTCAGCCTCATCCGGACAGGGGTTCTCAGCCACCTGCAGAGAAAAGGCCTAGAACTGAGCAGGTGGACGACCCCTCCTCGGATGAAGCCTCTGGGGATTCTGAGCATTCTGATACTCAAGAAGATCCCTTCCAGGCCTACGAGGACTCTGATGCTGAGGAATCAATTCCCCCTGCCTCCCCTCCAGAGGATTTCTCATTTGGGGAAGTCCTGCATTCCATGAGGGAACATTTTCAATGGCAGGGTCAGGAATTCTCTGACTCCAGGAAAAGGCTTCGTACTTTCCTCAAGCTTCCCCAGCACAGACCTTTGGCTATCCCTCCAGTTATGGATGTTTTGGATGATGTTTTCTCTGACTCCAGTGCCAACCCTGATTCTCTTCCTCCTGCTCCTGTCAAGCCGGACAGATATTATAGGGTCCCTGACACTCACAAGCACCTTTGTAAGGCCCACTCTGTGGATCTAGAAACCATTTCACAGGGCCCCAAGGGAGTGGCTTCCTCCTCTGCCAAAAACCCACTGCCAGCTGACAGAGAAGCAAGGTCCCTGGAGAGATGGGGTAAAAGTATATACCTCTACTACCCTAGCCATGAGGTCTCTTAACTGCCTTTTTCACATGTTTCAGTACCAAGATTTTCTCCTGGATGATTTACAGAAAAAGTTAGCCTCTCCTGAGCCTATTGATAAAAAGGCACTGCAGGATCATATACATAACACTCAGCAGGTTAATAACCATTTTCTGCAGTGTGGTTATGATGCACTGGAAGCTTCATGTAGGGCAGCTATGACTGGGGCTGTGATACGTAGACATGCTTGGTTGAAGGATCAGTCTTTGCCTGACAATGCTGAAGTAAAGTTACTGGATGCACCTTTGGAAAAACAAAAGCTTTTTGGTGCTGCTGCACAAGATGTATTGAAATCCATAGAGGAAAAAGCAAAGTCAGTACAGACAGTCAAGGATTTCCTCCAGGTTCAGCCACCCAGATTCAGCAGAAACTGGCCCTCATAGAATTGGTCCTTCCCCGGCTCTGACAAGTTTCAAAGGGGAAAAAGCAGACGTGCCCGGGGTAGAGGGCAATACCGAGGATCTTACAGGGGCCGCCACTGGCAACCTCCAAATCAAAGAAGTGGCGCAGACAGTTCAGCTGCACCACAACGACAATCACAATGACTTCACTTTCGTACCGCCTACAAAGGTTCAAAGAGAAGCACCTTTGGGCGGAAAATTAGCCTTATTCTCACAAAACTGGCATATCTTAACCAAAGGCAATTGGATTCTGGATTTGATAGACAAAGGTTACAGATTCCACTTCCACACATTACCAATAAGACAAGGCATGCCAAACCTGCCACATCATCAAAGGGCAGAGGCACTCACTCAAGTTTCAAAGCTATTAAGTATAAAAGCAATAGAAAGGGTTCCTCCTCAGGAGCAAGGCCAGGGATTTTATTCAAGACTGTTCCTTGTTCCAAGAAAAGAAAACAAATGGAGACCCATACTGGACTTGTCAAATCTAAACACTTTCCTCATTGTGCCAAAGTTCAAAATGCTGACGTTGCAGCAACTTCTTCCCATGCTGGGCAAGGGGTCTTGGCTGGTCACTCTGGACCTCAAGGAGGCATACCTGCATGTCCCAATCAGACAAAGCTGCAGAAGATACCTCAGATTTCTTGCAGGGACAGAGCATTATCAATTCTCAGCATTGCCGTTTGGCTTGTCTACTGTGCCCAGAGTGTTCACGAAATGCCTGGCATCAGTAGTGGCACACTGCAGACAGCAGGGAATTCAAATATACCCCTACTTGGACGACTGCCTCATACAAGCAGACAACAAACAAACCTTAAAAGGGAATTTGGACTATGTCATGCATCTACTGCAGGCCTTGGGATACACAGTCAACATTCAGAAGTCAAAATTACTACCATCCCAACAGATTACATTCCTAGGAGCCAAACTGGACACGGAAACCCAAATGGCCTACCTCACAGAGGAAAAACAGCAGCATTTACCAGAGTACTTCAAAGGCCTAGCAAAGCTTTCCCAGCTGACTGCAAGGAAAATCCTGCAGGCCCTGGGTTTCATGGCATCTTGCATCCTTCTGATACCTTTGGCAAGACTTCAGATGAGAAAGCTGCAATGGTATTTAAAAAACTTATGGTCTCAACACAACAACAGCCTAGAGGACATAATCCCACTTATTCCATGTCTGCAGAAGGAATTTCTATGGTGGGCTCAAGCCAGTCAACTAAACAAAGGCATGTCTTTCAACAGACCTCAAAGCAGGCCAAATGATTACAACAGACGCCTCAGACCATGGATGGGGGGCGCACATGGAAGGCAGATGCATGCAAGGTCTATGGACGCCAAAGGAAAGACATCTGCACATAAACCAAAAGGAGATGTTGGCAGTGATACATGCCATCGAGACTTTCGAAAAATCACTGCAACAAGGACACTTGCTAATAAGGACAGACAACACCACTGTCATGTGGTACATAAACAAGCAGGGAGGCACTCATTCTTATCCCCTCTGCAGACTAACAATGCTTCTCTGGGAAAAATCCTTGAGCCTGAAGATACACTTTGTACCAGGCAAGGACAATGTACTGGCGGACAATCTGAGCAGAAATTTCATGGATCCACACGAATGGATGCTGCACCCTCACATTTTCTCTCAACTGACAAGGACATGGGGAAGACCGGACATAGATCTTTTTGCTTCCCACTTAAATCATCACCTGGAAAAGTTCTGCACAAGGACTCACCACCCTCTAGCTTGGAAAACGGATGCTCTCTCCTTCAGCTGGAATTCTCCAAAAATTTATGCATTCCCTCCCCTGCCTCTGCTGACCAAGGTGATACTGAAAATCAAAGCAGAACAACCAACAGGCATCTTGATAGCTCCAGACTGGCCAAGGCAGCACTGGTACCCATTGCTATTGACCATAACTCGGACCAAACCATGGCCTCTGACCCTATGGCCCCTGCTCCTAACGCAACACAATTACAGGACTGTACATCAAGACCTGAAAACATTGCATCTGACAGCCTGGAGGCTACCATGACTTCAACACCTAACTCTCTTTCCAAATCTGTTCAAGAGATCTTGCTGGAAGCACGCAGACCTTCCACCAGAAAAGCCTATTCAGCCAAGTGGAAGAGATTCAGCATCTGGAATGCCAAAAGGGGTCAGGACACAGCATTACTGAGTATACCTCAGATATTAGAATACTTGGCAGAACTATTTCATACTGGACTCTCATACTCCTCAATAAAGATTCATGCCTCAGCAATCTCAGCAAAATACAACTGTGACCCTCCTGTGTTTTCGCATCCTCTGCTAAGACAGTTTCTAAGAGGGATAAAGAATATCAAACCTCCCAGAAAACAGCCAGTACCTGCATGGGACCTCAACTACGTGTTGGAAAAACTAACTCTTCCTCCATTTGAGCCAGCAGCAACCTCAGAAATGCAATTTCTTTCATGGAAGACGGCCTTCTTATTGGCAGTCACTTCTGCAAGAAGAGTTTCGGAGATACAGGCACTCATGGCAGTGCCCCTCTTCCTCATTTTTCATCAAGACAGAGTCTCTCTAAGAACCAATCCTACATTCATGCCAAAAGTTATTTCCAGGGTATCTCTAAATCAAGCTATTCAGCTACCTACATTCTTCCCCAATCCTCAAAATAGGGGAGAAAAACTACTGCATACTTTGGACATACACAGACAACTACGCTACTACTTGGACAGAACTAAGGCCACCAGAAAGTCTGACCAGCTGTTTGTAGCCTATGCTGCTGGAGTACAAGGAAAAGCAATTTCCAAACAAACAATTTCAAAATGGATTGGACATTGCATCAGATTTTGCTATTCTTTTCATGGAAAAGGTGTGCCAGCCAATATTAGGCCACACTCCACCAGAGCTATAGCCACTTCCACAGCTTTCCTAAGAGGAGTGGCAACAAAGGACATTTTAGAGGCTGCTACATGGAGCTCCATGCATACATTTACCAAGCACTACCACCTGCCCTTATACTCCAGATCCCGAGCAGGCTTTGCTTCGGCAGTCCTGCAAGGGACTTTAGCTACACCATCCTTATCATAGTTCCATCCACCCCCAGCTTGGCTATGGTATTCAACCCATATGATATGACTGCAGTTGCATTCTTGAAGGACATAGTACAGTTTTGTACCTACCATAAATGTAGATATCCGATAGATATGCAACTGCAGTTGGATTTTCCCACCCTCCTACCCCTCTGTATCCTTCTTTTTGGGTCCCTACCCCCTTTTCCCTTCAGCTGGGGGTATCTCCTATGGTGTATCTGTTTATTACTGTTGTGCATGTTTGGGATTGTTTTTATCCATTTACCAAATTTAGCCTTCCTAAGAGGGCACCTGACATCTGGGGCAAGAAACACTGAAGAAGATGGCGTCGGCCGATGCCTTTATACTCCAGCCGTTGTGACGTCGGAGAGGAGGCGACACCAGCCGACGCCGGACCCAGACTTTGGAATTCGGCCAACCGAGGGCTGCCTGAGGCAGGACAACCCATATGTTATGACTGCAGTTGCATATCTATCGGACATCTACATTTATGGTAGGTACAAAACTGTACTTTTGTTGTGCCTGTCGGCTAAAACTCTGGGATTAAAAGTCAGGCATATTGAACAGGCCATACTGAGGTGATCAGGTCCTAAGCAGTAAATGCACTTGTCATGGGCATCTGAGTCAGGGATCTTATCTCCACAAGAAGTGCATTTCTTAAAGCCTGTCAGTTTCTCTGACATAGCAGAGACAGGAAACAACATAAGTCACACAAGCAAACAACCAATCAAAAAAACAAAAAAAAAAAAAAAAAAAAAAAAAAAAGAAATAAAGAAATATCAGCACTGGCATGACAGAAATACATAAATAGGTAACGAGAATATACCAATAATATAATGGTATCTGACAGCCAACTGCCAAAGTAGAATAAAGTATACAAACAAGGAAAAAAAAACACTAATTCCTAATGGCAGCAAATGTCTCAGAGGGAGGAAAAAAAATTAAAGGGGAGAAGAAATTGAAATAAGAGGACTATCCAAAGGGGTTAGCCAAAAAACAATCACTTACAGCTCTAGAGCGGAACCTATGTCTAACCACAATGGTGGCAAATGAGATCTGAGGTGTTTGGGATGAAGTAGAGCATTATGGGTAAAGAGAGGAGCTCAAGAGCTGGATCCAAAGTCTAGTGTATGGGGCAGAGTATGATTTGAGGATCAGAGCCAAACCCAGTGGTGATGAAGAATGAAAAGGTCAACATCAGATCAGGTGCTTTTCCAAGTAAGGAAAGACATGGATCCCCTGAAACCTGCAAAAACCAACCACAGCAGCGAGGCATTTGGTGAATAACCTTGCAGCAATAGAAAGGCTAAAGGGCAAAGCAGAGAACTGAAAATGCCAGGAAACAATACAGAAACATAAAAAACTTCCTGAAAAAGGGATAAATAGGGATATGGAGATAAGCATCCTTGAGATCAAGAGATACAAAATAAGCCTCAGAAAGCAAAAGAGAAAGTCTGAAGAGACAACATTTGAAAAGAGGGCACCTTCAGAAAAGTGTTTAGATGAGAGAGGAACTGATCTCCAGGTAACTTCTTTCCTGGGCACTAGAAACAACCTGGGGTAAAACCCCTTCCCCCCTTTGGGACACAGGTACTTCTTGAATATACCCAGAGTCCAAAGATCTCAAAGCAACCCTGGAAAGAAGGACAGCTGTCCTTGAGGGGGCTTCGGAATTCCCATAAAAGGGGAGGGGAAGAGATTTCCAGACAAGAAAATACGACTGGCAGATAATGGAAAGAACCCAGGAATCCTGGATAATCTTTAGCTAAACTGGAAGAGGGAGTGAAAGAGAGGCAAAGAGAAAGAGGAAAGTGACTGTGAAGAACAGGATAGTCACACAGTACCTGGTTTATCAGGAAAGGGACTTCTGAGGCACAGAAGTCTGTCTAGCCTTCCCAGGAGGAGCCCGCTTGACACTCTTTATCCTTAGGAGGGCAAGATTGCCTGCGAACACAGGCTGGCTTATTGGGGTATTTTCTCTGAAATTTAAGCACAGGAGAAATAAATAAATGTTTACATTCCTGTATAGCCTTGCCCTTATCCTGAAGGAACTTAAATCAGCAGCAGCCTCACCAACCAATATTATTTAGAGGGGCATCCATCAATTTAGTCTTAATATGATCAGGCAAGGGTTGAAACTGAAGCCAAGAATACCTCCATCACTGACCCAAAAGCACCAGTCCTAGAAAAAGCATCTGCTGCATCACAACTACACTTAAACTTGATAGAATGATGAGCCACCTGGGAGGAAGTCCCTAAAAGGGAAAACACAGAATATTTACTTTCAGGGTCTGGAAGATCAGAAATCACCTCACAGGCCTAGGAAAGTACAGTCAGCAAGTACCTGGACATATGGATCTACTAACTAACAGCCCTAAAAGCCAAGGTGTCAGAAGTACAGATCTTCTTGCCTAGCCTTTCCAAGCTCTGCTATCTTTATCATAAGGCAGGAACTTAGGAGAAGGAAGCAATTGAGAAGGTCTGTCAAAAGCTACTGACACCACCGAGGGGTCAGAAGAAGGACACTTGTACAAAAACCTACAGTCCTCAAGCACCCTATAGAACCCATCAGGTTTCTTGGGGGCAGGGAGCTGAGAATCTACAGCCTTAGAGGCATTAGAAAAGGCATCCAGACAAGGCAGCCAAAACAGGAAGGACAGCAGAAGACCTGGGAGAATCCATCTACAGTAGCTCATAATAAGTTTTTGAATCTCAGAAACTTGAGCACAATCCCATTTATAGAACTCTATCATCCTAGAGATAGTGTCCACAAAAGAAATCTCTTCAATGCAAGTATCAGGACTGGTAGGATTGCTCTTCCACTGATTCACAGTCCAAAGGAGTAGGAATCTATGAGGAGTAAGCAAGGGATTCTTCCTCTGATTCTGCCTCCTCCTAAGATGAATCCTGTTCTCTGGGTCTCTTAAGTGGGGTAGAGGACCAGGGGGGGGGGGTTGGAACAGAAACTCAATGAAGAGGTTTTAAAGCCATCAAAGCACTAAACAACCTGAGTGAAGGACAGACATTCACTCTGTGGATCCTTATTAGCTGAGAAAATATATTTAGTCTTCTGCCTTTTTTAAGGAGACGTCTGCCTTAAAAAAAATCTGGAAGGCTCCGACCCTGGACGACATTCAATAGCTGTAATAGGGACAACTTCTCTGACTAAAATTTGGGGAACCCCTCTAGTCCCCTCACGAATCATCAGCCATAGTTCCCCCCTGAATGTCTGAAGTAGACATCTGCAATGCTTCCTTGGATGTGTCTAAGGTTGGATCCTTGCAGGTCTCCAACCCAGTTGCAAAAGAAGAATCCAGCGATCAAGGTGGGCAAACCTCCAAGCAATCACTTACCTTGGGAGGGATGTCTGGTGTAAACTGAACAGCAGAAGATTCCAACCTAGGCTTCTTGGCCTTCTTCCCAGGCAGATGCCCCTTGGAGTGGGAAGTTCCACCCACTGTCTCTTTACCAAGAAGCTTAACATGTTGATTCTCAAGATAAAGCACCAAAGAAGAAAGCCTACTATGAAGGGTTTTGGGAACAAAGGCTTGACAGACAGAACAGGACATATGGTTGTGCGAATCGCCAAAGCAAAACAAACACTGTTCGTGATGGATCTTTATGGGGAATCTGTTGCCACACTGGCATTTGCCCTTTGTGGATGACATGAAATCCCACAAGCAATGGTATAGCAAAAGAAAAATAAGACAACAAAATCCTAACAGGGCACTTATCTGTAACGGTTTGGTGAACCAACAACGTAATGGGCATTCAGACCGACGATCAAAAGATGGCGTTTGGACTGGCAGCAAAGAAGTTCTGAGGATAGTATGTCCAGATGCTACCTTTATGCCCTACCCTTCACAAGAAGAATACATGTGACGTACTGTGTACCTGAACGCAACTCAAAAGCGTTGGTATACTGCCTGGTTGATAGGCCACCCTTGGTAGGGGATTCCCCTATTGTAATGAATACTGCAACAGTGAAGTGGAAGGACATTAGTGGTTCATAGGTTCATAGGTTTATACTAGGCTATCTGCCCTAAGGCATTTATAAGCCTAGCCCAAAGTTTTGTGGCTTACGCCACCCCTTATATGAAAAAATACTGTGCCCATTAGTTTGTATGTCAGGCACATGTCACCTCTGAGCAGACGGTATGCGACTGAATAGAGCTGGAGTTTCTTCAATCTGGCAGCATATGACAGATTTTGGAGTCCCTTTATCCTTTTGGTGAGGAACTTTTGGGGTCTCTCCAACTGCTGCAGGTGTCGGGTGAGATACATCCCGAATGGGGCATTGTACTCGATCATTGGTCTGATAAGTGAAGAGTACAGGGGAACAATGACCTCACTTGATCTGGATGTGAATCCCTTCATGATCAGGTGGGCAATGTAGAAGGTCTTTCTAACCACTTTAGCAACGCGAGTGTCAAAAGAAAGGCCACTGTCAACCTGGGTCCCCAGGTCCCTGATAACCTCTTCTGTGCTTAGTGGATTGCCACCTATATGGTAGCTTGGTGTTACCTTGCTTTTCCGAAGGGTATGACTATACATTTTTTGGCGTTTAACTTCAGGCCATGGCTCTGGCACCAGCTATCTGTTTCCGTGAGTCCCTTCTGAAGGATATCCGTGCCCGATGCACTTTCCACTATGGTGCCCAGTTTGCAGTCGTCTGCAAACTTTGTCAGCCAAGAGATACAAGATAAGCCTCAGAAAGCAAAAGAGAAAGTCTGAAGAGACAACATTTGAAAAGAGGGCACCTTCAGAAAAGTGTTTAGATGAGAGAGGAACTGATCTCCAGGTAACTTCTTTCCTGGGCACTAGAAACAACCTGGGGTAAAACCCCTTCCCCCCTTTGGGACACAGGTACTTCTTGAATATACCCAGAGTCCAAAGATCTCAAAGCAACCCTGGAAAGAAGGACAGCTGTCCTTGAGGGGGCTTCGGAATTCCCATAAAAGGGGAGGGGAAGAGATTTCCAGACAAGAAAATACGACTGGCAGATAATGGAAAGAACCCAGGAATCCTGGATAATCTTTAGCTAAACTGGAAGAGGGAGTGAAAGAGAGGCAAAGAGAAAGAGGAAAGTGACTGTGAAGAACAGGATAGTCACACAGTACCTGGTTTATCAGGAAAGGGACTTCTGAGGCACAGAAGTCTGTCTAGCCTTCCCAGGAGGAGCCCGCTTGACACTCTTTATCCTTAGGAGGGCAAGATTGCCTGCGAACACAGGCTGGCTTATTGGGGTATTTTCTCTGAAATTTAAGCACAGGAGAAATAAATAAATGTTTACATTCCTGTATAGCCTTGCCCTTATCCTGAAGGAACTTAAATCAGCAGCAGCCTCACCAACCAATATTATTTAGAGGGGCATCCATCAATTTAGTCTTAATATTATCAGGCAAAGGTTGAAACTGAAGCCAAGAATACCTCCATCACTGACCCAAAAGCACCAGTCCTAGAAAAAGCATCTGCTGCATCACAACTACACTTAAACTTGATAGAATGATGAGCCACCTGGGAGGAAGTCCCTAAAAGGGAAAACACAGAATATTTACTTTCAGGGTCTGGAAGATCAGAAATCACCTCACAGGCCTAGGAAAGTACAGTCAGCAAGTACCTGGACATATGGATCTGATAACTAACAGCCCTAAAAGCCAAGGTGTCAGAAGTACAGATCTTCTTGCCTAGCCTTTCCAAGCTCTGCTATCTTTATCATAAGGCAGGAACTTAGGAGAAGGAAGCAATTGAGAAGGTTTGTCAAAAGCTACTGACACCACCGAGGGGTCAGAAGAAGGACACTTATACAAAAACCTACAGTCCTCAAGCACCCTATAGAACCCATCAGGTTTCTTGGGGGCAGGGAGCTGAGAATCTACAGCCTTAGAGGCATTAGAAAAGGCATCCAGACAAGGCAGCCAAAACAGGAAGGACAGCAGAAGACCTGGGAGAATCCATCTACAGTAGCTCATAATAAGTTTTTAAATCTCAGAAACTTGAGCACAATCCCATTTATAGAACTCTATCATCCTAGAGATAGTGTCCACAAAAGAAATCTCTTCAATGCAAGTATCAGGACTGGTAGGATTGCTCTTCCACTGATTCACAGTCCAAAGGAGTAGGAATCTATGAGGAGTAAGCAAGGGATTCTTCCTCTGATTCTGCCTCCTCCTAAGATGAATCCTGTTCTCTGGGTCTCTTAAGTGGGGTAGAGGACCAGGGGGGGTTGGAACAGAAACTCAATGAAGAGGTTTTAAAGCCATCAAAGCACTAAACAACCTGAGTGAAGGACAGACATTCACTCTGTGGATCCTTATTAGCTGAGAAAATATATTTAGTCTTCTGCCTTTTTAAGGAGACGTCTGCCTTAAAAAAAATCTGGAAGGCTCCGACCCTGGACGACATTCAATAGCTGTAATAGGGACAACTTCTCTGACTAAAATTTGGGGAACCCCTCTAGTCCCCTCACGAATCATCAGCCATAGTTCCCCCCTGAATGTCTGAAGTAGACATCTGCAATGCTTCCTTGGATGTGTCTAAGGTTGGATCCTTGCAGGTCTCCAACCCAGTTGCAAAAGAAGAATCCAGCGATCAAGGTGGGCAAACCTCCAAGCAATCACTTACCTTGGGAGGGACGTCTGGTATAAACTGAACAGCAGAAGATTCCAACCTAGGCTTCTTGGCCTTCTTCCCAGGCAGATGCCCCTTGGAGTGGGAAGTTCCACCCACTATCTCTTTACCAAGAAGCTTAACATGTTGATTCTCAAGATAAAGCACCAAAGAAGAAAGCCTACTATGAAGGGTTTTGGGAACAAAGGCTTGACAGACAGAACAGGACATATGGTTGTGCGAATCGCCAAAGCAAAACAAACACTGTTCGTGATGGATCTTTATGGGGAATCTGTTGCCACACTGGCATTTGCCCTTTGTGGATGACATGAAATCCCACAAGCAATGGTATAGCAAAAGAAAAATAAGACAACAAAATCCTAACAGGGCACTTATCTGTAACGGTTTGGTGAACCAACAACGTAATGGGCATTCAGACCGACGATCAAAAGATGGCGTTTGGACTGGCAGCAAAGAAGTTCTGAGGATAGTATGTCCAGATGCTACCTTTATGCCCTACCCTTCACAAGAAGAATACATGTGACGTACTGTGTACCTTAACGCAACTCAAAAGCGTTGGTATACTGCCTGGTTGATAGGCCACCCTTGGTAGGGGATTCCCCTATTGTAATGAATACTGCAACAGTGAAGTGGAAGGACATTAGTGGTTCATAGGTTCATAGGTTTATACTAGGCTATCTGCCCTAAGGCATTTATAAGCCTAGCCCAAAGTTTTGTGGCTTACGCCACCCCTTATATGAAAAAATACTGTGCCCATTAGTTTGTATGTCAGGCACATGTCACCTCTGAGCAGACGGTATGCGACTGAATAGAGCTGGAGTTTCTTCAATCTGGCAGCATATGACAGATTTTGGAGTCCCTTTATCCTTTTGGTGAGGAACTTTTGGGGTCTCTCTAACTGCTGCAGGTGTCGGGTGAGATACATCCCGAATGGGGCATTGTACTTGATCATTGGTCTGATAAGTGAAGAGTACAGGGGAACAATGACCTCACTTGATCTGGATGCGAATCCCTTCATGATCAGGTGGGCAATGTAGAAGGTCTTTCTAACCACTTTAGCAACGTGAGTGTCAAAAGAAAGGCCACTGTCAACCTGGGTCCCCAGGTCCCTGATAACCTCTTCTGTGCTTAGTGGATTGCCACCTATATGCTAGCTTGGTGTTACCTTGCTTTTCCCGAAAGGTATGACTATACATTTTTTGGCGTTTAACTTCAGGCCATGGCTCTGGCACCAGCTATCTGTTTCCGTGAGTCCCTTCTGAAGGATATCCATGCCCGATGCACTTTCCACTATGGTGCCCAGTTTGCAGTCGTCTGCAAACTTTGTCAGCCAAAGTCCTCCCATGTTGGCCTGTACTTCTGAGAAGTAGATGCCGAACAATAGGGGGCCAAGGACCGAGCCCTGTGGGACACCACTTGTGACCGGCTTGGAGTCTGACATAGCGCCAGCAACTCTAACCCTGTGGGTTCTGTCCTTAAGCCAGTTTGCAACCCATCTTGTGACATATGGGCTTACATTTAAGCTGGTAAGTTTTTCTACAATACCAGAGTGGCGTACTGTGTCGAAAGCCTTTGCAAGGTCAATGTAGGCTGTATGGACTGCCTTTCCCTCATCAATGGCCTTGGTGACTGTCTCTAAGAAGTCGACCAAGTTCAAAAGGCATGATCTGCCCTTGACGAAGCCAAACTGGGTCGGGTCCAATGTCTGCAAGTCCCCTATATCTTTGTTTATGAGCTCCATTATGATCCTCTCCATAGCTTTGCAGACTAGACTTGTTAAGCTTATGGGGCGGTAATTACCAGGGTCCGCAGAGGCACCGCCTTTGTGGAGTGGGACCACAGTTGCCGTACTCCACTCCTTGGGCACGTATCCTGTGGTAAGGCTGGGATTAAACAGCTGCCTTATGTGCGGGTTTAATTCCTCATTTAGCTCGTTTCCTTATAACTTCTCATTCTTCCAGAAGTCAGTGGTTATGGGGAATCACCACATTGGCAATTACCCTTTGTGGATGACATGAAAACCCACAAGCAACAATATAGCAAAAGAAAAATAAGACAACAAAATCCTAACGGGACATTTATCTGTAACGGGTTGGTGAACCAGTAATGTAATGGGCATTCAGGAAGACTATCAAAAGATGGCGTTTGGACTGGCAGCAAAGAAGTTCTGAGGATGGTATGTCCAGACGTTACCTTTATGCCCTACCCTTCACAAGAAGCATACGTGTGACATACTATGTACCTTAACGCAACTCAAAAGCTTTAGTATACTGCCTGGTTGTCGGGCTACCCTTGGCAGGGGATTGCCCTATTGTAATGAGTACTGCAACGGTGAAATGGAAGGACATTAGTGGTTTCTTTATAACTTTTCATTCTTCCAGAAATCAATGATTAAAAAGGTTGGGGGCTGATGGGAGAGGAGTTGAGGAAGAATGAAAATGTACAACACAGATGGAATGTTATGGTGAGTACATAACTTCTTTACCTGATCTCGTCAATTTCCATTCATTCCTCAATAGCTGGGACAGAGTCCCCAGCTACCTAAAATCTCAGGTGGACTCTAAGGAAGGATATTTCTGAACACGGTTGAACCAAAGGCAGACCTTCCCCTTGAGACCAGATCCAGTTTGTAATGAGTAATAAAGGTACGAGGAATGGTTCAAGTTGCAACCACACATACGTTATCCACGGAAGCCCTAGACAGAAACACTGAAGTTCTTGCCATGGACCTACTTGAATGGGCTCTTGAAGGGTTTTTTTTTTTTGTTTGTTTTTTTTTTTTTTTTTTTTTAAGACAGATCCAACATGCTGTAGCCATTTGGCTAAAGTTACCTTTGCAACTGATTTACTCAATTTAGAATCTGGAAAGGAGATACATAATTAATCCTTCTTTCTAATTTCTTTTTTTCTATGTAATTAAAAATGTAATTGTCTGTGAAATCCAATAAGTACAACATACAGTCACCTATGTTTGCAAACCTAGGAAAGAAAACTGGCAGATTAATGATTGGTTGACGTTAGATTCTGACATCACCATGGGAAGGAAAGAAGGTTTGGTTCATAATGTTACTCTATCCCTGTGAAAAATCAAGTAGGGAGGTTTAGACGACAATGCTTGAACTTCTAAAATCCTAGCTGAGGTGATGGCTACCAAAAAGACAAGTCTTCCAGGTCAGAAACTTTAGATCATATTTTGCTGCTGATTCAAAAGGGGAATGAATCAAGGCCTGCAGTACCAAATTTAAATCCCACGGAAGAGTTGGATCATTACAATGAGGTCTCAAAAGAAGGGCACTTCTCAAGAAGACCTTATAAAGTTTAGATGAAGCTAGGGTGGTGTTCTCAAATCCAAAGTGAAAACTAGAGGTGGCTACTAACCAAATTATAATGGTTGAGCAGCTAGCTCCTTCGTTGAAAACTGTTGCCAAAAATTCAAGGACACTATGTAGAGGGGCTGAAAAGGAGTCAATATGTTTCTGATGTGCTATAAAAACAAACCTCTTCCATTTAGTTTTCTTGTGGAAACTTTATGGGAATATAAAATTATATGATAAACACTGGATAAGAGTAAAGGCTGTCTGGCTATTACAGGATGTGGAGAAACCATGCTGTCAACTTTAGGTTTGAGATATCCAGGTGAATCAAGCCTGTCCAGTGAGACAGGAAGTCTGGAATTGGATCCAGAATCCAAAGTGGGTAAATTAGATGAGGCCAAAGAAAGGGGAACCAAATCTGTCGAGGGCAGTAAGATGCAATGAAAATGAATTTCTGCAGAAATTTGGGGATCAAGCGAGTTGGAGGATATGCAGAGAGGAGACCGAGGGGCCAATTATGTAGTACAGTGTACAGTGATTCCCTCTGTGTGGGGGGGCGGGTTGGGCAAAGAAACTACTGCACTTGTTGTTGATGCAAAGAGACTGAAGCAAGGCTGGCCCCACTGGTGAAAAATCATTTCTGCCTCCTGCATGTTGACAGACCTCTCATGAGGTAGTAGAATGGACCTGCTCAATTTGTCTGCTATCAAGCTGGACTTCCTCGGAATGTGTGTTGCTATAAGGAAACAGTTGGGACAAGATTGCCCAATGCGTGACAGCTTCTCAAAAAGTACAGTTATGTACACTTACCATAATTGTAGATGTTCAAGTGTATTCACTGTTGCAGTCATCACTCTTGGGTTATCTGCTGCAGGTAGCCCTCAGTCGGCCCGAATACCAGAGTCTTGGGATTTCTGCGTCGGATGCTGTCGCCTCTTCCATGATGTCAGGGATATAAAACATGCAGAAGATGCCATCACATCAGTTTTTCTTGCCCCAGATGTCAGGAACCCCCAAAATAGGGAACAATTACATGGTGTGGAATACCTCCAGCAAAAAATAAATACCACTGCCATTAGATATGGCTAAAAAACAGGATAGGTAGAAAGTAGAGAAAAGTCAGGGGGCTGGAGGGAGGGTAACCAGGACTGCAACAGTGAATACACTCGAACATCTGCATTTATGGTAAGTGTACCCAACTGTACTATGTTCTTCGTGTTTCACTTTTGCAGTCATCACATTTGGGTAGATTCCCAAAGCTAAGAATGGGAGGAGGAATTTAGTTGGCATTAGGACCAGCTATAAGGCCCTACAAGATTGCAGTGGCAAAGCCAGCTTTGGAATTAGAGAAAATTGGCAAATGGTAATGCTTGGTGAAAGTATGTACAGAACTCCAGGTAGCAGCTTCTAGGATGTCTCTGGTAGGGACACCTCTGAGAAAGGCTGTAGAGGTAGACGCAGCCCTGGTTGAATGGGGTCTAATTATGTGTTAGGTTACACCTCCAACAAAAAGCAAATACAACAGAAACCTGAAATACACTAAACAAGAAGAAAAGTATAGCCAAGAGAAGTCAGGGGGCTGGAGGGAGGGTAACTAGGACTGAAACAGTGAATACACTCGAATATCCACATTTATGGTAAGTGTACACAACTGTACTATGTTCTTTGTGTTTCACTGTTGCAGTCATCACACTTGGTTTGATTCCTAAAGCTGAGGAAGGGTGGAGGCAGTCAAGAAGTGTTAGGGCTGGCAAGCAGGCCTTGTAAGACTGCTGTAGCAAAACCAGCTCTGGATTTAGAAAAGATAGGCAAATGGTAATGCTTGGTGAAGGTGTGTACTGAACTCCATTTTGCAGCTTCCAGGATGTTCCTGGTAGGGACTCCCCTGAGAAATGCTGTAGAGGTTGAGGTAGCTCTAGTGGAATGGGTTCTGATCCCCAGTGGGGTAGGTTTTCCACGGTGCTTGTAGCAGAAATGGATGCAGTGTGCTATCCATTTGGAGATAGTTTGCTTTGAAATGGCCTTGCCCTCTGCTCCTGTAGCAAAGCTGACTAACAGCTGGTCAGATTTTCTGAATGGTTTAGTCCTGTCAAGGTAGAACCTAAGCTGTCTGTGCACGTCCAAGGAGTGCAGGATCCTTTCCCTTTATTCTGAGGATTAGGAAAAAATGTTGGTAGGTGGATGGATTGGTTTAAAGCCACACTCGATAACACCTTGGGCATAAATTATGGGTTAGTCTTGAGGGAAACCTTGTCCGCATGGAAGACAATGAAGGGTTCCACAGCCATAAGAGCCTGTAACTCAAGACGCTCCTCTCGGTGAAGTGATGGCTAGAAGTAAGGCTGTTACCCAAGAGTGAACTTTTAACTCTGCTGTAGCAGCAGGCTCAAAACAGGGAAGCGTGAGTTTCTGTAGTACAAAGTTAAGGTCGCAGGCAGGAGTGAGAGCTATCCTCGGTGTTCTTAAATTGTTATCTCCTGTCAGAAACTGTTTGACCAGAGGGTGAGAGAAGAGGGGTGGCTCAGTATTGTAATGAGCAGAGATGGCAGAGGCATGAATCTTAATGGATGAGAAGAATAGGCCCTTGTGGAGCAGCTCTGCTAGATAATCTAGGATTTGAGGTAAGGTGGGCACGGCTGTGTCCTTCCCCTGAGACTGGCTCCAAAAACAGTATATTTTCTACTTTTCTGAATAGGATTTCTTAGTACTAGGCTTCCAGGCCTCAAGGATGACATCCAGCACCTGTTTGCTGAGGGTTGCTGGTGATGTATTCAGGGAATAAGCCAGCCTGCCAGGTTCAGAGTTTGTAGCTGAGGATGCAAAATCTGGCCCTCCTGCTGGGACAGCAGAGAGGGGGGTCTGATGCAGGTGGGACTGTTGTCAGACTGCGTAAAAGTGGGTACCAGTGCTGGCGTGGCCAGTCTGGTGCAAAAAGGATTGTCCTTGGCCTGTCCTGTTTGATCTTGAGTAGTACTTTCGAGAGGAGGGGCAGAGGCATAGATTGAGAGGTTTTCCCATGTAAAGGATAGGGCATCCACTTTCCATGTTTGGCTGTGGGGAGTTCTGGTGCACAATTTGCTCAACTGATGGTTCTGGGGGAAGAAAAGAGGTCCACCTCTTGTGTCGCCCCACCTTTGGTTTAGAAGCTTGAATGAACTGGGTGCCAGTTTCCACTCGTGCGGGTCCATTAGATTTCTGCTTAAGTCGTCTGCCAGTGAATTTTTTTTGCCTGGCAAGAACTGAGCTTGCAGGTGCACTTGGTTGCTCAAGTCTGTGTTCCACAGAGCCATGGCTAACCTGCAGAGTGGGTAGGAATGAGTCCCCCCTGCTTGTTTATGTACCACATGACTGTGGTGTTGTCTGTCTTTATCAAGAGTTGTCCTGGAAGGATAAATTATTTGAAGGCTGTCAGAGCATTCTGTACAGCTAACATTTGTTTTTGATTGATATGCAGGTGCATTTGTCCTGGGCTCCATTTGCCTTGAATGCATTTGCCTGCCATGTGAGCCCTCCCCATGCATAGTCTGATGTGTCTGTTTGGGTTTGGGTGGCGGGGGGGGGGGTTTAGAGAAAGGGAGTCCCTTGTTGTGGTTGCAGGCCTCTGCCTACCAAAGGAACTCTGTCCTTAGGCAAGGAATGATTGGAATCACTGTTTTCACGTCCTGGGAATGTTGACACCAAAGACTTTTTAAGTACCATTGCAGTTTCCTCATATGCAGTCTTGCATATGGAATTAGTAGAATGCATGAGGTCATGAATCCTGGGGCTTGCAGTATTTTTCTTGCAGATAGCTGGGTTTGGGTGGCCAGTAGTTTGAAGTAATTTGTCAAATAAACCTGCTTTTCTGGAGTGAGGAATACCATCTGGGAAGTTGTGTTCAAGCTTGCTCCCAGGAATACAATTTCTTGGCTGGGTACCAGATGTGATTTCTTTTCGTTTATGGTATACCGCAGAGAAGTTAGGAGTCTCTTTACAAATGTCAGGTGCTGAAGTAACAATTCCTGACTGTCCACCTGAATCAAGCAGTCATCCAATTATGGATAAATATGAATGTTTCTCTGCCTGCAGTATGCAATGGCTGGAGCCAGGCACTTTGTGAATACCCTGGGCGCAGTAGATAAGCCAAAGGGAAGTGCAGAGAACTGATAGTGCATACAGCCTGTCCTGAAACGTACACATTTCTTGCAAGATTCCCCTATGGGGATGTGAAGATAAGCTTCTAAGTCTGGGGTGACCAGCCAGGAGTCCTTGGCTAGCAAAGGCAGCAGCTGTTTGAGTGTAAGCATTTTGAACTTTGGTAACACCAGGAAGGTCTTGAGAATTGACAGATCCAGGATAGGGTGCCAAGAGTTTTCTTTTCTGGGCACCAGAAACAGTCTGGAGTAGAAATCCTGTCCCCTTTGCTCTGTTGGAACAGGTTGAATAGCCCTGATACTGACAAGAGAAAGTACTTGCTTTTGGGCCTCTGCCCACTGGTTTGGGGGAAGGTTTGGCAATCCGCTTGAGCTTGGCAGTGAATGGAAGTAAAATATGTATCCCTGGGATACAATGTTTAAGACCCAATGGTCCTGGGTAATGTATTCCAAGTTTTTTGCATACAGGGCGAGTTTTCCTCCTAGGGGTGCAAGTACTTGGGCATGGCTGGGAAGGATGCAGGAGAAGTCATTGTGAACTTTTTCCATAAGGGGGTGGCTTACCACTCCCTGTTTCTGAGGTGGGAGCACTCCATTGTTTAGATCTATGCATACCCTGAGACTGTAGTCTTTGTGGTCTGTTGCCCCTGGGTTTGGACTGAGAAGGCCTGGGAGGGACTGGAAAGGTCCAGTTCTTCGAAGGCGAAGGCCTACTGAATCTAGGTGGCTGTACCTGTAAGAAATCTTTAACAGTTTGCATAGATTTAGCTTTTTCCTCCATATTTTTAAGAACAACTTTTGCTTTCGTGCCAAACAAACATTGTTGACTTAGTGGAGCATCTAGTAATTTTGCTTTGACATGGTCTGGCAAGATTTATTCCTTCAGCCAAGCATGCCTTCTCAGAACAGACCCAGTGACAGCAGCCCTGCAAGATGCTTCTAAGGCATCAAAAACACACTGCAAGGTATGTTTACCAACTTGGTTAGCAGAATGCACTAACTCTTGTAAATCTTTATTTTCTGCACAATCAGAAATCAACATTTTTTGTTTAATTAGTTCCATAATATGTTGCTGGTACTTCAACATGTGAAAAGTGCAGTTTTGTACCTACCATAAATGTAGATGTTCGAGTGCTAATACAGCTGCAGTAATCACAGATGGGTTTCTCTGCCGTCAGGCGGGTCCTCGGTCGGCCGAATTCCAAAGTCTAGGTCCGGCGTCAGTTGTTGTCGCTTTCTTTCCTGACGTCAGTGAGGCAGGGGTATATAAGATACAGCTGACGCCATTTTCTTCAGTCTTTCTTGCCCCAGATGTCAGGTGCCTCCAGTAGGAAGGCAATACATAAATTATATTTATATACATGCAATGCAATATAATCAAAAATCAGTAGTTGCAAGCAAATATACCATAGAAGGATAACCCAATCAGGTTGTATGAAGAGGAGTTAGGCCCTAGGCCTTTACCAAGAGGGGAAGGAGGGAGGGAAAACTGTACTGCAGCTGTATTAGCAATCGAACATCTACATTTATGGTACGTACAAAACTGTACTATGTTCATCGTGCATACAGCTGCAGTAATCACAGATGGGTAGAATCCCAAAGCTACGCACAGGGTGGTAGGCACTAGGTGGAACTGGGATGAGCCAGAATGCCCTGCAACACAGCAGTGGCAAAGCCTGCTCTAGTTTTGGAATATAAAGGCAGGTGGTAGTGTTTTGTGAAGGTATGCACAGAACTCCAAGTGGCTGCCTCTAAAATATCTTTGGTAGGAACTCCTCTGAGAAAGGCTGTAGAGGTAGCTGTGGCCCTGGTGGAGTGGGATCTGATGCCTGTAGGGACAGATTTTCCATGATAGGAGTAACAAAACCGTATGCAGTGGCCTATCCATTTAGAAATTGTCTGTTTGGTAACTGGCTTCCCTTGAGCTCCTACAGCATAGGACACAAAAAGTTGTTCTGATTTCCTGAAAGGCTTTGTTCTGTCCAAATAATAACGTAGCTGTCTATGGATGTCTAAGGAGTGTAGCAGCCTTTCCCCTTTGTTTTGAGGATTGGGGTAAAAGGTAGGTAAGTGTATGGCTTGATTTAAAGCTACCCTGGATACCACTTTAGGCATAAATGACGGGTTGGTTCGAAGGGAAACCCTGTCCTGATGGAAGATGAGAAAGGGCTGCACAGCCATGAGGGCTTGTAGTTCCGAAACCCTACGAGCTGAGGTAATGGCCAGAAGGAAAGCTGTTTTCCAAGACAAATATTGCAAATCTGCTGAGACAGCTGGTTCAAAGGGAGGCAATGTTAATTTTTCTAGAATGTAATTAAGATCCCAGGCTGGCACTGGTTGTTTCCTTGGTGGTCTTATATTCTTAGCCCCTCTGAGGAAGTGTCTTAAGAGTGGGTAAGAGAATAAGGGTGGATCCGTGTTGAATTCTGCAGAAATGGCTGAGGCATGGATTTTTATGGAGGAAAATGAAAGTCCACTGTTCAGCAGCTCAGCTAGATACTGTAATACCTGAGGTAAATTCAGTTTTCTAGGGTCCTGGCCTTTTTTCTCATTCCAAGAGCAAAACCGTTTCCATTTTGCGGAGTAAGCCTTTCTAGTAGATGGCCTTCTGGCCTCCAAAATGACATCCTGCACCTCTTTGGAGAGTAGGGTCTGTTGTGGTGTTAAGGAATTTTCCATGCAGCGAGATTGAGTGTTTTCAGCTGACTGTGAAGAGTTTTGTAGCTGTGCTGAGTCAGGAGAAGAGGCATTAGAGGTAGGGGTCAGGGAGGAGTATGTGTTAGGCTCCTCAGGAGTGGGTACCAGTGTTGTCTTGGCCAGTCCGGAGCAATCAGTATCATCTTCGGTCTGTCTGCTCTTGCTTTCAAGAGCACCTTGGGCAGAAGAGGCAGAGGTGGGAAAGTGTAAACTGTCCCATGCTGTCCAACTGAATGAAAGGGCGTCCACTCTCCAGACCTTTGGATGAAAGGTCCTTGAACAAAACTTTTCCAATTGATGATTCCTGTGAGAGGCGAAGAGATCTATGTCTGGCCACCCCCACACTTGGATTATCTTTGTAAACACTTGAGGATGCAACTTCCATTCGTGTGGATCTGTCATATTTCTGCTTAGATTGTCTGCCAGCGTGTTTTCCAAACCTGGCAAGTACTGTGCTTGAAGTTCGATTTGCCATTCCAGAGCCAAGTTCCAAAGTGTCATGGCTAGTCTGCACAGGGGGTATGAACATGTTCCTCCTTGTTTGTTTATGTACCACATTACTGTGGTGTTGTCTGTTCTTATCAATAATTGTCCTGGATGCAGGAGGTCCTTGAAAGCTGTAATTGCATTTATCACTGCTAGCATTTCTTTTTGATTGATGTGAAGGTGCTTTTCCTTTTGGGACCATTTGCCCTGAATGCACCTGTCTGTCATGTGCACCCCCCAGGCGTAATCTGAGGCGTCTGTTGTGATGACTTGATTTGCTTGAGGCTTGCAGAATGGGAGACCTGTGTTTGTTTGACATGCTTGGGCCCACCATAGAAATTCCTTTTGCAAACATGGAATTATTGGTATTATTCTTTCCAAACTGTGGCTGTGTTGAGACCATAGGTTTTTTAGGTACCATTGAAGTTTCCTCATATGCAACTTTGCACATGGGATTAAAAGAATGCAAGATGCCATGAAGCCCAGAGCCTGCAGGATTTTCCTTGCAGTAAGCCTGGTACAATTTGCTAGTATTTTGAAGTACTGAGTCAGTTGCCCCTGTTTTTCTGGTGTAAGATAGGCCATCTGGGTGTTTGTGTCCAAGTTGGCACCCAGGAAAGTTATTTTCTGAGATGGTGTTAGCCTGGATTTCTCTTTGTTGATTGTGTATCCCAGAGAATTCAGTAACCGTGTTGCACAAGCCAGATGTTCCAGAAGTATGTGCTTGCTGTCCGCTTGGATCAGGCAGTCGTCCAAATAAGGGTAAATTTGTATCCCTTGAAGTCTGCAGTAGGCAATTACTGATGCCAGGCATTTCGTGAATACTCTGGGTGCAGTAGATAAGCCAAAGGGCAATGCAGAGAATTGATAGTGGATTGAACCTGCAAGAAATCTGAGGTATCTTCTGCAGCTTTGTCTGATTGGGACATGCAGGTATGCCTCCTTGAGGTCCAATGTTACCAGCCAAAACTCCTTGCCCAGCATGGGAAGAAGCTGCTGTAATGTGAGCATCTTGAATTTTGGCACGAGTAAGAATGTGTTTAGGATGGATAAGTCCAAAATGGGTCTCCAGTCGGTTCCTTTCCTTGGTACCAGAAATAGCCTGGAATAAAAACCTTGACCTTGTTCGTGAGTAGGTACCTCTTGAATAGCTTTCATGTCTATGAGCTTTGAAATTTGTAGTTGTGCCTCTGCCCCTTGATTATGTGGCAGGTTTGGCATGCCTCTCATTTTTGGGAGAGTGTGAAAATGAAATCTGTAGCCTCTGTTTATAACGTCCAGGATCCATTTGTCTGTTGTGACAATATGCCAATTTCTTGTAAATAATGCCAGCTTTTCTCCCAAGGGTGCTGCCAGCTGAGACTTGCTTGGCATGGAAAGGAGGAAGTCATTGGGTTTGTTTCCTGTATTGTTGTGCACCGTCTTTGCCCCCTCTTGGTGCTGGAGTTTGCCATTGCCTGCCTCTATATGATCCTTGTGATTGTCCTCTGCCCCATGTGCGCCTGTATCTAACTCTTTGGGGCTTGTCCGTGACTGGAAAGGACCAGTTTTTAGAAGGCCAATTTCTGCTAAAACGTGGTGGTTGAACCTGTAGAAAAGCTTTGACAGTTTGCATAGATTTGGCTTTTTCTTCCATTTTCCATAGTATCTCCTCAGCATTAGTACCAAATAGCACATCCTTTTGTAAAGGAGCATCTAGTAGTTTAGCTTTCACATGATCAGGCAAGATTTGTTCCCTAAGCCATGCATGTCTACGAATGACTGATCCTGTAACAGCAGCTCTACTTGAGGCCTCTAGGGCATCATAGCCACATTGTAAGGTGTGTTTACCCACTTGTTCTGCACTATGCATCATATCCTGCAACTCCTTCAAATCTGGTTGTTCAGGTTGAGACATTTTATTTCTTAATTGTGATAACAGAAACTGCTGATATTTAAGCATATGAAACTGACAATTTAAGGCCCTCATGGCTAGGGTGGCCGAGGTATATACCTTTTTTCCCCACCTTTCTAAGGATCTTGACTCTCTTTCGAAAGGTAGTGGATTCTTAGCAGTAGAGGCCTTCATTCCCTTGGGGCCTTGAGAAATGGTTTCAGGGTCAGCATTATGGCGTTTGTAAAGAAATTGGTGAGAGTTAGGAACTCTGTAGTACCCATCAGGCTTGACTGGGGCAGGAGGCAGGGAATCCGGATTAAGGCAAGCCTCCGAATAAACATCAAGTACGTCCAAGACAGGAGGTATCGCCAGAGGTCTGTGTTGAGGTAACAAAAGAAATTCCCTAAGTCTTTTCTTGGAATCAGAAAAGTCTTGGCCTTCCCAATGGAAGTGTTCCCTCAAGGTGTGCAAGGTTTCCCCAAAAGAAAAATCCTCAGGAGGAGATACAGAAGGAATGGACTGCTCTACATCAGAATCTTCAAAAGGGGAGTAAGAGTGTTCCTCTACATCAGAATGTTCTGAAAAAATGGAGCCCTGATCAGAAGAGGGAGAATCTTCCTCCACTCTGGGTCTCTTGTCTGGAGGGGGTTGGGAACCCCTGATAAGAGTAATTAAATCCTCAGCCATTTTAAGCATCTGCTTTTTAGGCATGGGGCCTGGAGATGGGCCCTGTGCAACAGGCCTCTTAGGATGCCTGGCTGATTTGAACTTAGTAAAGGCCTTAATGGAAAAGGAAGATGAGGGTCTAAAGACACCATGGGTGGAAGTGGACCTGTGCACATTAGGAGGCTCAACGCTCACAGTGGCTTCGGTGGTTGTAGTCTGGGTATGGGCCAAGGTACCTGCGGTCCCGGTTACAGACGACACCGCCAAAGAAGTGTCGTCGGTAGTCAGGGACTGCATAGGCGTCTCGCTGAGAACCGGACCACGTGTAACCGGTTTTGGCGTGGTGTCGGTGGGGACCGCGGACCTTGCGTGTCGGCCCTTGTCCTTGCGTTTTTTGGACAAAACGGTAGTCGGAGTCTCCGACGACATTTTATAATCAAAGGCTTTACCAAAAAAGTGTTGGGCGAACTCCGCCCGACTCTTAATAGTGCGTTTATTGAAAGTAGCGCAAAAGCGACAGCCCGAGACGTCGTGGTCTGGGCCTAAACAAGGTATGCAGAGGGAATGGAAATCCTTATGCGGTATTTGCTTCCCACAAGAAATACAATTGTTAACTTTTTCTGACATCGGTCTGAGGCAAGAAAAGTTTCCCCAACGGGGTACTTAGCTTTAATGAAGACTTCAGTTTCCAATTTTTCGTAAATTCAGTAGCTGGCCGACCGGCACTTGCGAACTGCTTCTGCTTTGGGCACCGCGCGGCAAAAAAGACTGGAGAAAATGGCATCGGCTGTGTCTTACATACCCCTGCCTCACTGACGTCAGGAAAGAAAGCGACAACAACCGACACCAGACCTAGACTTTGGAATTCGGCCGACCGCGAACCCGCCTGACGGCAGAGAACCCATCTGTGATTACTGCAGCTGTATGCACAATGAACATCCGGCAATTTAAAGCCCTGACGGCAAGAGTTGCAGAGGTATATACCTTCTTACCCCATCTGTCTAAAGCCCTAGAATCCCTGTCCGAAGGGGTAGGGTTTTTTGCTGTAGTAGCCTTAATACCTTTAGTTCCTGGAAAATGGTCTCTGGATCGGCAGTTGGATTTTTAAAGAGAAATTTGTGAGAGTCAGGTACTCTGTAGTACCTGTCAGGCTTTCTATGAGCTGGAAGTAAAGTATCACAGGTAAGACCTGATTCCATGAAGACATCATCTACAATATCCAGGACAGGGGGTATAGCAAGAGGTCTGTGCCGAGGCAAGTCTAAAAATTCCCTGAGTCTGTCTCTTTTTTGATTGAGGGTAGTCCTGGCATTCCCAGCGGAATGCTCTCTTAGGATATGCAAGGTTTTCACAGAAAGAGAAGTCCTCTAGAGGGGAGAGGCAGAGGGAATGGAATCTTCTGCATCTGAATCCTCATAAAAGGATAAGGGTATGTCCTGGTAATCAGAGGGGTTAGAGTCATCGGACTCATGGTCTGTAGAATCAGAAGGAAAACCAATTCTTTGTCTTTTAGAGGGGGAAGGCTGGCTTCCCCTAATTAAAGTAATAAGGTCTAAGTATTTGCTTCTGAGGCATGGGCGCTTGAGAATGGGCTTTAGTCGTTGATTTCCTAAGCGTAGTGCAAACTCTGGGCCTGAGAAATTCTGTAGTTTTAGTCAAAAATGAAGTAGTCTGTTTAATACGAACATCGGAAGGCCTAAATACACCTTCAAAAGCCGGTGCCTGCACAGCGGCTCCAGACCCATCCAAGGTAGAAACATCTGCAGGTTCCATAGTCGAAGAAGCATCTCGCGGCATACTGGACTCTGAATGGGTCTCAGCAGAGCCCTGCGAATCTGTAGAAGTGGGTATGAGGGGCTGCTAAAGCACGTCACTGAGTACCAGCGGTCTGGCGACTAGCTTAACGGAAATGTCGTTGGCAGTTTTGAACCTATGCAGTCTGTCTCTGTCTTTATCCTTACGTTTTTTCGGAAGATCGGTAGACGGATGGCTTAACGAAGCCATTTCGGAATACGGAGAACGAACGCGAAATAATTTAGTGACAAAGATAGCCCGATGATGAATAGTTTGGGCGATGAACAAGGCACAAAACCGACAGCTGGGAACATTGTGGTCTAGGCCTAAACAGGTGACACAGTAAGAATGAAAATCTCTGTGAGGTATTTGCTTTCCACAGGCAAGACAATTAACTTTTTCTGACATTGGTTAGAGCAAGAAAAATGGGTCCCCAACGGGTTACTTAGCTTTAGAAAACTTTAAGTTTGAAACTCGAATAATGGAAATTTCAGGTAGTGGTCGACCGGCACTTGTGAATTGCTTCTGCTTCGGGCTCCCACTCGGCAAGAAAAGTTGATGTAATGGCATCGGCTGCATGTTTTATACCCCTGATGACCTGTCGTCATGGAAGAGGCGACAGCATCCGATGCAGAAATCCCAAGACTCTGGTATTTGGACCGACTGAGGGATACCTGCAGGCAGATAACCCAAGTGTGATGACTGCAACAGTGAAATACAAAGAACATCAAGGGGTCAGAGCCGGTTCCTCCTTGTTTGTTGATGTACCAAACTACTGACATATTGTCTGTTTGAACTGCAACTGTCCCGAATGGAAGAGAGTCTTGGAAATTCTGCAATGCTAAGAGCACTGCTCTTATTTCCAGGACACTGACATGCATGTTGGCCTCTTCTGGGTACCAACTGCTTCCCACAGGAACTGCCTCCTTCACCCAATCTGGGATGCGTCCATGGTCACTATGGTCTTGGGCTGAGGGGACAATGAAAGGACATGGTCACTATGGTCTTGGGCTGAGGGGACAATGAAAGGACAGCCTTACAGAACATAATCTGATCAAATCTAACACCAATATCTGTTGCATGCCTGAGTGATTCTTATTTGACCAATAAGTTGCGAACATCCACTGAACAGTTCTCATGTGAAATCTTGTTAGAGGAACTAGGAATATAGTCAATGACACTGATCCCAAGGCCTGTACATTCAATCGGACTGAGACTTTGGTACTGTGAATCATTCTTCTGACCTGGAATCTAATAGTCTGTACACTCTTGAGAGAGGAAGAGAAGCTGTCACTGATACAGTGTTGAAATTTGCTCCTACAAATTCCAATGTCTGAGACAGTTCTGACATCTGTTGTAATTTATGGTTATCCCCAGATGGGAGCAAGTCTGGACTACCTGATCTTCATTTCTTATTAATAGATGCCTGGTCAGGGAGGTAATGAGACAGTCTTCCAAGCATGGAAACACACTGAATCCCTGCAGTCTCAAGTGACCTGCTACCACTGTCATGTGAACACTCTGGGGGCTGTGGTGAGCGTAAAGGGCAGTACCCTGAACTGGTAATGACTGGCTCTCAGCTAGAAGGGTGGGTACCTAGCTGGAAGTGTAGATACCTTCTGGATTGTCTGTTCATTTTTATGTGATACTACGCATCCTGAAGGTCTATCAAGCATATTCAGTCTTCCTTGCACAAAAAGGGCAAAATGGACTGAACCATGATCATCCGAAACTTGGATTTGTTCAAGTTGCTGAGATCCAAAATCGGTCTCCAGTCCCCTGCTTTCTTTGGCACTAAAAAGAATCTTAAGTACATTCCGGATTCTATATGGTCTGGTGGGACCTGCTGGATGACCTTTTTTCTAGCTGCTTTTGTATTTCTTGTGCTGCTGCTTTCCTCTGATGGGGTGCAACATTGGGAAATTTGCATATGGATGGCAGTGGAAGGGTAAAGAAAATTACATAACTTCTGGAAATAATCCTCTGTATCTACATATCTTTTCTGATGTCCAGCCAGACTCTCTGGTGCAAGGATAAACTACTCCCAATTACCTCCAGAGGGAAACAATCGGGCCTCCTTTCAGGAGCACTGACAGGGTCAGTAAAAAGAGGAATCTCTAGACACTTGGTTCTGCAGGCCTCCTCTGACGCATGTGCAGTCTTCCATTTGAGTTCCCCCTCTGCCTCTGGGGGATCTATCTCCACATGGATCTTGAAAATGACCATGGGACTTCCTGAACCACATTCTGTATCCCCCTCATTAGTTCCTGGAGAAGGTCCTTTGAGGGGTTGAAAAATGTATTCCCACTGTACAGAGGGTCCTTCCAAACCTGCTCACACCTGGAGTGTGTGCCCTTCACACTGGGGCTGAATAAGGAGGTTCCATCAAAAAGAGCATTAAGGAAAGAGGACTTGAAGGGGCCCACAAAGTCAAACAAGCGCATCCAGGCATGCCTCCGAATGGAAATGCCTGAACCCATCGCCCTTGAGTTACCTTCAGCTGCATGAGAGATGAGCCTCATGGATGAATTATAAATTGATTGCAGGTTTGCAACTGTGAGGCCACAGAAGCCTGAGTCTCAGCAGTAGTTGTTCTCAGAAAAGGATTTTCAGAGTTCCTTTCCCAAGTCCCTCTGCAGTCTTGTAAAGTGTACAAATTAGTTCAGCAATCTGTCCAAAGCCCTAGTCTCCCTGGACAGAGGAACTCTGTTCTGCAAGTTCCTTCTTGGTGGCTGCCGCCATGACCACAGCATCTACAGGCACTCCCTTGCTCCAAAACTCCCTTCTTACAGGTGGTGCCAAAAGCTTCTCCAGTCTTTTGGGAACTTGCACAATTGCATCTAGCCCCTTCCATTCCATACCCACCTAGAGATCAAGTCAATGAGCTCATTGGCAGACAGTTACCCAGGAGGTAGACGGGCCAAACCCAAAGGTCTCCAGGAATAAAAATTCATCTGGGGAAGGATTATTGGTAGACCAAACACCCCGTCTGGGTGGTGACCTTGGGGACCCTTCCCCTTCATCAAAATCAGTTTCTTCTGTGAAGGGAGACCAAGTGCCTGCCTCCTCTTGCACTTTCTCTTCATAGGGACGTATTTAGTGGGATGCTCCGGAGAAGTACTGGAAGAGACAGTAATACCCTGCTGGGTAACCTGGAGACTTTGGACTGGCTGTCCCCATGGCAACGGGATCCAGAGGGGAGATCAGACAGGATAGGGACAGTCTGCCCTGCAGAAGCGGAGAACATTCACCTCAGAGCCAAAACGCTCTGGAGTGAAGAAAGTGAAGGAAGTCAATGGAGCTGAGAAGCCACGCTTCCTCCCGCCCTGAAGGCAGTCCACCAAAGCTGCAGGTTGGAGCCAAGCTGTCCAATGCAGAGGCTCAGAGGGGAATAGATGACTGACAACTATGCAGTCAACTCTAACCACTTGGATCCAACAGGGACACTTCAGCTTCAAGAGTTTCCCGGCTCCAAAACAGTCGGAGCAGGTGCAGTCAAAGATAGCCTCCGAGCTGAAGATACTAAAATCTTCGGATCCGATCCAGATGGTCCTATGAGACTTGGCTGCAAAACGATAGGTCAGATCAGAAGAGGAACCGAGACTAGTGGAGTAGTACAAATAAGGACTTCCTGACCCAAAGGGGTAGATGCCAGGAGAACACATCTGCTCCGAGAGAAATGTCCTCATCTTTCTGGTCACATCAGCCTCGGTCAGACTTCTGGAAGAACAAATTTACCGATGGGGACCTAGACTGATGGTGGGAGTCAAGATACAGAGAAGGTACTTCTAGAGAGTATCAGGACAGTGGAGGGTAATACCTGGTCCTGGGCAAAGGCTTCAAATCCAAAAAGCTAGGATCCAAGGGACCTGTTTTCAGCTCAGACGCTGGCTGAACTGGAATAGTCATCAGATCAGACTTTGTCCACATGGTGGTTCTGTGAAAGGATTTCACGAGGGGGTTGAGCATTTGGAAGGCCCTGAAGGCTTAGTCAAAGGCTCCTAAAACTTAGATTTTGGGGGGGGGGGGGTTCAGCCACAAAACCAGCCTCTGAAAAGTAAGAAGGTAACAGTCCTTTCAGAATGTATTTATTTTTTCTGTTAGAGATTGCTTGTGGGTTTGAAGGCCGTGTAGATGGAGCAATCTACCTGTAAATGGTCTGGTCCAAACAGTAGAGACACAGTGTGTGCGGCGGAGAGAGGCAACTTGTGTTCACATCTCTGGCACTTTTTAAAGCCAAATGGACACTTTTCAGACATTTTTAATAGAAAAAAGTCCTCCTCCCCCACAGGCATAGAGAGAAATAGGCAAAAATACCAGCAATGGTAATTGTAATTACACTAAATGCATGTGAAAAGGTGAAATGCTTACCAACTACGGTAAGAAAATTGCACTAACAAAATGCATAAAAGGGAGGTATTGGTGATAGGAAACAGTAAGAAATTTAAGATTTTAATAGGAAATAAAGAAAATAATTAATTTACCTTTCCAATCTACTCAAACGCTTGAGAGCTCAAAGACACCAGGTCCAAAAGCAATAAACAAAATCTACAGTGTGTTAGGGGTTGGTACATTATGGGTAAGGGAGGAGCTCGAGAGCTTTTTAGTGGACACGAGCTAAAAAATAACAGCTAAATCAGATCAGAGGGTCGGAGTCGAACCAACTGTTGATGAATGAATGAAAATAGACATCAGATGCAAGGGATTTTTTTTCTTAAGGGCATCCTTTTCTTGTAGAACTCTGTACAAGCTCCTTCATGAGCAATTATAATTCAGAAATTCTTCCTGCAGAAGTAATTGTCAACAGAATCAGTCTTCAAAGACAGAAATTTCAGGTCAGCACAGCTCAAGGATTCAAAGGAAAGTAAAAGTCTGCTTTTCTTTACCAAAGTTAAGATTCAAGGGAGACACGTAACGTAGGACTCAAAGCAAGATGCCTTAACAGTTTATCAGTAGTGTCTGAAATGAAAGGCGGCTCTTACAACAAAAACAAGGTTATTACCATAAGGTGTACTTCAGTGAATGGCTACATGCCAGTGCTGTATTAAATGAAGACCCCAATACCTCAATAACCTTAATACGATCTGTGCTAACATGTACTTAAAGAGGAAAGCAGAGTCCTATTAGAAAAATGGGATTTATGTCTCGGTCTCCTTCAAAACAGTCAGGATAAAGAAAACAACAAGCACTGTAAGTGACTGGACTGTAAGTGATTAGATGGAGTTCCTCCATTCTGTTAGACTGACAGCTCCAAGGCTGAGATGGTGGGCCTTCCTCATTACTGGAAAAAAGGAGGGCTGCATAGAGGTACTGTGAAGAACTCTGCTACTATAACCTGAATCAGCAGAGAAAACAGTTATGGACCAGAATGCAGAAAGCAGAATTAAATTTGCTTTGTCTTTTCACGTTTAGAAGATTTTATGGCATAACGAAAGCTGAATGTACAATATACTTGATATCCTGCTTTCACAGTACAGAAAAGGCACTTGTTGTCACTGCTAAGGGGTGGGCAGTCTTTAGCACAACCCTGAAAGCTGACCATTCAAGTGTGAAGAAGGCATTTCTATCCTTAGATAACACCACGCTTTGCTGCATCTACGGAAAGTTCTGTATAAAGACTAAAGATAATACAGTTCCATCTCTTTGCTTAGACATCCTGCTGTTTCATTCTAACAGAGAATGTAAACTACATTAATCTGAACTGCATGCTTCCAAATTATTAATGCTAAGAGTCAGGCGCCCCAGGTTATGCAGTACTTCACTTCAGTACTGCATGCCAGTGTATGCAAGGTGTCCCAGGTTGAATTATTAAAAACAAGGACCTCAATGCCAGGAGGACAGTGACTATGTCTTTTACATGTATAAGCTTTTAGCTTTTTGATACAGACCAAACCCTATACTTCTAAAGCTGCTGAAAAAAATGACTTCCTAAATATAATCTAGAGGCATCTACAGTCAACCTCATATTTGGAAGATTAGAAGAAGGAAGGAAGAGACCTGGGTTCAAGGTTATTTGTGGAATCCTTCATCATTATAGAGGATGAATGGAACAGTACAATTGTACTAGAAACTTAACATAAATGTAGATGTTAAGAGTAGTTTCACTGTTTCAGTCCTCACTCTTGTAATATCCTGCCATGCATGAATCCCAAAGCTAGTAAGTTTTCCAAAGTTCTTCCCTACCCCAGGGCTTCAGCTGGTGTCCTCTTTTTAACACAAAGACATCAGTAGTATAAAGAATGCATCACACAACACCATCTTCAAATCTTTCTTACCCTGGCACAACTGGAGAGGAATTCCATGCCCCACAGCACAGTGGACTAAGTGGGAGAATCAGCAGTGGCCAAAATTCATCCCAAGGTGCCCCATTCCCAAGACTCCAAAGAAAAGGCCAACAAAACAGTGTTAAGTGCCTAGTATGGTAGCTACAAAGGAGGGCGGGAGAAAGGATGGGACTGCACCAAAACTCCATCCTTCGGTTTGATGAGGCATTAAAGTAAGATCCAATCTGCTTCAGCTGGTGGTAGCTCAGGTGAAAGTAAAAGATCTCATGGCACCAATCAAACAAGAGCAGGGCGAGTTCTCCAATGCCTTTGGTAAATTTCCACAGTAGTAGAAATACCACTTTGTCTCTCTCCTTTGAAAAGAAGCCACAAGCCTACTGAGACTAACCTGGTCAACAAAAGTTAGATAGATAGATAGACAGACAGATAGCTATATAGATAGATAATATTCAGGCATGACCAAAGGGCAACTTCAGGTGTACTCTCCAGTCCAGCTGGTGAATCTGGGTATCCTGAGGCAATGTTACAACTGCCTCATCTACACAGACAGCCTTCTCCTCCTACCACAAAACACTAACATATGCGAGAGGTGCAATTATACAGCCAAACTGGGGGCTAAGGTCTTTTCACCCAAGACTGGAACGGACAGTCATGAGGAGAAGGTTAACACTTGCACTACACCTCCAGCCTCACATAGAGCTACTAAACCAACACTGGCAAAAAATACACATAAATACACTAAATCATACTCAGAGGCTCTAAATAAAAACCTGCAAAAGCATCAGAGGGCTCCAAAGCAGACACCCACAAAACCTACACCTCCTATCACAAACCAGACAACACATAAAACACAAAATCAATGTGCCGCACAATCACAGCCCTTAAGGCAAAACAACATATCTAACACACTAGCAATAGGTGACTCAATAGTCAGGCTCACTGATGCCCCACTCACTAGGCTGGACAAGGAGAAGGTTACTGTTAGCTGCCTGTCGGGAGCCAGAATCCGCCACATAACACAAGCACTCAGGTCACTCCAGAACAAGTACAAATATGACACTGTCAATGTTCATGTTGGTGTGAATGACCCGAGACGTACCTCCCTGGACTACATATAAAGAGACATGGAAGAGATCTCTGATCATGTAGCCCAGGCAGGTATGACCCTGACCCTGAGTAGCATTCTGCCCTCACCAAGAATGATACCTCAGTATAAAGACAAAAATTATCAATTGTAACAATTGGCTAAGCTTCTGGTGTCATTCAAAGGGGATCCAGTGGCTGTCAGCCTGGGATGACATGCTCGACAAGCCGCGTTGCTTCGCAAGAGATGACTTGCACCTGTCACCCCTTGGCTTTTGAATACTGGCCAAGGCTCTTGTTGCCCCCATAGTGCCTTTTTTAGGCAAGGCTCAAAATTCAAACCACGTCTGTAAACAGCACAAGTAAAAAAATGAGGGTTATGCTACTCAACGCCAGGAGTTTAAATCTCAAAATGCATGCGTTTGAAGCACTCCTAAGTATGGAGAACGTCGACATCTGTGCAGTAACTGAAACCTGGTTCAAGGCTCCAGAGAGCACTCCAACACTACTGGGCTATAACTCATACCACACATTTCGGCCACAGAACATGGACCAAAACACAAAAGGAGGGGGTGTATCCATATTCATCAAGGATACCCACACCTCCAGGTTAGTGGAGCAGCATGATACCTCTGAGATCATCCATGTGCAGCTAACATCGCGCAAATCTGCAATGCAAATTGTGGCCTGCTACAGATCACCCTCCATGACCCAGGACCACCACTCTGCCTTTCTGGAGACAATGGAAAACATGAAGGTCCTACCGAACACCCTGATATTGGGTGATTTCAATTACCCTACCATTAACTGGGAAAACTATTTAAGTACAAACTCCCAGGCTCGGCCCTTCCTGGAATTTATCAACTCAAATGCCCTGGATCAGCTGGTAAACTCCCCTATCAGAGGCCACAACATATTGGACCTTGTCATCACCAACATGGGCGACAGGTGTTCCGTACCGGAGGTCAACCCACCACTGGTTAGATCAGACCATAAACTAATCACCCTGGATGTCAACACCTCAACACCACCCCCAACCAAGGAAGCCACAGTGAAAAACTTTTCTAAAGCAAACTTCACCTTACTTAAGGCAGAGGTGGTAAGTTTCACAGCCCCCACGTTAAAGGATAACACTGCCCAAGATGCAGAATCCTTTACAATTGCACTCTATGAGCACCTACAAAGATGCATGGATCGTGCCATCCCTAGCAAAACCAAGACTCACTCCCCTAAGAAAAGGAAACCAGTATGGTGGACCCCTGCCATAAACAGGTTATACAACAAAAGGAGGAAACTAGTTCAGAAAAAAAGCAAATCCCAAGAAGGAAAACATCCCTGATCCGTATCAGTAAGAAACTAAGGTCCCTCATAAAATCATCCAAGACTAACTTTGAAAGAAAAATAGCCAAGGATTCGAAAGATAACCACAAAGCCTTCTTTAGCTATGTCAAGAATCTAAGTGGCAACTCGCAGATATGCTCTGAGCTAGTGCAAAATAGCACAAAATATGCTGAACCTACTGATATAGCCAATATCCTGGCAGATAGATTCAGTGCAAACTTCACCTCCCTCTCACCTTCAAAAGGGCCCACAACAATACCGGAAAAGTGTAGTGTCCCGGAAATCACAGAAGCACAGGTAAAAACAGCCCTTTCAAAATCCAAAAACACAGCATCAATAGGGCCAGATGGTGTCCCAGGCTGCGTCTTGCACGTACAGAACGAACTAACCCCCCACCTAAACACGCTGTTCAACCTCAGCCTCTCCACAGGCTACGTGCCCATAGAATGGCATACAGCAACGGTTATTCCGCTCCACAAAGGACGGGCCACAAATGACCCTGGTAACTATCGCCCCATAAGCCTGACTAGCCTGGTCTGCAAGGCTATGGAGCGCATCATCATGGAACTCACTAACAAAGACATTGCGAACCTCCAAATACTTGACCCGACCCAGTTCAGCTTTGTTAAGGGCAGATTCATGCCTATTAAACCTGGTTGACTTCTTCGAGACAGTCACCAAGGCCATAGGCGAGGGAAAGGTGGTTCACACAGCCTACCTTGATCTCGCCAAGGCATTCGACACCATTCCTCACTCACTCGGGTATTATAGAAAAACTCACCAGCCTGAACATAAACCCCTATGTCACAAGATGGGTTGCCAACTGGCTTACAGACAGAACTCACACGGTAAGAATAGCGGGCTCCAGGTCCGACTCTAAACCAGTCACAAGTGGTGTCTCGCAAGGCACGGTTCTGGGACCCCTACTGTTCGGCATATATTTCTCAGAAGTACAGGCAAACACAGGAGGACTATGGCTAACCAGGTTTGCCGATGACTGCAAAATGGGAGCCATAACTGACTCTCCGGCTGACACGGACATCCTTCAAAAAGGCCTTACTGAGACAGACACCTGGTGTCAAAGTCATGGACTCAAGCTAAATGCCAAAAAATGCAAGTCATCCCATTTGGGAAAAACAAAACACCCACGAATTACCACACAGGCGGCAGCCCCCTTAATACAGAAGAGGTAATATGAGATCTGGGGACCCAGGTAGATAGTAATCTCTCCTCTGACAATCGTATTGCCAAAGTAGTTAGGAAATCCTTCTATGTGGCCCATATAATTACTAACGGGTTCGCATCTAGAAATAGAGAGGTTACAGTGCCCCTCTACTCGTCACTCATCAGACCCATCATAGAGTACCAATGCCCCATTTGGGATGTACCTCACAAGACACTTCCAACAGCTGGAAAGACCACAAAAGCACCTCACCAAGAGGATTACTGGCCTGAAACATATGTCCTATGCAGCCCGACTGAAAAAACTCCGGCTGTACTCAGTGACATATCGCTTACTCAGAGGTGATTTCTGCCTGACTTACAAAGCCATGTCCAACTCAGAATTGATGGATATGGCTCCACCTAAAGAAATCCAAGTCACTGCGAGCCACGCGCTCTAGTGAGCTAAACCTTGCCACAACAATAAATAGAACATGCTGGAGGGATAGATTCCTGTCACAGAGACTCCCCATGCTTTGGAACAAAATTCCTAACTACATTAGGCAGAGACCCTCACTAACACTCTTCAAGAGAAGCCTTGACGAGTGGATGGGTAACAGAAAATACACCCCTGAGATCACTTCAATGGCCCTGCTTGACAGAGGCTCAGCTAATTAATCAATGGGGCAGCGAAAGCCAACACACTCTGGCTAGGCTTATACATTCCCTCGGGCAGAGAGCCTAGTACCTACCCATGATAGATAGATAGATAGACAGACAGACAGATACGCGACAGGGAAAGCAGAAATCAAAGGAGCAGTGGAAGGGACCTTGGACTGCAACAATGAAACTACATGAAGATCTAAGTTCCTAGCACAACTGTACTGTGTTCATCATAGTACTTACTGATGCAGTGTTCACTCTTTGGAGAATCCCCAAAGCAGTGAGATATGGGGATATGGATGAACAATTTGGAAATCAGTCCTTGCAGAACAGCAGCAGTAAATCCTACTCTTGCCCTGTAAGTATCGTCTAAGTTATGACATTTGGAGAAGGTGTGTACAGAGGATGAGTAAGCTGTTTCTAGAATGGTGTGGGTGGAACCGCCTCTAAGGAAAGCCGTGGTGGAAGCTGCAGCTCTAGTGAAATGCATTCTTATGTGGCCTGGCACTTGTTTACCATGGTGTTGAGAACAAAGCTAACGCAACTCCCTAGCCACATGGAAATAGTTTCTCCGTCAACAGGCTTACTTTCTTTCTCTTTTGCAAGAAACAAACTGCTAGTCAGTCTTCCTGAATTTTTGTTCTACTCTAAGTAAAAACTCAGCCATCTGTGAACATTCAGGGAATGCAGGATTCTTTTTCCTAAATTTTGAAGTTTAGAGGAAAAAAAGGCACTGGAAGCTGAATGGTCTGTTCATGGTAAATTTAGTAAATGTTTTAGGCACTAAGAAAGGCTCTTTGAAATTAACACTTGCAGTTCTGAAGTACATCTAGCAGAGGTGACTGTCACCAAGAATAGGACAGGTGGCTGCAAGTTCAATGTAAAATGTCAATTCCTCTAACAATTAAGGTTCATGGTGCAGCCATCTTACTCTTGGGTGGTCAACTTCCCTCAGGAATTGCTTAACTGAAGGACAGAATACAGATGATGTTCCATGAGCAAGCAAGATGAAACAGCAGAAGCATGAACTTAGATGTGCAAGCTAAGGCTGATTTTACAGGTCAGAAAGGTATTCCAGGACCAACACCACCTTAATGTTTCTGAGGTCTAGGATGCATCACAAAGAGAACCACTTTGCTACATATGATTATCCTGTGACAGGTTTCCTAGTCTCTTTCATAATGTTTATCATGTTTTCTGAATATTTTTGGTTTCCTGGGATTAGTGAGAGATCATCCAGGCTGCCAGCCTCAATGTGTTTAAGACTGAGGTGTAGCAGGGTCTGAGTTAGGGGGTCAACATACTAAGTCAGCACCTCATGCTCTTTTCTTACTACGCTGTACAGATAAGGAAGCTAGCACTGCCTTAGCTAAAGGTAGCTATGAAGGTAATTTTTGGCCTCTCCTCCTGAAGTTTTATCAAAATTCTGAGGATCAATTGAAACTCCTAACATTGTTAGCCTTGAGCAAAACTGCATCACCTGCCTGTTGGGATGAAAAGAAAACAAGGTCTATCGCCCATACAGTTCGCCTTCTGGTTACATCCAAGAACATTTTCCTGTGTAGCTTTCATTCATGGTGGTCTGCACACATCCAACTCAGTTCATCTGCTATCTCATTCTGCTCTGAAGAAATGTCTGAAGCCTTCAGGGTTATCTCCCTCTCTACTGCAACTTCCCATGCTTGCATAGCTAATATGTTTAACAGACAGGACAAGATCCCACCTTGCTGGCATATGTACCACTTTACTGTCATGCATGTTGTTTGTTGGCAGTTGTAGGATTCCCTCCAACACACACGTACAAGGCAAGGAGAAAGGCTTTCAGAGCCACAACAAGGGCCATCATTTCTTTGATACTGACACGTTTTCTAATTATCCTGGGCTCCCAGGTCCCTTGAACCTGGAGGCCCTCATTTTAACTCCCACAAACACCTCTGAGGAGTCTGTTGTCAGAATCACAGTATGTTTCTATGAACAGAGTGACATTCCCTTACTAAGGAGGCATTGCTGGGCTCATCATAACATTTCTTTCCTTATACATGGCAGCAGGTGCATAGTGGTTTCCAAGTAATGACTACATTGATTCCACCTGCCTCTCAAGTACTACTACATTTTTTTGTATGGAGGTGCATTAGGGGCATCATAAAAATTCATGCTAAAATGAAACATCAAAGGTCCCGAGACTTCTCTTTGTGTTGTGCTTGTCACTCCTTTTTTAAAGATCCTGGCTGGAAAGCCCTGCTGTACCCAAGCACAAATTTCAAGAAAAATATGTCCACCAAAATGGATAGTCCCGCCTTTCTCCACCAGTTTCTTGTACACATCTTGATCAGGGTTCCTGAAGAGGAAATTCTTACACAACAGATTTTTAAGTATTCTTGACTTTACTTTGTCTGGTTAGCGGTCAGGAGTCCTCACCCAAGCATGCCCTCCACTTACTTGACACCCACTGCTGCTGTCCTGCAAGATGCATCTGCAACACCATAGCTATTTTTTAGATTATTTAACTACCTGGTAACAGGGAACACATATATCTAATGATTCTTCCTTCAGGTCTTTATTCTCAATCCCCTCTACCTTAGTCACCATCATCTGCTCCAACAGGGTCTGCTGTTAAGAAAGCATGCGGACCTGGAAACATGAAATTATGAAAGCCCAGGTAGCAGCAGTGCATACTTTCCTTCCAAAACTAACAAGAGCTCTGCTCTGTTACTTGGGATATGAATCTTGGTAGGGGCCAAAACTATTCCCCTTGTACTGGTCAGGACAAGTTGGGCTGCACTTGCTTTTAGCACACTGTGCTTACTTTCTTCAAACATGTCCATCTTTCTGGTCTCTCGTCTTAGGCAGGCAATAGAAATCTCAATGCAATCCTGGAAATCTTTCCTTCCTTCTCCTTTTGAAATCAAAGTGCAGGCCTTGGTTGCTGAACTGTTAAAGGTACTTCATTGGAGTCAGTCTGGGAGGACGTGCCAGAAATTGAAGTTGTGAGTACTCTCACAACTGTTGTGCCAGACTCACTTCATACAGAAACCATTAACCACTGGTCACATCCTCAATTTCCTTGCACCTCATCCTCTATTTGGAAGGTTATGTTTTAGGAAGAAAGATCCCAGAGGCCTTGGACAATGCCATAGTCTCCCAAACCAGGCTCACGCCACTTTTTGGCAAAAAAAAACACCTGAAGAAAATGTTGACAATAGTGGATAATCCTCAGAGTAAACTATATGCAGTGGGGACAACACTTCATGTTGTGCTGTGGGCTGAGGAAAAAAGACACTTAATATCACAAACTCTGTGCTCTTGGCTTTATGCTGGACAATCAATTACTGACCTTAGCAGTAAACTCTTCCAAGCTAAATTTGGAGTAAGGCATTAGAAACAATGTTACATACTAAACAGAGGAAGGAAATTCCTATTTGACACAGAAAACTTATTTCAGCCAAGCAACTGACTACTCACACTGATGCGATACAAACGACCAAAGCAACTACGGGGCAAGAAAGACCTGAAGACAGCATCAGCAAATGCACACTTTGTACTACTGACATCCTTATGCCAGAAAGAAGACATCAGACAAAGCCCTGGGGGAAAGGGAAAAGTTTTGAAAGACTGACTGGCTGGATGTGTGCTACTTGCACAGAAAGGATATCCCAAGAGTGGGGATTGTATCATTAAATACCAAGATGAACATCTTGACATATTTAGCAAATATAGGAGCTAGGTTTGGAAGAACTGAAAAAATGCATCACCATCACATTTTTTCCTATGAGACAGCTGGAATGTGTCCCTATCCAAATTAGCTTCTAAAAAGCTCATCTGAGAAAACAAGATTAGCTTCTGTACAATCGGTACTACACCTGGATGATGAAAACTTGTACATTTCTTACAGTGCAGACGCCAATGCTTCCAAGAAATATGCTTGTCCAAGACCATTATCTATACAAGGATAAATCTGAACTCCATTTACTCATAGGTGAGAAAAACACTAGAGCTAAACATTTTATAAAACTAGGGGTACAAAGGAAAGGCAAAATGTCAATATAATAAAATGAAAATGACAGCTACCACATCTAAGAACTCTCCTGTGTGACTTTAAAAGGATAATATCAAGGCAGGCATTCTGAATGTTTTGAGTTACTAAATAAGTATCTTGGTGCAAGAATGGTAACAGGAACTCCACAGTAGTCATCCTGAAATTTGTTTTCATAAACATGTACGGGTGTGTCAAATCAAAAGTAACTGCGATATTTTTCTTTCTCAGGGACAACAAAATTGTTTGGTGTTCTGCCTTTGGCTTGTTTTCTTATCCAAACTGAATGAAAGTAGTGCATCCACTATAAGGCTAGTCCCAGAGAGAGAAGCCTAGGTTATAGTAGTCAGTGAGGACTTTTTGATTCTGATACATGAGGCTTAACGCATGCACACTAAAGCTATTATGCCAAACTACATTCTGTGTATGAGTCAAACTAGTAAAACGTCTTAAAGTGCTGCCAATGAAGAACCCTACAACATCATGCCACTCTTGTGACCCAAACAAGATGTATGACTTGATGGAAACAATCGTATGAGCCTATAACAGTTGGCAAGACTTGAAATAATGGTAGAGCTTCGGAAACAAAGTTAAAAAAAAACTTTTCTATTTTGCAGCACCTCACAGTAACAGTGCACCAAAACCAGCACCTTTATCATTACCATGAACTTCCTTATTGTAACAGAAACTGGACTCTCCACCAATGTGTTTGCTGCAGAGTACCTAAAAGGCATATACCACACACCTCATTATAAAACGATAAAGATGCAAGCGGGTTTGAAAGGCTGGAGTGGAAGGACAGCTATGCAGTTAGAGACCAGCAATAACCAGCTGATAAAGTCAGGATGCCACTCTACGACAGTACATCAGACTGCCTTAAGATTTCACATACATTCTGCATCATTTCTTACCGTAGGATATCCATTTCATCCTTCAAAGACTGGGCTTCATCTGCTAATGACGTCAAATCTTCATTTTGTTGTTTTACTTCTGCTAGTTCTTTCTCCAGCTCTTCACAACGTATCCTGTAATCATCTTTGGCTGCTTCTAACCTAGTCCAATCAAAAATGTGTGAAAACAGCCTCTACATAAAGTAACAAAGATAGTGAGAGTGACATTCCTTCATAATTACATATTTAGAAGTTATGTACCTACCATAACGTTCCATGTTAGATGTCTTCTCTCGCCTTCTTTCTTGCTGGATGGGTTCGGAGCAGAGGATCACTTGCTAAGCTCAAGATTCACTTCCACCAGCTCGAGGCAGCCCCATATCCCATGATGCAAGGCGGAGATTACCCAGATCTCGTTTGGTAGCTAGAGGAAAAAATACCTACTATCTTCCCCCAAGGGAAGAAGAACAACTAACCTGAGAAAAAACTGTAAGGGGAACCCAGGTAACTAAGTGCAGAGCTAACTGGTGTCCAAGGGAGAAATCTCCCAGAGGAGAGGATAGTTCAAGGTCTGTCCAGGCTAGAGGGACAGGAGGGAGGGACGCAAGAAAGGCGGCGAGAGAAGACAACTAACATGGAACGTTATGTAGGTACATAACTTCTAAATGTTAAGTTGTCAATCTCGCCTTCATTCTTGCTGGATGGGACCACGTCCCTAGCACCTCTATCCTGGGTGGCTCAATGGAACAGACTCTTGAGAACTGTGGAACCAAAACTCGCCCTGTCCCTGGAGGCCAAATCCAATTTGTAATGTGAGACGAAGGTATGAGGAGTGGCCCAAGTGGCTGCTGCACAAATAGTGTCTAAGGGTAGTCTAGCCTGAAAGGCTGTAGATGTGGCTAGGCCTCTGGTAGAATGTGCTTTTGGTATTGAGATCAGCTGTTTGCCCCTAAGCTGATAAATATAAGAAATAGTGGAAGACAGCCATCTGGATAAGGTCACTTTAGAAACAGGGAGACCTTTCTTATTTTCAGCATAAGAAAGAAAAAGCTGATCAGACTTTCTAGATTGCTTTGTTCTGTCCAAGTAATATCTGAGTTGGCGATGAACATCTAGGCAATGCAATTTTTGTTCCGCCTTGTCAGAATAATTGGGAAAAAATACTGGAAGATCAATAGATTGGTTTAAATTTGTCTTAGAAACAACCTTGGGCAAAAAGGACGGGTTAGTTCTCAAAGATACTCTATCCTTGTGGAAGACCAAGTAAGGGAGACGAACACAGAGTGCATGAAGTTCAGACACCCTTCTAGCCGAAGTAATAGCGACTAGAAAGAGCGTCTTCCAAGAGAGAAATTTTAACGAACATGTAGCAGCCGGTTCAAAAGGGGGAAGTATTAAGGATGCCAGCACTAAATTTAGATCCCACTGCGGTGGAGGATCCCTAACAGGGGGTTTAAGTAGGAAGATCCCTCTGAGAAAGGCTTTGCAAAGTTTGCGAGACAATGTTCTGGTCTGCAAATCCGACATGAAAATTCGAGATTGCTGCCAGCTGGACTTTAACTGTGGAAGAAGAAGAACCAGAGTGAAAAATTTCAGCTAGGAAGTCCAAAACTGACTGAATAGGGGCAGTAAAGGGATCTATGTTCTTAGACCTTGCCAAAAAGGAAAAACATTGCCATTTGCTAGAGTAAATCCTTCTGGTAGAGGACTTTAGAGAAGCTACTATGATATCCCTAACGGGATTAGATATCATAGGAAGCCTGGCTAAGGAAGGAAGTGGAGCAACCAAGCAGTGAGGTTGAGGGAATGAATGGACCGGTGCAGTTGACCCGACTGGTGGGTCAGAAGATCTGGAACTGGGTCCAGATGCCAAGGCTGCACTAAGAGATGACGATGAAGGAACGGGAACCAAATTTGTCGAGGCCAGTAAGGAGCAATGAGAATCAGCTTGGCTCTCAAGTCGGTAGCTTTCTGAAGCACTTGAGGAATCAACGGAAAGGGGGGAAAAGCATAAAGTCGTCCCCGGGGCCAATCCTGGGTTAGAGCGTCTCTGGAGGGATGGCCTGGAAGTGGAAAGAGAGAGAAGAAGTCTGGGCATTTGCTGTTTTGGGGTGTAGCAAAAAGGTCGCAGCAAGGAGTGCCCCACTTCTGAAAAATCTCTTCCGCTATAGATTGTTTGAGAGACCACTCGTGAGGCAGGAGTATAGCTCTGCTCAACCTGTCCGCTATGATGTTGGTTTTCCCGGGGATATGCGCTGCTATCAGAAACCGCTGAGAGGAGATCGCCCATTGCCAAAGTCTGAGAGCTTCTCGACACAGAGGATAGGACTTGGTCCCGCCCTGTTTGTTGATGTACCATACTACGGACATGTTGTCCGTGTGAACTGCGATAGTTCCTAAAGGAAGAAAGTCGTTGAGGGCTTGCAACGTTAAAAGCACTGCTCTCATCTCTAGGACATTTATATGCAGGTCGTATTCGAACGGTTGCCACGTGCCATGGACCATCCTGCCCTGATAATGCCCCCCCACCCGATCAGGGAGGCATCCGAAGTGACCGTGGCTACCGGGGCCTGGGGGACAAATGGTCTGCCCTGATGGACTAGAGGGGAAGAAATCCACCAGGATAGGTGACTCTTGCAGATCTGTGTGACAAGGATCTTGTGACGCATGGGCAACTGCTGGAAGGACCATTGGGTAAACAACATCCACTGTAGGAGACGCATGTAAAAGCGGGCCAGAGGAAGAAGTGTGATGGCGGCTGCCATTAGGCCTAACACTTTCAGGACCAACCTGGCTTGTACCTTTTTGCTGAATAGGATGATCCGAACATGATTTTGGATATCCAGGATTCTTTGATTTGTTAGATTTGCTGACATCCGAGTAGTGTCTAGATCTCCGCCTATAAAGGTAATAGATTGGCAAGGCGATAAGGAAGACTTTTCGAAGTTGACAGAAATCCCTAACTGGCTGCAGAGACAGAGTGTAATCCCTGGCCTGGAGAAGTTGATGCCTGGTGGTGGCTGTGAGGAGCCAGTCTTCTAGGTACGGAAACACCTGGAATCCCTGACGTCTCAGGTGAGCCGTGACCACTGCCATGCATTTGGTGAACACTCTGGGGGCTGTGGTGAGACCAAAGAGCAGGGCTCTGAATTGAAAATGACTGGTCCCCAGCTGAAAGCGAAGAAACCTTCTGGAGCGTCTGTGGATTTTTATGTGATAGTACGCATCCTGAAGGTCTATAGAGCACATCCAGTTGTCTTTGTCCAGAAAGGGCAAAATCGATTGAAGTGTGACCATCTGAAAACTGGTCTTTTTGACAGACTTGTTTAGTCTGCTGAGGTCTAATATTTGTCTCCAGTCTCCCGTCTTTTTGGGGACCAAAAAGAACCTTGAGTAGATTCCGGATACTAAATGGTCTGTGGGAACTGGCTGGATGGCCCTTTTCTCTAGAAGTTTTGAAACCTCTAGCTTTGCAATTTCCCTTAGACCGGGTGGAACGTCTGGAAGGGATCCTTTTTGAGGGAAGGGGCTTTTCTCGAAAGGTATTTTGTAACCCTCGGATATGATCGACTGTACCCATTTGTCTTGAGAAAGGGAAAGCCAGGCTTCTGGGTACAGTGACAATCTCCCCCCGACTGCCTCCAAGGGTGGGCAGTCGGGCAACACCTCAGGGATGCTGGAAGGCCTTGTCAGAGAGAGACTCTCTGCTGCCCTGGTTCTGCGGACCCCCTCTGCCCCTAGGGCGGCGTCTGTTGTTATTACCCCCTCTGCCTCTGGGGGTAAACTGACCACGTGCGTCAGGCATGACTCCTTGAGATTTTCGGAACCACATTTTCCCTCCCTTCTGACCTTTGGGGTAAGGCCTTGAAGGGGTGGAGAAATGGACTCCTACGGCAGAAAGAGTCTTGCCGTCTTGCTCGCACCTGGTCAAAGTGTCCTTCACCTTAGGTCCAAACAAAGTTGTGCCTTCGAAGGGAGAGTTTGTGAAGGACGCCTTAAAGGGGTCTGCAAAATTGCAAAGTCGCATCCAGGACTGACGTCCGAGAGCCACTCCTGTGCCTGCAGCTCTACTCGCTCCATCGGCTGCATAAGAAATGAGCCGCATGGAGGAGTTAGTTATGGAATTTAGGATTCCCAGCTGAGAGGCAATCTTCTCTTGAGCCCCAGCAGCTGACGGATCCTGTACCACCTCACCCAATTCCTTGAGGATATCTCTTTGAAGTCGGGTGAAGTGACATAGATAATTCAGCGAGCGCATAGCAAAGGTCGCCGAGGAAAACATCCGCTTACCATACCTGTCCATGGTCCTAGACTCCTTGTTAGGAGGATGGACCGGTACGGAAGGATCTGCAAGTTCCTTTTTGGTGGCGGCCGCCACCACCATGGCATCAACCGGGACACCTTTGGTGAGAAACTGTTTTTCAGTGGGGGCCGTGATAAATTTAGAAGGCCTCCTGGGGACTGGTTCCACGGAATCAGGAGATGCCCACGCCTTTCGAGCTATCACGTCCATGAGGGGGTCGAAAGGCGGAGAAACCCAGGAGGTGGAGGGTCGAGATCCAAAAGCCTCCAGGTATACAGACTCATCCTCGGAGGGGTTAATGGAGGGCCAGTTCCCCCTCTGTTTCAGGAGTTCAAGAATGTCTGAAAAGGAGACATCCTCAGAGGGGGATCTTGGGGACCCCTCCGACTCATCTAAGTCGGTATCTGATGTCGTAGACTCAGGGGAGTCTAAATGTTTCCTCTTGCAAGTCCTCTTACGCGGGGGTTCCCTTGAAGGATCAGGAGAAACCTTGGAAGAGGAGGGTATTACCAATGGGGAAACCTGGGGCGATGGATCTCTGTGTCCGGGAGCAAGAGAGTGGGAAGAGATATCTACAGGCTCTGAAGAGGGAGGAGCTAAAGGGACTGACTGTTGACAAAGCTCGGGGGCTAGTACACTCCTCATCACCTCGAAGGCTCCCCTCCCGGGGAGGACCGAGAGCTCCAGCTCTGAGGAAACAGGAATCCCCGGCCCCACCGAAAGGGAAGGCTCCGAAGCAGATGTCGGTGCCAAGCTTACCAAAGCCGAAGCTCCGAGGGGGGAGAACGGGGTCGGACAAGGGTCCGATGCCACTCGCCCCCTCGGAACCGACAAGGGAAGCCCGACGACCGGATCCCTCCAAGGACGGTCTCAAGGAGGAGATAGGAGTTGAAGACGACGGAGCTGAAAGGAGTGGTATCGGCTCCGAAGCACCAACAGTTACAGTTCCAATAAGCTCCGGCTCCGAGCTCTGAAGGAGAGTCGAAGGAGGAATTTCTGGAGGGTGTGGAATAGCGATCGTCTGCTGAGACGGGCTATGAAGCATCTGGGCCAGTGCCTGTGATTTCAGCAGTCCACTCACCACTCTCTCCAAGTCATGGTCTGAGAGTCTGGAAGACCTTGAGGATCGGCTCCAATGGCTCCGCTCCGAAAGTAAGGGAGAGGCCGGAGCCGGATGAATAGATTCCAGCGACGGAGATTTGGATCTCTTTCTCGACGGAACCATCGGAGCCAAAGAACCTTCGGCTCCAGTTGGAGCCGACAACTTGTCGGCTCCGAGCTGGGTCAGAGATGTGTCAGCTCCAGCCAGAGCCAACACAGGCATGGAAGCAAGAGTATCGGCGCCGATACCGAACCTTCAGAGAAGGAAGGATCGGCTCCAGCCGGAGCCGATCTCGACTCCGAGGGAGTCGGAGCCAAGGCTGAAGGCTTGGAAACTGAAGCCTGGGCCTTGGGAGACTTTGAGGGCTTCTCAGAGCCGGACTTAGCCGGGGAGCTCTCAGGCTTTAATAAGCCCCTTAGAATAAGTTTGTTTCTACGTTCCTGCAGGACTCTCTGGCTGAAGGAGTGACAAATAGCACAGGAGTCCTGCAGGTGTAGAGGTCCCAGGCAATAAATACAAGAAGTGTGACCGTCTGTCAGAGACATCTTCTGACAGCACAAGTCACACTTCTTGAAGCCTTAGACCCTAGTTTCTTTGGACATGACTGAGTCCCTAATACACACAGACTACACAGTCAGCCCAAAAATTAAGCTAAATTAAGAAAATCAAGTACAGGGAAAAAAACACACAGACACACACAAACAAACCCTGACAGGAAAATTATAGGAGGGGTAAGGACCTAAGGCCCAACTAGCAAAAATAAATGAATAAAGGGAATGGGACACTAACGGGAATAGGGCTAAGTGACTCGGGAAGTTAATAAAGTAATATAAAAATAAAGTTATGGGGTGGACTAAAGTCTCAGAAATATAGTTAGAAAATTCACTTACCAGGAGCTGGTAAAAAGTTACCTCATGAGCGAAGCGGCAAACAAGATCTGGGTAATCTCCGCCTTGCATCATGGGATATGGGGCTGCCTCGAGCTGGTGGAAGTAAATCTTGAGCTTAGCATGTGCCGAGTCGGAGCCGAGGATCGGCTCCGAACCCATCCAGCAAGAATGAAGGCGAGATTGACAACTTAACATATGATGTTTTAAACACACACACTAAGAATGCTTTCTAGTAAAGAGAAAGTTAGTTTTTCATTTGCAATGCATTTAATACCGCATCACACTATATACTTAACATGACTTCATTAACTGCAATGCAGCTCTGAAAGTTTGTTCTCCATCTTCCAATGGTTGCATTCTGACTCTTCTGACAAATTCAAGTTATTCCTGACATTTCAAAAAAAGCAATGCAAAGCAACTGCCCACTGCCAAACTCTCAGAACTCCTCAAAATAAGAGGCAGGATCCATTTCCTCCCTGCTTACATGATGTCCATTTAAAATAAACCACCTTGGAGGGAAAGTCATTCTGAAACTCCTGCAACACAGAGAAGCACTCTCCTCTCCAGAATATTAACCTGAAAGATGGCTTCCTTTTTTTTTTGGGGGGGGGGGGCTGAAATAACATGTCTTTTCTTCAACATGTTCATTAAATTCCCACTTAAAATATCAGCAAATATACATTAACAGAAAAGAAAAATGTATCTTTTTCACTTTCACGCATTAAACATTGCATACATGTTTTCCTTCTAATTATACAGCTATCATCCACTCGAACAGTGCATAAACTGCTCATATGTTACCTACCCTTAAACCTCATTCTGTCTGAACATTACTCTGCAATTATTTCCCCACAAATTCCATTCATTTCTATGTAATTTGATCGTTACCCTTTTCTGAAGATCCCATCTCCACTTTTTTTTTTATCTCCTTTAAAACATCTTGTACTTAAGTTACAGTTGGTTTATATTTTGATTTTTCATTATTGGTTTAAGGACTTGGGCTTCAGGCCAGTTATTTTACATTAAGAAGGTTTGTGGTCTGCACTCTTGTGGGTGGAGAAGGCAGCATCTGCCCTTCTGAGCTGGGTATTGCTGGGTTAAGGCTTATTGTGCGTTTGGTTCCAAACCAGTTATTTTAGATTAGGAAGATTTATGGTCTAACCTCTTGTGGCAGGAGCGGATAGCCTACACCCTTCTAAGCTGGGAATTGCTGGTTGAAGGCTCAATGTGTCTGCTGTTCTGAAAATGTCTTAGCTCTGGTCTAAGCACTTGGGCTTCAAACCCAAACTTATTGTGCCTGTCTTTGTTCCGGTTTAAGCACTTTGGTTCCAAACCAGTTACTTTACATTAGGACATTTTGTGCTTTTAACTCTTGTGATAGGAGAGGATAGCCTACTCACTCCTAAACTGGGAATTGCTGGTTGAAGGCTCATTGTGTCTGTTATTCTGAAAGTGTCTTAGTTCTGGTTTAAGTACTTGGACTCCTGTAGCAGGATTGTGTGGCCTACACTTTAAGCTGGGAATTGCTGGTGAAGGCTTACTGTGCCTAAGTGTCTTTATTCTGGTTTAAGCACTTAGGCTCCAGACCAGTTATTTTACATTAGGAAGATTTGTGCTCTAGACTCTTGTGGCAGGAGAGGATAACCTACACCCTTCTAAGCTAGAAATTGCTAGTTGAAGGTCTATAGTGTCTGTTATTCTTTAATGTCTTAGTTCTGACTAAAGCACTTGTGCTTCAAAACTAACTGTTTTAGACTGGAAGGGTTTCTGGTCTAGATTCTTGTGGTGGGAGAGTGTGGCCTGCACCCTTCTAAGCTGGGAATTGCTGGTGAATTGCTGCTTTATTTAAACTTTATTATTTTTTTTTTGCTCTTGTGACTGTGATTTTATGCACTTTGACTTTCTAGCGCATCTGCATTTTATGGCATAGGCCAGATTCAGACTTGCTGAATCTAGACTGTTGTATCACTTGAGCATTAAAACCAACCCTTCACTGAGATACTGAAAGATCTGAGGCATCCGTTGCTTCCAACTAAGTGCCTGATTTTGCTCTTATTTTGCACTTTAATTTCTATTTGTATTCTACTTTGTTTGCATGTAGCACACCACTGTGCACTGCCATGTACCATTGGTTACCATGTAGATGCAAACATTTTCCTTGTTAAATCTTCCCTTAGCACTTTGCTTGTGGTCCTGTTCTACTGTTAGGTAGAACACTAAGTCTAGCCTCTGAGGTACCAACACATCTCTCATCCACTAGCCATTCCTAAGTGTGACCTCTTTTCCTTACCATATAAATTTACCTAACCCTACAGATGGACAATTTCCAAGTGTCTCCAGCCAGCTTGGTCAACATGGGCATCCTAAGGCAGTATAGCAAATGCCTCATGTTCACTGACAACCCTCTACTCCTAGTCCACACAAACTCAACATGTGAGAGATGCAACTACATTAAGAACCTTGAAACCATGCTCTCTCGCAAACCAGCCAGTACATATAACAATGAGCGGGTTGTCAGCATGCACACCTCACCTCCTACTCCATTCCACCCACATATCACATATACCTATATATGCAGAGGTCCTCACCAGAAACATACCTAAACACCAGAGACCTCCCAAAGTAACACTACCATGCTACACATAATAGTTTCTCTACAGAACACAATACACAACTCACACACCAGTGTCTCACATGTCAAGCCCTTAAGGCAAAACACAAAATCAAACATAGTAGTCCTAGGAGATTTCATCGTAAGACAAACAGATGTCCCTCTCATCCAGTTGGTTAAGAAAAAGGTCACAGAGGTCAGCTTATATCGGGGGGCTAGGATCCGCCACATCACACATGCACTCAAGTCTCTCAAGAATAGGTACTGTTATGACTCTGTCATAGTCCATGTTGATGTGAACGACTTGAGACGTACCGCTCTGGACTATATGAAGAGAGACATGACTGAGCTCTCAGATTGTGTGTCTCAGGCAGGTATGTCCCTAGCCTTAAGCAGCATTTTACCTTCACCTAGGATAATGCCTCATTACAAACAGAAAATGATTGACTTCAATAATTGGCTTAGTTTCTGGTGTCATTCCAAGGGAATCCAGCATCTGTCAGCCTGGGATGACATGCTTGACAGACATCGATGCTTTGCCAGAGATGGTCTTAATCTGTCACCCCTGGGATTTTGGCTACTGGCTAAGGCTCTTGCCACCTCCATAGTGCCTTTTTTAGGCAGTGTCTCAATGACAAAATTCCCGATGCAAAAACTCCATCTAAAAACAACCTCAAGGTTATACTGCTAAACGCTAGGAGTCTTAACATGAAACTGCACTCACTGGAAGCAGTCCTCACCTTGGAAGACGCAGACATTTGTGTAGTCATGGAGACCTGGTTCAAGGCTATGAAGAGAACCCCAGACATACCGGGTTACACCTCCTTCCACACATTCAGACCACAAACTGAAGGACAGAAAACTAAAGGAGGCATCATATCAATATTCATTTAAGATAAATACACCTCCAGATTAACAGTATGATTCCCTACAGATACTTCAGGTGCAATTAACTGTTGGTAGGACATCTATTCAAGTCATTGCCAGCTACAGGACCCCCTCCATGAATCAGGACACCCACTCTGCCTATTTGGATCTACTGGAGTCTATCAAGATGCATCTGAACACCATGGTTTTGGGCGACTTTATCCACCCATCCACTGACTGGGTAAATAACTCGTGCTCAAACTCACTTGCTCAAAGTTTCCTTGACTTCATTAACTCCAGTGCCCTGGACCATTTGGTTGACACCCCCACAAAAGGTGCCAACATCCTGGATCTGGTACTTGCCAATATGGGGGACCACTGTAGCACCCTCACTGTGAGGTCTTCCCAGGTGAGATCTGACCACAAAACAGTCTCATTCGAATTTACTAGTGCACCCTACCCCCCCCCCCCCAGCAGTAATTAAACTAAAAAACTTCTCCAAAACAGATTATAACCTCTTACGGGATGGTATAAACAGCTTCACTGCACTCCCCCCAGATGGAATTGGCAGCTATGCAGAGTTCTACACCAATGCTTTATACAAACACCTGTATAACTGCATTGACTCAGCAGTACCTGATAGGACCAAAACAAGCTCCTCAAGGAAGAGCAAACCTGCCTGGTGGATAACTGCCATTAACAGGCTTTAAAACAAGAGGAAGAAATTGCTAAGAGTACGAGGGAGCAAGCCCTAAACTGGAAACATTCCCTCCTCAGTTTAAACAAGCAAATAAGACTTCTTGTGAAGTCCTCCAAAGCAAACTACTAATCCAAATTAGCTTCCTCAACTAAGGACAACCACAAGGCATTCTTTAGTTACATCTGTAACCTAAAAGGAAAGCCCAGATTTGTGCTGAACTGGTCGTTAATAATACCATATATACTGAGCCTATTGACATACCTAACCTGTTGGCCGACAGTTTATGTGAAAACTTCACTCCCCTATCCCGCCACATGTACCCCATGACATCCGTACCGCCTGTCCCATACCCTGCATCACTAAAGAGGAGGTCATAAAGGCCCTCTCTAAACCAAACACAGCATCTATAGGACCTGATAACATCCCAGGCTGCGTCCTACATGAGGTCAAACAAGAATTAGCAACAACAGTGAGTACTCTTTTCAGAGTCTAAGCACCAGTTTCATCCCAGCTGAATGGAAAACGGCCGTTATTCCCTTGCACAAAGGTGGTGCTTCCACTGACCCCGGAAACTATAGACCTATTAGCCTGACTAGCCTTATCTGCAAAGCCATGGAGTGAATCATCATGGACCTTATCAACAAAGATATAGGTAATCTCCAATCACTTGACCCTACTCAGTTTGGATTTGTCAAAGGGAGATCATGCCTTTTAAACCTGGTGGACTTCTTTGAGACAGTCAGCAAGTCCCTGGATGAGGGGAAATCTGTGCATACAGCCTACCTAGACTTAGCCAAGGCATTTGACACTATCCCCCACTCAGGCATCTCTGATAAACTCACTCAGCTAGGTATCAACCCTTATATAGTTAAGATGGGGTCACTAACTGGTTCACTGATAGAATACATGTAGTCAAAATAGGGGGAATCCACCTTTAGCAGTAGACTTGTAACCAGTGGTGTTCCACAGGGATCAGTCTTGGAACCTCTACTGTTTGGAATCTATTTCACAAAAGTACAAGAAAAAACTAAAAGGTCTATGGCTGACAAAGTTTGCTGATGACTGCAAACTGGAAGCAGTCATAGAATCTCCAATCCTACAAGAGGGTCTTACGCAAACAAATGATTGGTGCCAAAGTCATGGCCTTAAACTCAATGCAAAAAAAATATATTATCCCTTTCGGTAAGAGTGATATTCTTGCTAACTACCACATCAACAGCAACACTCTAAGTATGCACTCAGTGGTGAGAGACCTGGGCACGCAGTGTGACAGCATCTTACCTTTGATTACCATGTTTCCATAGTGGTAAGAAGGGCATCCTATATTGCTCATCTCACAAGTAAGTCCATTGCCTCCAGAAAAAAAGAAGTTATAAGCTCCCTGTACTCTTCCCTCATGAGGCCAATAACTAAGTACAATGCCCCTTTGGGATGTACCTTTCCAGGCACTTGCAGCATTTGGAGAAACCACAACAATTCCTCAGAAGGAAAATTCAAACATCTGTCCTATGTGGATCATTTGAAATCACTGTCACTTTATTCTGTTTCATACAGACTACCCAGAGGGGACATCTGCTTTGCATATAAGGCAATATCTGACCCTGCCTTACTGGAAATGCTGCATATCTGCAAGTCAAATAGTACATGGGTTACTCATTCTGAAGACCTTAACCTGGTATGTGACATTAATAGAACCTGCTGAAGGTACAGATTTGACTCCCAGAGGTTACCACACCTTTGGAACAGACTCCCACTTCATGTCAAACAGAGCACCTCATTGGCCCTCTTCAACTGCAATCAGGACGATAAGGTGGGTAACTGTAAATTCACCCCAGGGGTTCCACCTGCATCTCTCGGACACAGGCATTTGGTGCTAATCATGGAAACAAGGGTAGAACTTGGCTAGGCTTTTAAGGGCTCTACGGCCATTAGCCTAATAACTTCCTATGATCTATTAACTGTTTTTGACCAACAGCATTAAACTTAATACAGTCTTACTATGTCTAGGCAATTCAGATCCTATGTCTCAGCTCAAAAGAAGCATTTCCCTAGTTAGACATTTGCTCTGCCAACATTTCTGACAGTACTCCGTAGGGAATTTTTAAAACTTGTCAACTCACTGCACACCCAAAAAACATGTTCCCAGTTAGCTCTCTCTTTCCCATCACACATCCAGCATTTGCTGTCTACCTGAGGAAAATTACTCTAAGGTCTGCTTGAGGTATAAAGATACTCAAGCCAACACTTCCAAGCAAAAATCCTAAACCTTCTGGATTTTGTTGTATTCTTGGGAGCCGTACAGATGTTTGTAGACTATTGCTTTCTGAATTGCCTTTGCAGTCTCTCTTCCCAATCGTTTCTAACCTCCTCAAATTGATTCCTATAGGTTCATAGGTGTGTACTATAACAATGACCACAAGGGTCTTTTTAAGCCTAACCATGCTTCCCACATCCCTGACAAGGTGTAAGCCGGGGCTTGCAAGATATTTACAAACGGAAGCCTAGGAGATGAGCCATTTACTGTTCCCTACTTAACTGTCCAAGTTGCACTTGAATTGGGTAAGGGAGGAATTGTGCTTCACATAGATGGGCAGCTTGTTCCAGAAAAGGGGGTAGCCTCTAGGCTACATACCTCTCTCTCCAGCAGGTCCTATTTATTACATCACAGGCAAATTTAAGTCTTTAGAATGGTTTGCTTTCTAGACATGCAGGAGGTCCATCAGGGGGAGGTCTGACAATAACTTGTATTCCAGACACAGATCTTCCCTCAACAGCCTGAAGGAGACAAACAGGCACAGGGCTTTGAGGGAGTTTGCTTTACTTACTTACTGAGAAACCTCGACCGTTCCAGCTGTTTGATGGGCCTGGTTAGGTACATTCCAAAGAGGGCACTGATACCATACCTTTGTTAATAAGCTGCAGAATATAGAAATATTTCCTTACTACTGCAGACATGTGATGCTTAAAGGCTAGATTACCGTTTGTGTGTATCCCCAAGTCCCTGACTACTGGGTTGACTCTTAGGGGTGTGTTGTCAATATGACAGCTACCACACATCTCAAAGGATACCCATTAAGTATTACCTGACATTTAGTATTAGTCCATGGCTCTATCACAAGTTATATGCCTGTGACGGCTCTTCCTGAAAAACACTAGTGTAGGTGGAGGATTCTATGACTGCTCCTAATTTGCAATAATCTGCAAACTTAGTCAGCGGCTCCTAACAGTGGCCTTGACTTTACAGAAGTAAATGCCAAAAAGGAGCAGTACCAGGACCATTTGTGACCAGCCTCTTTGTAGAGGTGGATTCCCCAATTCTAACTTTCTGGGTCCTGTCTGAGAACCATCTGGCTATCCATTGGGTGACATAAGGGTTTACACCTAACCTTCTGAGTTTATCAACAATGTCCAAGTGCAGTACTGTGTCAAATGCCTTGGCAAAGTCAAAGCAGGCAGTATGCCTCATCCACTGCTTTGGTGACCTTCTCAAAGAAGTTCACCAGGTTGAGTAGGCATGACCTGCACTTTACAAAACTAAACTGGGCTGGGTCTAGTGCTTGGAAGTTTACTATGTCATTACCGATCACTTCCACGGCTTTGCATACGGAACTAGTGAGACTTATGGGGCTGTAGTTTTTAAGGTCTGTAGATGGCCCACCTTAATGCAGAGGGATGACTGTTGCTGTTCTTCATTCATGAACACAAAGCCTGTTTGGAGGCTACAGTTAAACAGCAATTCCAGAGAGCCTGATAGGTCATGTTTCATGCTGTTTACAAGGCATCCTGTGACACTGTCTGGGTCCAAAGTATCTTTTAGCTGGATCCAAACCCTTAATGAGCAGAGGTCTTTTTGCACTTACACCAGCTGCCACATAAACAGGTAAGTTCTAGACTAGCTGTCCTTATTGGCCATTTTAAGCATAGCCAATTTCCTTTTTCAAAGGTATCAATCAAACCCTGTACCCTCTTGTCTGTGAGAAAAACACCTTAACCATTATGCAACTGATATCCATCCCTGGCAGGCAACGTAGTCTCGAACCTTGAGTGTAAACTTCTGCTTGTCTTCATCCCAGTCTATACCTTTCCCTAGTTATTAGCTCTGAAAACCTTGGTTCCTTTGTCAATTTTCAAACTCTACCCCTTTATGTATTTTCTATAACCCTACTTGCAGTGATCCCTACTGGTAAAATCTTCTTTCTCCTTTCCCATGTTGGTTTAGTTCTTGGAATACATTCAGCAACTTTATGAATATAAGATTCTGTAAGGTTGTTATTCTCCTCAACATCATGAAACCAAATCCTACTCTAACCTCATTCCTCATACTCGTCTACCCCTTTCATCATCATCCCTTCCCACTTTGATAAATAACCTTCTGCTCGTGTTACTTACATGAGCCTTAACTGTGTAGCTGTAAAGTATCCATTCAAATCAGATAATCCTAAACCACCTTGTTCTACAGGGAGAATCGACCTAGCTCATTTAACTTTTGCTCTCTTCCCTTCTTAAACAAATTCAGAGGTTCATAGGTACTTACTAGGATACTGATCTGTGAGATCTTTAGAAGTCTAGCCACACATTTCTGTGAAAATTGTACTTCTTACATTTTAGTTACAAATACACCATACTCTATAAACATTTAAATGCTGCCCCTTCTCCATGATGAACAAGCGTGCTAAACCAGGATGAATTTGTGATTACCTGTCTAGATTACGTATGCATAGGGTAAGAGAAGTACTTTGCTTTACATGTAGAGGAAGACTATTCTAAAGAAATGGCATTCTCTGTAATACATAACTATCCCTCCAACATGCTCCATTTATGTTGCAAAAGAGGCAGAGATCTCTTTAGTTGTTTTTTATGCCCCTACTGAACTTGCAAATGTGCAGTAGGTCTGACAAGACAGGGTCTATTGAGGTTCTGCATGTTAAGGCAGTGATCACCCCTCAGCAGCTTGTACGACACAGAGAAGGCAGTTCACATAGATTTTTTTTATGATTTAGGCACTTGCTTTTCTTAATAAGAATGCGTCGTAGGCATTCAAATTGTGTCAAATGTTTCAACAGTTAAATGCCAAAGGGGCATTATACTCTTATTACTGACCCAAAAAGTGTGAATACTGTAGAATGATCATATCCCTGGACCAGGATGCCACACCCTTAGTAATAAGCTGTATAATGAAAAAATACTTTCTTACAATAAGGATACAAGGTGACTGAAGGATAGTTCATTGTCTACATAGGATATAAGATCCTTAACTGCTGAATCCGTTTTCAGGGGTATGTTGCCAGTGTGGTAGTTACAACAGACTTCTTTCTTGTCAAAGGACACTATTTATTTCCTGGCATTTAATTTTACTCCATGGTTTAACAACAGCTATTAGTTTGGGAAGGACCTTCAAGGATGATCCTTCTATCTTCTGGGGAGTTTATGATGGCATCCAGCTCAAAGTCATCTGCAAACTTGATCAGTGATAACCCCTTAACATTGGCTTTGACCTCCAAGTAGTACATGCAAAGGAATAGTTGCCCAAAGATTGGACCCCAGGTTACACTGCTTGTGACATATCTTTTGGAGAAGGCACAGCAGCATTCAAATTTTTCAACTCCATAAATCACCCACAACTTCTGCTCTGGTTGATAAAAAAATATGCTTGACCTATACAAGGTCATAAAACTACATACATAAAACTTAAGGGACTAAAACATTACTGCATGTATCTTACAATCCATAATCCAGAGTTTCCAGTTTGTCAGTTTTTGTATTATCTTTTAGGTTTGTAGCTTCATATGTTAATACTAAGTTAACTGCCTTTGTGGGTCACTTTAAGCCTAGCTAATTAGCCCATGTGAGAATCAAACCTTGCACTTTGCATCTGTAAGGTAAACAACTTAACCATTATACCAACCTCCCTCCCTTGTTTGCCTTTTCCTACATATCCTTACCTGTCATTTCCTATAACATACTCTTTTTCAACCATTACACACAAATATTCATCTTATGTCCCCAAAAATATGAATACTGCTAAAGCAATTCATGTGTTCAGTACATAAGTTTACCGCTACAGACTATGTATCATCTTCATTAATTTTATATTGTGGAAAGACTCAGACATATGTGAAAATGTTCCACAGCACCAAAATGTCCTTTTCTAGATTTATCAAATATAAAATAGTATCTGAAAATAAAGCTACATTTCTTGATTACCACACCAGTTATAACCTCGAATTTATAGGTCCCTTATATTCTTTGCCAAAATAAAGCAAATAAAAAGGGAAAAGAGGACACAAAGTACAGTTGTGTACCTACCATAAATGTAGATGTTAGAGTGTATTCACTGTTGTAGTCATTACTCTTGGGTTATCCTGCTGGCAGGTTACCCTCAATCGGCCAGAATTCCAAAGTCTTGGTCCGGCGTCGGTTGCTGTCGCCTCTTCACTGACGTCAGTGCGCCAGGGGTATAAAAGATGCAGCCGGCACCATTTTCTTCAGTTTTTCTTGCCCCAGATGTCAGGTGCCCCCAAATTGGTAGACTGAAAAAAATATGCCAATAAAAATGCATGCACAAAAATAATATTTCCTTCATCTACAAGCAAATACACCACATAGCTTGTATAGGATAGAGAAGTGCAGATAAGTTCCAGCAAAGAGAAGGGGGATGGTGGGTGGATAACCTGGACTGCAACAGTGAATACACTTGAACATCTACATTTATGGTAGGTACACAACTGTACTATGTTCATCGTGTTTCACTGTTGCAGTCATTACTCTTGGGTTGAATCCCAAAGCGGAGGATGGGTGGCTGGACTAAATAGGATTAGGAGAGGCTAGGAGGCCCTGCAGAACCACAGTGGCAAAGCCTGCTCTGGACATAGAGTAAAGAGGTAAGTGGTAGTGCTTTGTAAAAGTGTGCACTGAACTCCAAGTTGCAGCCTCCAAGATATCTTTGGTTGGTACTCCTCTGAGGAAGGCTGCTGAGGTGGCTGTTGCTCTGGTGGAATGAGGCCTAATGCCCTTAGGCACTGTTTTGCCATGCTGAAAATAGCAGAAACGGATGCAATGGCCTATCCATTTAGAAATGGTCTGTTTTGAGATGGCCTTTCCTTGTGATCCTGCGGCATATGACACTGAAAGTTGCTCAGTCTTTCTGAAAACTTTAGGTTTGTCCAAGTAGAAGCGTAACTGCCTGTGTGTGTCCAAAGAATGCAGAATTTTCTCACCCTTGTTCTGCGGATTTGGATAAAAGGTAGGCAAGTAAATGGTTTGGTTGAGGGCCACACTGGACACCACCTTAGGCATAAATGTAGGGTTTGTCCTCAGAGAAACCCTGTCTGGATGAAAAATGATAAAAGGTTCCACAGCTATGAGTGCTTGTAACTCTGAGACTCGTCTTGCAGAGGTTATTGCTAGGAGCAAAGCTGTTTTCCAGGATAAGAATTTTATATCTGCTGTTGATGCTGGCTCGAAAGGAGGCAGTGTGAGTTTTTCCAAAACATAACTGCGGTCCCAGGCCGGAATTGGTGCTCCCCTTGGAGTCCTAATGTCTTTGGCCCCTCTGAGGTACTGCCTTATTAAAGGATGAGAAAAGATAGGTGGTTCCGTATTGTAATGGGCTGAAATGGCAGAGGCATGAATCTTAATTGAGGAGAATGAAAGGCCTTTGTTCAGCATCTCAGTTAGGTATTGTAAAATCTGAAGGATATTTGGTATACACGTGTCAATGCCTTGTTCCTGGTTCCAAGCACAGAATCTCTTCCATTTTTCCGCATAAGATTTTCTGGTACTGGGCCTCCTGGCCTCCAAGATAACATCCATAACAGCTTTTGAAAGAGGAGTGTTCTGAATGGCTACATTATCCGCCATGCTGCCAGATTGAAGGTCCTGAGTTGGCTGTGCAGGATCTGATTGTTTTGTTGAGTCAGCAAGTGAGAAGTTTGAGGCAATATCCATGCTGGACCTTGAGACAAGCTCTTTAGGATTGGGTACCAGTACTGGCGTGGCCAGTCTAGTGCAATCAGTATCATTTTTGGTTTCTCTTGTCTGACCTTTAGGAGTACCCTGGGAAGGAGAGGCAGTGGAGGAAAGGCATATACTGTCAGATTTTTCCAGCTGAAGGATAGGGCGTCCACTTTCCATGCTTGCTTGTGATAAATCCTTGTGCAAAATCTCTGTAATTGGCAGTTGTGAGGGGAGGCGAACAGATCTATGTCTGGGCATCCCCATTTCCTTGTTATCATGCTGAAGACTTGTGGATCCAGTTTCCATTCGTGGGGATCCATGAGGTTTCTGTTTAGTTCGTCTGCCAGAGTATTTGTTTTTCCTGGCAGGAATTGTGCTTGCAGGTGAACTTGAAAAGCCAATTTTGTGTCCCATAAGGTCATTGCTTGTCTGCAGAAGGGGAAGGAATGTGTACCTCCCTGTTTGTTTATGTACCACATGACCGTAGTATTGTCTGTCTTTATCAGCAGCTGTCCTGGATGAAGCAGGTCCTTGAAAGCTGTCAGGACATTTTGAACAGCTAGCATCTCTTTTTGATTGATGTGAAGATGTATCTGGTTTGCAGGTCATGTGCCCTGAATACATTTTCCTGCCATATGGGCCCCCCAGGCATAATCTGATGCGTCCGTTGTCAGTGTCTGTCTGGCTGTGGGTAAACTGAATGGCAGACCCTTGTTGTGGTGACAGGCTTCTGCCCACCATCGAAACTCCTGTTGCAGGCAGGGAATGAGTGCAATGACAGTCTCCAGGCTGTGGTAAATCTGAGTTCAAACACTTTTTAGATACCATTGTAGTTTCCTCATATGCAGTCTGGCATATGGAATTAGTAGAATGCAAGATGCCATGAAACCCAAGGCCTGGCAGGATTTTCCTTGCAGATAAGTGGGGTTTTGTTATCAAATCCTTGAAGTAAGAAGTCAGTTGTTTTTGTTTGTCTGGCGTGAGATAAGCCATCTGGGCAGTTGTATTTAAGCTTGCATCCAGGAATATTATCTCTTGAGAGGGCACTAGTTTTGATTTCTTTTCATTTACTGTGTACCCTAGGCCAATTAGTAAACTTTTTACAAATGCCAGATGCTTTAGAAGAATGTCTTTGTTCTCTGCTTGAATTAGGCAGTCGTCCAAGTAGGGATATATTTGAATTCCTCTGTCTGCAAAATGCAATTACTGGTGCCAGACATTTTGTGAAGACCCTGGGCGCAGTAGATAAGCCAAAGGGCAGTGCAGAGAATTGGCAATGCATTGAGCCAGCTATGAATCTGAGGTATCTTCTGCAAGACTGTCTGATTGGGACATGCAGGTATGCCTCTTTTAGGTCCAAAGTTACGAGCCAAGCCTTCTTGCCCAGCATGGGCAGTAGTTGCTGTAGAGTCAACATCTTGAATTTTGGAACTTCCAGAAACGTATTTAGTATAGACAGGTCCAGTATTGGTCTCCAAGTTTTGTCCTTTCTGGGTACTAGGAAAAGTTTGGAGTAAAAACCTTGCCCCTGCTCTTGTTTTGGTACTTGCTGAATGGCCCTCATATCCATGAGGGCTGTAATTTGTTTTTGTGCCTCTGCCCATTGATTGTGTGGCAGGTCTGGCATACCTTATGACCTTGGTAGGGTGTGAAAATGGAACCTGCAGCCTTGGGACACTATGTTCAGGACCCATTTGTCTTGGGTAACCATTTGCCAATTTGATGAGAAAAGTGCTAGTTTTCCCCCTAAGGGGGCTGCCAAAAGAAAAGTGCTTGGATCTGGTAGAGGAAAGTCACTGTGACTGTTTCCTGTAAGGTTGTGTTTTGTCTTCTCTACTTTTGGAGGTAGGAGCACTCCACTGTTTAGGCCTGTATGAGGCTTGGGGCTGAGATCTGCCTCTGGGACGCCTGTATCTGTCTCTTTGTGGTCTGTTTGACACCGGAAAGGACCAATTTTTAGAAGGCCAGTGCCTGCTAAACCTGGGTGGCTGTACCTGTAAGAAATCCTTGACTGTCTGCATGGATTTTGCTTTATCCTCCATTTTTTTTTCAACGTCTCTTCTGCTTTAGTACCAAACAAAGTATCATGCTGTAATGGTGCATCTAATAATTCTGCTTTAACATGATCAGGCAGATTCTGTTCCTTTAACCAAGCATCCCTACTAATAACAGAACCTGAAACAGTGGCCCTGCAAGAGGCCTCCAGTGAATCATAATCACATTGCAAAGTATGCTTTCCCACTTGTTCAGCTGCATGCAATAAATCCTGCAATTCCTTGTTCTCTCAACAATTTCTGTTTAAGCAGAAACATTAAATATTGCTGATATTTATGCATATGAAACTGACAATTTAAAGCCCTTACAGCCAAGGTAGCAGAAGTGCAGACTTTTTTCCCCCATCTGTCTAGAGCCCTAGAATCCCTATCAGAGGGGACAGGGTTTTTTGCAGTGGAAGCTTTAACCCCTTTGGGACCCTGAGATATAGTTTCTGGGTCAGCAGCGGGGTTTTTATAAAGGAATTTATGAGAATCTGGAACCTGTAGTATCTGTCTGGCTTAGCCGGTGCAGGGGCTAAAGAGTCAGGGGACAGGCCGGACTCTGAAAATACATCATCTACAATGTCTAGAACAGGTGGAATAGCGAGGGGTCTGTGCTGAGGAAGTAGCAGAAAGTTCCTGAGCCTTTTCTTAGATTCAGAATAATCTTGGCTCTCCCAGTGGAAATGCTCCCTCATGGTATGCAGGGTTTCCCCAAAAGAATAATCCTCAGGAGGAGAGGCTGAAGGAATGGATTCTTCAGCATCAGAATCCTCATAGGGAAGCATGGAATAATCCTGCTCAGAAGAAGAATCAGAGGATATAGAAACCTGATCAGAAGAATCATACTCTGTCTCTTGCCTAGGCCTCTTATCAGGAGGGGGATGGGAGCCCCCGATCAAAGTAATTAGGTCTTCGGCCATTTTGAGCATCTGTTTTTTAGGCATGGAAGTCTGAGTAGGAGAATGCTGTACTTGATTCTTTGTCTTTAGAGCTGCTTTAGTCTTTCTCTTTGAAGCTGAAGATGGCTTAATATATAGTTGAGTAGGTCTGAAGACACCCTCAGAAGCCAATGCCTGCTCAGCGGCTCCAAACCCATCTGAGGGAATGATTTCTGAGTGCCCAATACCTTGAGTATCCAGAGGCCCAGTCGGTGCCACGTGGGAGTTGGAAGCGGCCTGTGGCTCTGAGGTAGCGGGTGCCAGGGGCTGCGAAAGCACCTCACTGAGAACTGGCGAACCGGCGACTGGCCTAGCAGAGGCCTCGTTGTCGGTTTTGGACCTCGGATGCCTATCCTTTTCCTTGCGTTTTTTGTAAACTGCGGTTGTCGGCTTTTCCGACGACATTATATAATTAAATCTTCGGCCAAAGTAATGGAATGCAAAATCGAACCGACGCTTAATAGTGCGTTGGTTAAATCTAGCACAAAACCGACAGCTAGCAACGTTGTGATCAGGGCCTAGGCAAGGAATACAGTAAGAGTGAAAATCCTTATGAGGTATTTGCTTCCCACAAGAAATACAATTGTTAACTTTTTCTGACATCGGTCTGGAGCAAGAAAAAAAAGGTTCCCCAATGGGGTACTTAGCTTTAATGAAGACTTCTGATCTGAAATTCGGATTTGAAAACCTCAGGAGTCGGCTGACCGGCACTTGCGAACTGGTTTTGCTTCAGGCACCGCGCGGCAAGAAAGACTGAAGAAAATGGCGTCGGCTGCATCTTTTATACCCCTGGTGCACTGTCGTCAGAGAAGAGGCGACAGCAACCGATGCCAGACCTAGACTTTGGAATTCTGGCCGACTGAGGGTAGCCTGCCAGCAGGATAACCCAAGAGTAATGACTGCAACACTGAAACATGATGAACATCTGCCTGGTTCCTCCTGCAAACGCAGCTTGTTGGAGAAGAAACCTCCCATCTTAATTCTTTCCAATGACTCTTTAAATATCCCCCTTATTAACCATATGCTTCTATCAGGAATGAAAACGTTTCTACTGCTCTGCATGCAAAATTCCACGATTCTACTGAATGCTTTCTCTGCAAGACACAGCAACAATAGCATTTTCTTAAATTATAGTTCCTTCTGGATCATCACTGCTTTATGCTGTTCTCAAATATTTGCCTCCACGCCACAAAACTACATTGAATCACAGCTATCAAATTTGGCAACACCTTTGCTATTCTCAACACTTAATCTCCTTTTAAAATTCAAATGGGTCTATATGAAGCAGGATCTAAAGGGTCTTTTCTATCACTCATTGTCCAGGTGGGTGTGAATGACCAGAGACACACCTCACTGGACTGCATGAAGAGAGACATGGTGGAGCTCTCGGACTATGTGGCCCAGGCAGGTATGACACTAGCCCTGAGCAGCATTCTACTATTGCCCAGAATGATACCACAGTACAAGCAGAAAATGATTAACTTCAACAATTGGCTAAGTTTCTGGTGTCATTCTAAGGGGAACCATTATCTGTCTCCTTGGGATGACATGATTGACAGACCTCGATGCTTTGGCAGACATGGCCTGCATCTGTCACCCCTACGTTTCCAGGTACTGGCTAAGGCTCTTGCCAACCCTATAGTGCCTTTTTTAGGTGGTGTTCCAAAGACCAAATTACCCCTGTAACAGCTATAAATAAATGCAATCTGAGGTTCATGTTGCTCAATGTTGGAAGTCTTAATTCTCAAGATGCACTCACTTAAAGCACTCCTCAAAATAGAGAACATCGACATTTGTGGCGTAACAGATACCTGGTTTAAAGCAGCAGAAAGCACCCCTGCGCTACCAGGCTACAACTCATTCTACACCTTTCGGTCCCGAAACGTAGACCAAAGCTCCAAAGGCAGTGGTGTCTCCATATTCATAAATGATATGCACATCTCCAGACTAGTAGCCCAGCAAAATGCATCTGAGATACTTCAAGTACAACTCATATTGGGTAAGACTGCGATCCAGGTCATATCCTGCTATAGGTCCCCAACCATGCCTCTAGACTCTCACTCCACATTCCTTAGCACCCTGGAATTTATCAAGGTCCAACCCAAGACTTTCATACTAGGAAACTTCAACTACCCCTCTCATCAACTGGGAAAACTACTCAAGCACCAACGCACTGGCCCAACACTTCCTGGAATTCATCAGTTTCAACGCCCTGGATCAGTTCATTCTTACCCTCACTAGAGGAAGCAACATCCTTGACCTGGTTATTACTAACATGGGCAACCATTGCTCTACACCAATAGTCAATTCCTCCCTGGTTAGATCCCACCACAGACTAAACACCATGGAAATCCACATCTCACCCACACCCCCCGCAAAATTATCCACCATGAAAACCTTCTCCAAAGCTGACTTTGGACTCCTAAAAACAGAGGTGGCTAACTTCACGGCACCATTGCCAATGGAAAACAGATGCATGACTGCCAAATCATATACCAATGCACTGTACAAACACGTACATAAATGCATGGAACTAGCCATACCCAACAGAACCAAGATGCTCTCCTCCAAAAAAAAGGAAGCCTGTCTGGTGGTCCCCTGCCATTAATAAACTCTACAACAGAAGGAAAAAGGTGAAGTCCCAAGACTGGAAATATTCCCTTATTAGACTCAACAAAAATTTGAGATCCCTCATCAAAACCCCCAAAGCCAGATATGAAAGCAGAATTGCAGCAGACACTAAAAACAACCACAAAGCCTTCTTTAGTTATATCAAGAATCTCCAGATTTGCTCCGAGTTACCACACAATGGTACCTCCTATATTGAGCCAACAGATACTGCCAACATACTGGTCGACAGATTCAGTGCCAACTTTACCCCTCTCTCCCCCCATGAAGGACCAGTCTCAATACCGGAAGAATGCCAGGCACCCTGCATTACTGCAGCACATGTTAAAGCTGCAATGTCTAAGGCCAAGAATACAGCTTCCATGGGACCCGAAAATATCCCTGACTGTGTTCTACATGAATTACAAAGTGAACTGGCACCACATCTGTGTGCTCTATTCACTCACAGCCTCACCCCAGGCTTTGTCCGTACCGAATGGCGCACTGCTACAGTTGTCCCTTTCCATAAAGGAGGAGCGACTACAGACCCTGGAAATTATCACCCCATTAGCCTGACGAGTCTGATATGTAAGGCTATGGAGCGCATCATCATGGACCTAATTAACAAGGATATAGGGAATCTCCAAACTCTAGATCCCACGCAATTTGGTTTTCTGAAAGGTAGATCATGCCTGCTCAACCTGGTTGACTTCTTTGAGTCAGTCATCAGAGACGTGGATGAAGGTAAGGCAGTTCATGCAGCCTACCTTCATCTGGGCACGGCCTTTGATGCCATTCCTCACTCAGGAAGTATTGATAAACTCACCAAACTAGGCATTATCCCCTATATCGTTAGGTAGGTTGCAAACTGGCTCACAGACAGAACACACAGTGTGAAAGTAGCAGACTCCAAGTCAGACTGTTGACCAGACACAAGTGGTGTCCCACAGGGATCTTTCCTGGGTACTCTCCTGTTTGGCATCTACTTCTCAAGTCCAGACCAACATGGAGGGGCTCTGGCTGACCAAATTCGCAGACGACTGCAAGCTGGGAGCCATTATTAATTCCCGAAGTGATGCAGACATCCTACAGAAAGACCTCACTGAGATGAATGACTGGTGTTGAAACCATGGCCTTAAGCGTAATGCCAAAAAATGCATCGTCATCAATTTGGGAAAAACTCAGTTCCTACTAATTACCACACTGATGGGGAGTCCACTGAACACTGAAGGCATTATAAGAGATCTGGGGACACAGGTTGAGAGCAACCTCTCCTTCGACCACCACACTGCCAGTGTGATCAGAAAGTCCTTCTATGTGGCACATCTCATTACCATGTGTTTTGCATCTAGGAAGAAAGAGGTCATCATTTCTCTCTACTCTTCCAACATTAGACCAATCATAGAGTATAATGCTCCATTTGGCATGCACCTCACTAGACACCTGCAACAACTGGAGAGGCCACAAAAGTACCTCATGAGGAGGATCCTAGGCCTTAAACACATGTCCTACACAGACTGACTCAAAAAACCCCAGCTATTCTCGGTCTCATATCATCTACTAAGAGGTGATATCTGCTTGACTTACAAAGTCATCTCTGACCCAGCCCTGTTAGAAATGCTACATCTAAAGAAATCCCAATCCCTCCGCATCACACACTCCAGAGACCTCAACCTCATTACCACAATCAAAAGAACATGCTGGAAGGACAGGTTCATAACACAGGGGCTGCCCATGCTCTGGAACAGACTTCCCATACATGTCAAGCAAAGCACCTCACTAACCCTCTTCAAGAGAAATTTTGATGAGTGGATGGGAAATAGAAAGTTCATCCCGGGGATCACTCCAGTGGCTCTACTTGATAGAGGCACTGGGAACTAATGACAAGCGGCACAATGCCAGGGCACTTCTATGGGCTAGACTCATAAAGGCCCCACGGCCATTAGCCTAGTACACACCTATGAACTTATGACATACAGCTACCACAGCTTTTCTTCCATGATACTGGCACACCCCCTTCTCCCTTTTAAAATACTGTTAAAGCAAAATGTTTCAGAGCTTTATAACTTTCTTTCCTCCTAACCTTTCCAAATATCCACTCAAATGCTGTCTGCTCCTGAAGACCTCCCTACTGATCGATTATACATTACCATTTTTGCATAAAAAAATGTCATACACAGACAATGCCCTTATAGCCTGTCACTATAAACAGTCATTCTAATAAAAAGTGTCAAAATTGTTCTTAAAACTATCTAAACTTAACTTTAATATAATGTGGTTGTTGATTCCATGCATCAACAACTCACAGAATCAATTAGCAAATCCTGTATAATCTGCATTGTTTGAGGATCCGCTTCTACTTTTTGATAACTCCAAACATTCTCAGAGATAGCCGTCTCTAAATGTCCTATAAATCTGAATAAGGTCTCCTTTTAAATATCTACATGAGACTGTACAAGTTTTAATCTTTCATACAACGTTTTCACAACCAAGGATGCCCTGGGTATATTTATGCTTTGCTTGTTTTCTTATAAGGTTTCCATACTGTTATTCCATACTCTACTTTGAGTCTAGAGTAATTTACAATGATTTTGATTATTTTTATCTCATCTTTTCTGTCCTATTAATTGTTGAGCCCAACCTTGGCATAATTGAGTCTTCCATAAATATTTCTATTTGTGCCTTTTCTTGGTTTTCACATTCTTCTGCTTTATACAAAATTATAAAATTTTTGAAACATCTCTAAATAATTTCTGGTTATTTTTCTTGTCATAGGCTCATTAAGTTTAGCAACAATACTTTCTACTTTGTGTTGCTCAAGTCATTGTGCAAAAAGCTTTTATGTTCTGCTGTTATCAAAAATAGTTGCTTAACAGCAACCTTTCTAAACTTGTGCATCCATCCAAAAATTACAGTTGTGTAAAATCTTGGTAGATGCCCTCTTCACTGTTGCAGTATTCAATAAAAAAAGGAATCCCTTGCCAAGGGCGACACAACTTCCGGCTAGTGCACCAAAGCCTTTAGGTTGCTTTAAGGTACGCTGTACATTGCAAGTATGCTCACTGTGTAGTGCAGGGCATAAAGGTTACGTATGGACGTACCATCCTCAGAACTGAGAGCCCCAGTAGGAAAGCTAGTCCAAGGAATAGAGAGGGAATCAGTACATCCAGAAAAGAAATGGACCAAGGGGTGGAAGTAAGTATTGGAACAGTGAAGAGAAGAACATCTACTGTTATGGTAAGATTTTACATAACTGTACTACGTCCTTCCATTTCACTCTTCCAGTATTCATTACAACAGGAAGAGTGCCAAAGCTCAGGAAGAAGAGAGAGTAGGAAGAACCAGTAGGACTGTCTAGGAAGCCATGAAGGATGGCCCTAGCAAAACCAGCTCTAGCTCTGGAAATTCCATCCAACTTGTACTGCTTGGTAAAGGTATGCATACAAGTCCAGGTAGCTGCCTCAAGAATAGTTAGTATCCAGCACCACAAAAGAAGCCAGAGGTCTAGCAGAATGAGCCTTAGCAGAAGGAAGGCTCTTACCATGAAAGGAGTAACAAAAAGAAAGAACTTGAGAAATCCAAGAAGAAATAGTTTGCTTGGACATAGCCAACCCTAAGAACCTAGGATGAAAGGAAACAAAAGAGCTGATCGTATTTACAAAAAATCTTGGTCTTATCCAAATAAAATCTGAGTTGTCTATGCACATCCAATGTGTGAGCACCTTTTCACTGGCAGACTGTGGAGAAAGGAAACAAGTGGGCAAATTAATAGACTGATTAAATGACAACTCATTCACCACATAAAAGGGGCATAAAAGAAGGATTAGTATGAAGGGACACCTTGTCCTTATGAAACAACAAAAAAGGAGGACAAGTTATGATGGCTTGAAAATCAGATATCCACCTGGCAGAATGAAGGGCTAACAAATGTACAGTCTTCTAAAAGTAAAGCTGCAAGGAAGCTGAGGGTGCAGGCGGAAAAGGGGCCCGTGTCAATTTTTCTAAAACAAAACTAAGATCCCAGGGAGGAGGAAGAGGCTTCCTGGGTGGCTCGATATGAAGGACCCTTTTAAGGAATTGTTTAGCTTCAAATCTAGAAGCTAAAGGAGGTAATAAAGGTGGATGAGCTGAAACAGCTGATAAAGGGACCTTAACTTAAGAAAACGCTAACCCAGCATTGACAATTCATACAGGTGAGAGAGAACCTAAGGAACATTCACAGAAAGTGGATCCAGGTTATGAGAAAGACACCAAACAGAAAACCTCTTCCATTTGGATAACTAGGATTTTCTAGTGGTGGGTTTCTTGGCCTCCTGCAGGACCCCAAACACATCTTCAGAAAAAAAGGTGTCTACGGGGAACCAAAATCCTATCATCCACAATGTCAGTTGCAGAGTGGACAGGTGTGCATGGAGGAGGGATCCCTTGTCTTCTGTGAGCAAGTCTACCGTGAGGTTACTTCTGCATCAGAAGAGGGAACCAAAGCTGTCCCGGCCAGAAGGGAGGCACCAACAAGATTTTAGGAGCATTCTGTTGCATTTTGAACAGGACTTCTGGAATGAGGGGAAGGGGAGGGAAAGCATAAAGAAACATCCCCTTCCAATAAAAGAGAGAATGTCCACTTTACAAACCAGAGGACATGAGACTCTGGCACAAAATTGAGGAAGTTGTCTGTTCAGAGGGGAGACAAAAAGATCCATTTGAGGAGTACCCCACTGCTGGACAATGTCCAGAAACACATCCCTGTAAAGCATCCATTCACTGGATTGAGTTATGGACCTGCTCAGAGTCTCTGCCTCAATATTTTGACCTGAGGGAATGTAAACTGCCTGAAGAGCCACTTGGAACTGGATAGTAGCTAGTTCCCACACTAGGAGTGCCAACTGGCAAAGCAGATAAGAATTTGTTGGCACCCCCAGTTTGTTGATGTATCACATCGCTGTGGTACTTGTCTATAAACATCTTGAGAGGTCCTTGGGAGAAAACAGGGTGAAAGGCCTGAAGGGCCAGCAGAAGAGCTATCATCTCCATGATGTTGACATGGTCTTTCTGTTGATAAGTCAACCAGAGTCCCTGCACCTTTAAGGAGCTGAAAGCTGGTCCCCATCTCACATCTGAAGCATCTGTGAACAGCTCCTAACAGGGAAGAGGTGGCTGAAGCCCTGGATTGAGAGTCAACTGCTGAATCCATCACAGACGTTCTTGCTCAAGACATGGAAGAGGAGGAACTATTAAAACAAAATTGAGGGGATGAGAATACTGAACCAAACTGACTTCAGAAACCACTTAAGTTTTCACATGTGGAGTTTGGCAAAAGGTGAACAGAAAGAGGAATGTGGCTGGAAGAATAGGATAGTCAGACAGCACCTAGTTTATCAGGAAAAGGAGACTTCCGGGGTACAGAAGTCTGAGTAGCTTTATCAGGAAGAGCCCGCCTCCACCTTTCTTGCCCTTGGGGAGAAGGTGAGACTGTCTACAAACAAAGGCTGGTTTATTGGGGTAAAGTTTCTAAAACTTAGGGACTGGAGAAACAAAAAGATGTTTTAAGTTCCATTAAAGCTTTGCCCTCATCTTGAAGAGACAAAGCAGCAGCAATTTTGTACAAAATGTGTTTATTATTCAGAGGAACATCCATCAACGTAGTCTTAATATCATCCGGCAAAGGCTAAAGCCAAAGTCAAGAATAACTCTCATCACGGACCAAAAAGCAGCAGAAGCCCTACAGGAAGCATCTGCTACATCAGGACGTTATCAGTTTAGCGAAAAATCAGTTCAGCAAACAGCATTTTCAGTGCACTTACATCGAATATGCCATTCACTGAACTGTTCATACTGAGATCGCAGTATAGTGAAAATTAGGAAATTTGTCCTTTCCCCCATGTAGTGCAATTTTGGAGTTGGTATATATAATTAGCAGATGGTTTGGGAAGTGTAGCCCCCACATGAGGGGAATTCGATGAGCATAATTTCCAATGAAATGCCATTCGCTTAAGTGACGGTTCAACATAGTGATATAGACCCACTGCATCATATCTACATTTAATAGAATAACGAGCCCCATGGGAAGAAGTCCATAACAAGGAAAGAGTAGATCTTCCCTTCAGAGTCAGAAAGATCAGAAGTTACCCGACAGGCCTGGGAAAGAACAATCAATATGTACCTTGACATATGGATTTGATAACTGACCACCCTAAAAGCTAAAGTAGCAAAGGTATAAACCCTTTTCCCCAACTTCTCCATGATTCTGCAACCTTTATCAGAATGCAGTAAATTAGGAGAAGGTAGCAATTGAGATGGCTTATCAGAAGCCACCGACCTCACCGAAGGGTCAGCAGAAGGGCACTTGTAATAAAATTTACAGTCCTCAGGCACCCTATAAAACCTGTCAGGTTTCTTGGGGGCTGGATCCTTAGAAGCATTAGAAAAGGCATCCCACATGGCATCCAAAACAGAAGGGACAGCAGAAGTTCTGGAAGAAATCATCTGCAGGAGCTATTATAGCTTTTCTAAATTTGAGACACCTGAGCACAATCCCATTTAAAAAACACCATCATTCTAGAGATTGTGTCCCCAAAAGAAATTTCCTCAATAGGAGTATTAGGACTAGTAGAGTCCTCTCTTAGATCCATAACCTAAAGCAGAAGTAACAGAGGAATAAGCAAGGGATTCCTCATATGAATACACCTCCTCCTCAGAGGAATCCAGTTTCCAGGTCTTTTAAGGGGAACAGAGGACCAAGGAGGAGCTGGTACAGAAACTTCCTGAGGAGGTTTTAAAGTCATCAAAGCATTAAACAACCTCTGAGTGAAATGCTGCCATTCACTCAGTGGGTCTTTAGGAACTGGAGTAATAAGTTTAGTTTTCTTTTTCTTTAAGGGGACGTCCACCTTATGAAATGTAGAAGGCTCCGAACCCGGATGGCATTCAATAATTGTAGCATGAACTTCTTCTCTGACCAAAATTTGAGGAACACCCCTAGGCCCCTCAGAAGTAAATCAGCCATGGTTCCCCCTGAATGTCCAATGCGGACATCTGCAAGGCCTCCATGGACAAGCCTAAGGACAGATTCCCTGCAGTCTCCAACCGATTGCGGCCAAAGAATCCAATGATGGAGATGGGCAAACCTCCAGGCTTTCACTCGCCTCAGGAGAGGTATCTCATGGAGGCTGTACAGCACAAGAATCTGGTCTAGATTTCTTAGCCTTCTTCATTGACAGCTGCCCCCTGAAGTGGGAAGTTCCTTCCATTGTGATTTTAGCTAAGAGCTTAAGACACTGAATCTCCAGATACAAACCCAAAGAAGAAAGCCAACTACAGAGGGTCTTGGGAATAAAGGCCTGGCAGACTGAACAGAACGTATGGTTGTGGAAAGCACAGAGGCAAAACAAGCACTGCTCTTGACGGTCTTTACGAGGAATCGGAATTAGTCTCTCACACTGACATTTACCCTTCTTGGATGACATGAAACCGTACAAGCAATAAAAAAAGATAAGACACAATAAACCCCCATGGGGCACTTATCTGCAATGGCTTGACAATCAAGAGATAGCACTCGGACTGGTGGCAAAGACGTTCTGAGATTAGTACATCCAGCTATCACCTTTATGCCCTACACAACATGAGGAGAATACATGTGATGGAGAGCATACCTTAAACCAACCTAAAAGCATTGGTATACTGGCCAGATGTCAGGCCGCTCTTGGCAGGAGATCCCTATTATAATGAATATTGCAACACTAAAATGGAAGGGATCCCCTTTATTTTTCCTTCAGCACTCTGCAATCGCTAATCCTCTTGCTCTTTGAGACTCTCCTTATTTAGCAATACTAAGTTTTGTCAAGCCCTCTACAGAATTCAAATTATTTCATTCCCACATACCTTTCTCTTGTATTTCTACCTGCTTTTAAAATCCATGCTCTTCTTTAGCCCACTCATTAGCTATCCATTCAAGAAAGTTCCACCTTTCTTAATAGCTTCTGAATCATTTTTACTATTACTCATTAAATTTCTGTCCTTTTTAGAAAAGCAATAGTAACTCACGTTTACTTCTTCACTCTGCATCTTTATCTTAGTTTATCTTACTTTTTATTGGTGCATGAGTTGAAATACTTACTATGTTTATCAAAATCTATTAATTGAATACAAGTGCTCTTGTGAAATACAATTTCTACTCAGTCAAGTTATTTACCTTGAGGAATAATATGCAAATTTTGTCCGAGTTCCTGCGAGTGAATTCACATCTTCAATAACAAATATTCTCATATGTTTCTTCCGAAATCTACACTCTTTTGTTATATTTTCCATCCCAAGTCCCTGGAATATAAATACATGCCAGTATCCACACCTGCCAACAGCTCAGTACTATTACAAATCTGCCACTAATATCTTTTTCCTATTCTATCACTAATAGGGCTCCTCTAACAATCAAGTATTACTCCCCCCTTTCCTCTGTTCCCAGTGTTCTGCTGAATGTCCATCCTAAAATCCTCTTTATCACAATCACATGTGCATTACTATCCAAACGCATATCCTGCAACATTGCTATCTGCACACTACATTTCTTAATATAATTAATTTACTCTTTGCCTTTTGTCTCTACCTCTAAGGCCACTGTTCCATAATAATGTGGACAGATATGTCATTATGAGAAAGCCAATACTCCCTCTTGACAATTTTTTTTAATGTGCATTTCAAACTTTTTGCTTACATGCACACGCTGTTTGGCAGACTGATCTCTTTTGTAGTGGCTTCATCTAATTTCCATTCAAAACTGTCACACATTTTAAGCTTCAATAAAAACATTTAAAAAAGACACAAACTAAATTTTCAAACCCCCCCACTCCTTTTTAACTTAGAACAAACACACAAAACTGTGTATATTTTCATCAAGTGACTTTTACCCCTCAAGATAGGAGCTGTTGCTCTGAATTGATGGCTGTACACAAAGCTATTACCTAACCTAAAATTAAGGTTACCCACGCTAAAATGCATGCAGCAATACTGCATTCACACTTACATTATCATGGTTTCCTTTCTTATCTCTAAGTCACCTCAAAGATGTTAAAAAAAAGTCTTCATGTTTTCAGTAAAGTTACATTTTCTAGCCCTATGAAAAAGGGCATTGCCTACTTTTAAAGAAATTACATTCTACGCTCTTATATTAAACACATTAAACAAAAGTTTTGTACTCACCATAACGATGCATCTGCATTGTCTGTAATCATCCTTCCTTAACCGTTGGGTTTCGGATCACACTTCGGCCACTTCACAGACTTTGGATCCGTAGTTAAGCCCCTTCCCTTACTCATAATCCTCCCCCAAGCTCCAGATCACCTCAGATCGAGTTTGCCCACTTGATACCAATACATAAAAAGGAAACAATTCTATAAATGTCTAGAAACATGATAGGGAAAGTATCTGGAGCGAAGACAGGGAAAGATCAAAACAGGTATACCTCCAGATCACACCAGGAAACCATATGATTATCTTCTTCCAGTAGAAGGTGGAAGGAGGGAGGGTAGGTTGAGGAAAGATGAAAATGGACAACACAGAAGAATTGTTATGGTCAGAACATAACCTTTGTATCTAATGTTGCCTTTTTCATTCTTTCCTCAACCACTGCGATACAGTCCACAGCCCCAGGGTGGTCTCATGGAAGAATGTTCCGGAGTATGGCTGAATCAAATGCACTCCTGCTCCCAGAATGGATATTCAACTTGTAATGGGCTATGAAGGTATGAGCATTAGACATGTAACAACAGCACAAATGTCAGCTATCGAAGTTCTGGATAACAATACAAAGAAAGTGGAGACTGACCTTGTCTAACGAGTTTGTGGTGATCTTGGTAAAGACAAACCTTTGTTTTATAAATATAAGAAATACATTCAGTGGGTCATCATGCTAGTGCAACTTTAGACACATTGTGCCAACTTGGCCTATGAAAATGAAATAATCAACTGGTCCAATTTCCTGAAAGTTTTTGTTCTGTGAAGAAAAAAATCTCAGCATATAAGCATATCTTCCCCTTTATTGGAGAATTGGTAGATTAATGGACTGGTTAAGGGCAAATTCAGAAGCTACTTCTGGAAGAAAGGAAAGGTTGGTATGAAGAGAAACCCTATCTTTATGAAAAAAAAGATATACAGAGGCTGGCAAGACAAAGCCTGAAGTTCCAAACTTCTTGCAGATGTAATGGCAACTAGGAAAATGGTTTTCCAGGACAAAAATTTAAATCTGCTTTTGCTGCTGGTTCAAAAGGAAATTGAGTTAAGGCCTAGAAAAGAATTGTCATATCCCACGGAGCAGTGAGGTTCGGGAGGTTCTTGATAAGTAGGGCCTTAATAAAAATGCACATTTGAAAAAGGCCTTACATAACTAAGGGAGGCCAAGGACAAATTATTTGCCTACATGAAAACTAGAGATAACAACCTACTGTACTTTGATTGTAGAGTATCTTGCTCCATTATGAAAAATGGAGGCCAGAAATTCTAAACCCACAGGAATGGTGCTGAAAGAGAGTTCTAGGTGTCTCTCATTAGCCCACACAGAGAATTGTTTCCATTTGCTCTTGTATATCTTCCCACTGGAGTCTTTTTGAGATGATGCATAAAACCAGGGAGGAAAGCTTGGACTGTCTAGCCATCACTGGAAGTGGAGAAACTATGCAGTCAACCTGAGGCCTTGTATGTCCAGGTGAGGTAGCACAGAGGGGTGAGACAGAAGATCCAGAATGGGATCCAGAACACAAGGAGGGTATATCAAATGAGTCCAAAGGAATGGGGGCCAGAATAGGGAAAAGAGGATCACCTTGCTCTTCTGTTGCTAAGCTTTCTGTGAAGACTTTGATACGAGAGGTGTGGGAGGGTAAGCATAACAGAGACCGGGGGGTGGGGGGGCAACTGTGGATCACAGTGTCCCTTGTGAGTCTGGAGGGATTAGGGAAAAAAAATGATGCATTTCAAAATGTAGACAGAAGTGAAAAGGTCATAGCATGCCTGGCCCCAGTGATGAAAAATATGTTCCACCACTGAAGGAAAGACATCACTCATGAGGTAGAAGGATACATCTGCTTAGTCTAGACGTTACTTTCCTGGAATGTGCACTGCCAGAAGAAAGCAGCTGAAAGAGATCACCCACTGCCACACACTCATTGCCTGTTGACACAAGGGGTAAGAGCAGGTTCCTCCCTGTTTGCAGATGTACAAGACCACTAATGTTGTCAAAATGTATGGCAGTCATACCCTGAGGAAGGACGTCTTGAAATACCTGCAAAACTAGGAAGACTGCCCTCATCTCTGGGATGTTGATGTGGAGGTTGGCCTCTAAGGGGGACCACGTGCCTTGGAATGCCTGTCCCAGGTAATGCCTTCTCTACCCCAAATGGGAAGCATCCATGGTCACAGTGGCCTTGGGCAACATAAGAATAAAAGGGGTGGCCCTGTGAAATATCTGGTGTATGGATCCACCAGGATAAATGCTGTTGGTGATCTTTGTAATTTGAATGGAAGATGTCATGGGATGTTGATTCACAGACCACTGAAGTACACTCGTGGTATCTTGCTAAGGGAAAAGTATTATGGAGGCCAAGAAACTTAAGAACCACCCTAGCCAGTGGTGACTGAAAAGACAGTAGACTTGTCACTTGAAACTGTAATTTGGACAATCTGGACTGAGGAAGCCAAGCTACTTAAGAAACTGTATCCAGATGAGCGCCTATAAACTCTAGGATTTAAGTAGTAAGGAGGTGAGATTTGTCATAACTGACTGTGATGCCCAGGTGTAGATACAAATGGAGCAGGTAGTCTCTGGCATTCGTCAGTAGATACCTGGAGGGAGACGTACACCCCCAGGTTAGTAAACCTGATGATATCTAGTTAAAGAAATGGGCTGTGGGCCAAGAGACCGCCTCTATGTATTTCATTAATGCACTGGTTGCTTTTTTTTGAGCAAAGTGTCTCTAAATCCATTAATAAGGTTACTAAAATATGTGAGGAGGTTAAATCTTTCAAAAAATACAACCTGTTTTTAAAAGCTGTTTTCAGAACTTAACTAAAGATCTGATAGAAGTTGAGAACCAACTAAAGGATAGAAAAATTCATGAATTCAACAGGGATCTTAGAGATTAGAATCAGGGTAAACAGTTTGGTTTACAGACAAATATAAATTTTCAAAAAATGATCAGGGACGTACACCTACCAAGAGGGAGAAAAATCTATCCTCAAAAAGCCTATGAGTGTAAGTGAAACTTCTGGGGAAGATTGTTCCTCTGTTACAGTCACTGATAATGAACACAGGCAAGGGTCACCAGTTCCCAAGAGATGCAGCTCGATTAACCTTTTAGGACTAGAAAAAGGGCTGGCAGGAAACAAATCATGTGTCCACACTAGAAACATTGCTACATTCTTGAATCTAAATGGCTTCCTTTCCTTGCTCAAACCTAAATCCTCTTGTATTTTTTCCTGTAAAAACTCTCTTACGATAGACCTATATCCACCAGTTTCTCTCATAGGAACAGTTGACTTTTTACCCCATGATCAAGGCTTTTTTCTGATCATTTTACCAATAGACTGTTTTTTAAATGAAATTACCTATAGAAATGACATTAATATAACTATGACATTGTTTTATTCTTATTCTATCTCATCATTGACAATATACTAGTTTAATCTTCCACAATATCTATGTAAATAACTGAACTTAGTTTGTTGTTTGTTTTTTTGCCTGTTTTTTGTCTCTTCTTATCTGTATTGTTTGGAGCTTTTCTCCCCGGGCCTCCGCTGAAAATGGACATGTATCCAATCGGATTTCTCCCGGTTAACAAATGTAAAATAAAATAAAATAAATAAATCTGTTTGTACCTCAGTAGCTATCGGTTGTAATGTCCATAATACTTCTGTACAATTACCTGATGTGGAAATACAGTTAGTGAATAAAGGATTGAATTTTATTCCTGGATATTTTGTATCTGAAGAGGTATTTGCTAATGAAGTTATCTCTTTTTGTAGATTGTTGAACCTTAAATTGTATTTCAGTGATGATCCTTACACACATGACAATTTTCAGCAAGAATTTAGATTTCTTGAGTCTAAATTTATGCCGCCTGCGAATACGTACATTGCCGGATTCCTATTACAAGAACGAAGGTTCACTACTTCGAACTTGTAATAGGAAGCCTCACTTCTGCGAAAGTTCACTTTAACGAAAGTGAACTTTTGCGTAAGTGCACTTCACCGAAAACACTGCAGCACAGTGGAGGACATAAAAAACAAGCTATGTCCTCCACTATGGTGCGATAGTCACGAACCTTAGGGTTAGGGCACGGGTTAAGGTAAGGGGATAGTTAGTAAAGCTATCCCCTTACCCTAACCCATGCCCTAACCCCTAAGGTTCGTGACTATCACACCATAGTGGAGGACATTGCTATGTCCTTCACTACGCTGCAGTCGTCACGGACCTTAGGGTTAGGGCATGGGTCATGGGAAGGGGATAGCCCGTAGGGCTAAGGTCCGGGAGTACTACACGAAAGTTCAGTACAACACCCGTTCGTTGTACTGAACTTCGCTTAAGTGCACTTTCGCTGCAGTGAGCATTCCATGCACTATTTCGAATTAATGAAAATTCGATCTAGTGTATGGAACCCACATTACCATATTTGAACAATGTGTACTTAAGGACTTACATTTCAATTTTCAATCTGGCACAGGTATTTTGAACAATAATTTATCTAAGTTGGGAAACTGCGGCTCTGGAAAACCTCAAGATTAATAAAAATGTGATCACAGTTTCAGCTCATAAGGGCGATGTAATAATAGTTGTACTGGACTGGTCTATGAATTTAGTGGAAGCCCAAAAACAACTACCTGACTGCTGTTTTCACTCTGAAGTGTTAATAGTTCCTACCCATAAATTCAAAGCTGACAGATAAAGTTCTTCAATCAGCTGTTGAAGTGGGAATTATCACCAAGGATGTGGCCTATCATTTGACTATTCCAGATCCTTCACCACAACATCTGTATCTACTGCCAAAAATACATAAAGATTTAAATAAACCACCAGGTAGACCTATTTTTTTCAGGGAATGGTTCTTTAATGGAATCTTTGTCACCTTGCCTCATCAAATATTTAAATCCATTATGACAGGGGATTAGTTTCTTAATGTTATTGGGGACATGCAATTAGAAACTGGATGGTTCATGTGTACTTTGGATGTAACACCTCTATACGCAAACATACCACATTGGGCGGACATCACAGTATTAGAGTATTGGCTTCATTGTACCCCATTATACAGTCCTGGCTTCAACAGTTTCCTTTTGTGTTTAACCGAACATGTGCTTATCAAAAATGTTTTCTCTTTTAATGGTGAGTGTTACATGCAATTGAAGGGTACAGCTACGGGGGCTTCTTTTGCCATTTATGCTGACCTTTTTATGGATTACGTGGAGGAACATATTATTTATGACATTAGTCATAACCTACATTTGGATAAAAAAGATACATGGCGCAGATATTTAGGTGATTGTTGGTTGCTATGGAGGTCAGACTTGGATTATTTGAAGGAATTTGAATGAAAACAAGTGGGTATTCAATTTGCTGTTCAATACAATGTCAATCTCATTTCCTTTCTGGGTATTAATGTTATAAAGAAAGATGATGGCACTTTAGATAATAATGTTTGTCGTAAACATCCTCAATGTAACACCATATCACATGCCTCCAGCTGTCACCATAGACATAACATTCCGAAGTCTCCGTTTATATGCATTCGGAGAATCTGCTCATCTGAATAATTTTTTGTTCAAGAACAAAATTATATGGTTAATGGACTTTGTCGTAGTGGATACAACAGGAACCATATAACTCAAACCAACAATTTTGTACAGAGTCAGGCTAGGTCTCAACTATTACAATACAGGAATAAGGAACTTAAGGGTGATAACTTTATTAATCACCAGTTATGGTCTTAATACATCTGTGTTCATTGATCTGATACATAAATACTGGCACATTTTATTATCAGATAAGTTGTATGACATCCTAGCGTCAAGGTGTCTTTTCTCCTTTAGAAGACGTAAAACGTTGGATAGCTTATTTAATCATTACAATAAAAAGTTGAGGTACACTAAATCAAATCAAACTATGATCGGTGGTGGGCTTTTGGTTGGTTGTGCCTCGTGGCCATTGTTCACTGTGCAAATAATTCTGAAAAGTAAACAGTTTACTAGTAATATTTCTAAGGTCTATGATATTACTTTACATGGATTGGATCATTTATTTACTTACATGTACATGCTCTGCCGGGTCTATATCAGCATATCGAATGCTGAAAATGCAGAATGCAATTTAATCTAACTGAAATGTTTGAAATCTCAGAAGAGCAAACTGACAGAACATCAATTTTTTTCCCAAGAAAATAAATCGGTGTTCTGTGCAAAAAAATTGTTTTCAATACTTTAAACACTGACAGAAGTGGGGGGCTGTGCCCCACACCCCCCCTACTTAAATATACCAACTCTGAGACCACACCACAGTGGAGGAAATAGCAAACTGATGACGGCTCACTGATTTCTTTCCCTGGGAAAGAAATCGATGTTCCATCAGTTCGCGCTTCTGAGATTTCGAACATTTCAGTTCAATTAAATTAAATTTGGCATTTTCAACATTCAAAATGCTGATAGGAACCCGTTCTGTCTTTTATATGGACAGACTTCACATCCTTTTAGAATGCGTATTACTGAACACTTGAGTGACATTAAGAATAAATGCTTATCAAATGCTTTATACAAACATGCTATTAGACATCCTTCTGCACATTTTATGTTTGTTACAACTGATGTGCAGTAGGATCTGCAAAAGAATGAAAACTTAAAATAACAAATGTCACAAAACCCATAAGTAAGTTAATTACTTTTCCTAAGTAACATCACTTTAAAAAGGAATGGTGATGCTGTACATGCGTACTCCATTAAGCAGTTCTCCAGCAGTTGTGGGCATATACCCTTTTCTTCAATGTAGTGAGATCTCGGGAGTTGGTATATTTAATTTGCAGGGTGGGTGCAGGGGGCAGAACCCCTTTGCAAAATGATAAGAATGTACTTTACAGTCCCGAACTTTTGGGCGGTGGTCAAGATTTAGGGGAATTGTGTGAACTGGTTGTACAACTTCGGAGGCTGCTTTCGGTTTTCTGACATTCGTTATTTTAAGTATTGGTTCCTTTGCATTTTCATTTATTTCATCTCAGTAATTTCAGATTCAATTATATGGGTTTTCGAACATTTCAGGTAGACCTGTTTTTTTCAGTTTTTGGATGCAGTTCTCCTTTAATTTAGAGTTGCTGGTCTTCTTCCTCATCATCCAACCTCCCAACACCAGTCTATGGTTCAAGTTAAAGCTAATCTTGATTCTTCTAGTCAGCTCCTGTGCTCCCCCCTCCCTCTCAAATGAAAAATGGACTTTGTTATTGTCAGAAGAATGAGAAACAGAGTCCTTTCTGCTTGCAGTCCTTCTTATCTTGCTCCGTATCAAAACAGGTATTTGATCCTCCAAGACAAAAATACTCTTGAAACAGCTAGACACAGCAGCATGAATCTCACACCTGCCTCTCAGCATTCCAAATTCCTGGGATAAACTTACTTCGGTTCTTCCTGGTGTACAGTGAATAATCATTTTCCACAAACGCACAGTTGTCAATTTTTAAAATGTTTCCCTTCATCCAATATTTTGTCAGAAGCAACTGTTTCTGACGGTATTACTGCATCACTACTAATAGGTCTTGACTGCTTTCTTATGGCCAGATTTACAGAATACACATGATGCACCCTTTCAATCAACAAATCTTGCTGTACAACACCGGTGTAGTTACTTATTTGTACTTTCATAAAATTGAATACAGTGTATTCCTTTCAGTTTCTTTGGTAAAGCAGAAAATCTCAGGTTTTCTATGTATGCCTGTCTTCTAACTTTATTTTCTGAAACAGCACTTCTTGAGGAGCTTCACTCTCAGCCAATGTTTTCTTCATTTCAATCTCTGATTTTTGCAGTTCTATCAGTTCATCTGAACAACTAGTTAAAGCTTCTCCTATTTTTCTAGGCTTTTATTTCACTCGATATTTTCCCTCAGTGTTTCATTTATTTTAAACACTCCTGAGTGCAATGTACTTATTTTCCCCCTCTAGATTACTGGAAGCCACATCCTGTAACAAAGCTAAAACCAGATGTTTTTTGCTGAACAGCTCCAATATTCTTCCCAGCCAGAGGCTTCTCTTTTTCTTTTCTGGTTGATTTTATCTTCAATTCTACAAATTTCTTCTTTGTTGGCATCCAGGCAGTGTAATTACTACCCAGTAACTGAATTTTATGTAAACAGACAATTTCACTGGCCTTACTTTCACAGTTTTGGTTTTCACACTAGGAAAGCTCAAATCAATGTGCTGATCAGTGTGCAGCCATCTTGGAAGTATGCGGTTGGAGTCCTGTTGATTGCAAGTACTTTGGAGTATCCTTCCCTGAAAATGTCTCCACCCCAGTAAGAAGGTGCAAGTGTTCACAACTGCAGGAGGAAGAGGCTTAAAGGGTCATCCTAAATGAATGATGGGAGAAAGTCAATCACCACTGTAAGCAAACCCTGCAGAGTTGAGTGGTGATGATCTAAGCAGACAGGTGTTCATAGGAACATGGGTGGTTACTAGGCTACTGGCCCTAGGGCCTTTACAAGCCTAGCTATGATATACCCTTGTGCCCTTACAGACCAAGATATATAGTCTACATTTATAAAGTGAATCTAAGGTCAGCACCAGCTGCCCAGGTCCAAGAGGGACACAGGTGATACCCTCACAGTAAATTTACAGTTTCCCACCCAACTGTGCAAGTTACGCTTAAATAAGGTCACTGAAGAGCTCTGATAAAGGTGAATTTGGGAGTTTGTTCCAGAGGACTGGCAACATCTAGGAGAACATCTCTCCAGCATGTCCTGAAGGTCACAGGCTAGGTTAACATTCCTAGAGCAAGTCTTGTTCCATTTGATTTGTGGATGTGCACCACTTCCATTAAGGCAGGGTCTGAGACTGCTCTGTAGGCCAGGTACAAGTCACCTCTAAGCAGTCTATAAGATATAGAGTACAGTGACCGGGCCTTCAGTCTATCCATGTAGGTCATGTGTTGAAGGCCCTAGATTTTCTAGGTGAGAAACCTCTGAGGTCTCTTCAGCTGCTGTAAGTGTTTGGGGAGGTACATACAGAAGGAAGCATTGTATTCAATTATTGGTCTGATAAGGGACAAGTAGAGGGGAGTTATAACCTCCTTAGCTTTGGATGCTATATTCTCACTTATGAGATGTGCAATGGAGAAGGCCTTCCTTACCACTGTGGACATGATTATCAAAGTTAAGGCTGCTATCAACCTGCAGTCCCAAATCTTTCACCAATGGGTTTGAACTTAGTGGGTATTATTAATAATGTAACTTGCATGGAATTCTCCTTTGTCAAAGGGGATGACAATGCATTTTTTGTGTCGAGTTTAAGCCTATTGCTTTGACACCAATTATTTATCAGTGTAAGCCCATTTTGTAGTATGCTGATATCACTGGGGGATTCAATGATTGCACCCAGTCTGCAGTCATCAGGAACTCTGCAAGCCACAAGCCATCTATTTTCACCTGGATTTCTGTGAAATATATTTCAAACAATAGGGGGCCTTGCACAGATCCTTGTGGAACACCACAGTTAGCAGGTCTGCTGGCAGAGGTGTAATCCCCAACTTTGATTGTATGCATTGTCAGTGAGCCAGTTTGCTACCCATCTTATGATGCATGGGTTAATCCCCAGATGGGTGAGATTATCAACGATGCCTGAGTGGGGGATTGTATCAAAGGCTTTGGCTAAGTCGAGACAGGCAGCATGTACGGTTTTGCCTTCATCCAGGGCTTTGGTCATATTCTCGAAGAAGTCCACCAGTTTTTAACAGGCACGATCTGACCTTAACGAAGTCAAACTGGGTTGGGATCAAGAGTTGGAAGATCTCCTTTATCCTTCTTGATAAGGTCTATGAGATTCTCTCCATGGCCTTACAGATGAGGCTGGTTAGGGTTATGGGTTTATAGTTCCAGGGTCAGTTGAAGGGCCCCTTTTGTGCAAGGGGGTTACAGTTGCTGTTTTTCACTCATCTGGAATGAAGCTGGTACTTAGACTGTGATTGAAGAGAGTGCCCAGTGGTTCCTCTAACTCATGTTTTAGACCATTTAGTATGCAGCCTGGGATGTCATCCAGTCCTATGGAGGCTGTGTTTTTGGCCTTGGAGAGTGTGGTTATGACTTGCTCTTTGGAAATACTAGGTAGAGGACTGGTGACAGCCATGCTTTCGGATATGACTGGTGGGGACGGGGGTGTGTGTGACGTTTTTGCCAAGCCTGTCTACTAGCAGGTTTGCGATGTCCTCAGGTTCAGTAGGAGTGGTACCATCTGCTACCAATTTGGCACAAAGCTGGGCCTTCCCTTTCAGATCATAGGCATAGCTAAAGAATGCCTTGTGATAATCCTTCGCTACGGATGCTAATTTCCTTTCGTAATTAGCTTTAGGGGACTTTACAAGATGTCTAATTTGCTTGTTCAAGCTGTGGAGAATGTTCCTCCTCTGCTCAGACCATCCCCTCTTGTTCTTTGACAGCAGTTTCTTTCTCTTGTTGTATAACATATTTATGCTACATGTCCACCAGGGTGGCCTGTTTCTTCGTGAGGAACTTATTTTAATCCATTTGGATATGGCAGAGTCTATACATTTGTATAGGTGTTTATACAGGTAACTTATGTACATCTCCATAAAGGAGTCATTGCAGTCAGCGGTGGCAGGCGGTTTGAAACTATTTATACCACTGCTTAGGAGGCTAGTTTGCTTTGGAGAAATTTTTCAACCTTTTTGCTCCTGAGGAGGGGTCAGGTATGATCGTTACTTCGAAGACCGATTTATGATTGGACTTTACCAGGGAGGGTCCCACACATGGGGAGGTGCAGTAATCTCCCATGCTGGCGAGTAATAGGTCAACGGCATTAGAGCCACTTGTGGGGGTGTAGACAATCTGTTTAACAGCATTTGTGTTAAAGTCCAGAAATTTTACGGCAAATGTGTTTTTGCTCATATATTTTCTCAACCAATGCAAGAATAGTTAAAGTTACCCATAACCAGGGTGTTTGACTATATTGTGAGTGTCTCAAGTAGGTCTAAGTAGGCAGTGTGGTTTTCGTGGTTCATGGTGGGGAACCTATAGCTAACAATGACATTGGTGGGGAGGGGGGTTCCTACAGTTATTTGGACTTATGTGGACTTGGAGTAACTCTACAGAGGCATACTGTTTAATCAGTCTTGAGGTGCATTCGTCTTTAATGAAGATGGATACCCCTCCTGCTTTGGTTCTTTCAGGTTCATTTTGCAGTCTGAAAGTGTGGAAGACATTGCAGCGTTGCACAGCTGGAATACTCTCTGTGGCCTTGAACCTTGTCTCTGTGACTAGACAGACATCGGCATCTTCCAGAGTAAGGAATGCTTCCAGTGAGTGCAGTTTCTGATTTAGACTCCTAGCATTAAGCAGTATAACCTTAAGTTTGTCTCTAGAGGATATTTTTATGTTGGGAATTTTGATCTTATGACAATGAAAAAGGCACTATGAGGAAGGCAAGCACCTTTGCCCGTAATCAAAATCCAAGTGGTGAAAGGTAAAGACCATCTCTGGCAAAGCAGCGTGATCTGTCAACCATATCATCGCAGGCTGACTGATACTGGATCCCCCTGGACTGACACCAGAAGCTAAGCCAACTGAAGTCAATCATTTTTTGTTATTATTGAGGCATCATACTGGGTGAAGGCAGAATGTTCTTATGTCTAGGACCATACCTTCCTGGGACTTGATCGGAAAGCTCAGTCATGTCTCCCTTCATATACTCCATTGAGGTACATCTCAAGTCATTCACTCCAACATGAACTACGACAGAGTCATACCACTGCCTGTTGTAGACAGACTTGACCTCATGCGTGATTTGATGGAACCTGACAGGCAGCTGACCATGACCTTCTTGTCCAGCTTGGACAGGTGTGTCTCACTATGGAGTCGCCTATGACCAAGGCATTTGGTTTTGAGGTGTTTTAAGGGCTTATTACGCGAGATACTGACGCACGTTTTTATGTGCAGCAGATTCTGTTGGGACTGTGTTGTGTGCAGACCATTTGCGCCTGCGAGGTCTCTGCTCTTCTGGTAAATTTCTAGCGAGTATCTCCGCGTTTGTGGGTTTATGAGTTATGCGCTTGGTCTGTGGAAGAGTTGAAGTGTGTGTGTGTGTGTGTGTGTGTGTGTGTGTGTGTGCTGATAACTTGTTTGGTATCTGGTTTGTTGTTACGTGAGAGAGAGAGCATTGAATCCATGTTCATAATATAAATACATCTCTCACATATGTTTGTATGTTTTGGGAGTAACAGACTGTCAGTATACATGAGGCAATTGCTACATTGCCTTAGGATGTCCATGTCAATCAGGCTGGCTGGAGAAATGGCAGGAAACTGTCCACTCATTATGACATGTGCATTCTGTAATAAGTAGTTGGCAGTGGGATAGAAGGACAAGGTTCTGCTGTAGGACTAGTAAAAGCAGTTAATCAGTGGGGAAGTTGAGGAGTAGAATTCTGTGTCAACGCCTCAAAACGTGTAGCTGGGTCGCTCTCTGGAGACCACCGTGCAACTGCAATGCACTACTAAAAAAGGGAAGCTTAGGAGTTCCGTAGCAATTATCTAGGGAAAACTTTGCCTTTCTACCCACTTGCATCTATATACCGCAGTGCTAAACCCAGTTGCGTGGTGTGCAGCTACACACAAACTAAGGTGCTTAAATACAAACTTCAATAGTTCTAACATAGTCTTCCAATAGAAAATGACCTCACTGAGCCTTTATTCCAACAATCTCCAACTCAGATGGGTCCCGAGCAACACATTTCTGCCACAAGGGTGCAGGGGACTCGCTTAATTGTAAGACAGCTGGTTTTAGTGCTCTAATGATATTAAACAGTCTAGATTAAGCAAGTATGAATCTAGCCTATACTATTTAAGGCAGATAAATCAAAAGAACAAGTGCAGAATAAAAACAGTCGCAGTAGTAACAACAGTATAAAATGAAACAGTACACAAGTGCAAAAAAAAAGGTTTAAATTCTACTTATGTTTAGAAGATTTCACTGGATGGCTTGGCCTCTCTTGGATGAACTTCAGATTGCTATCTAGAATGCCAAACTCCAGGCAGCCCTGCCAAACTGAGCCTAAAAATCTCTACTTGTATCAAGATTATGGCATGCCCAATGGGACTCAAACCCACAATCCCTGGTTTATGAAGTCACTGCCTCCTTATCCACTAGGCCACTGAAGATTTGAGACCACGGCACTCTGAGAAGCCAGTGATTTACGCTTGTGTGAAAGCAGGCAAACTGTACCATGACTATGGAGGAAGCTATAAATGCCTACAACCTACAGGACTAAATTTGTAGTTATATGGTGAAACAGAAGTATGTGAACGGAGCTTCTTACAGACAGAATCCTCTCTGAAGGAACAGATACTACATACTGTGTGTCAAGGTGGCATCCGATGAACTGAAGTACCTGAGATGGCAGAAGATTTTACTTTTCTTAATTTACAGAAATGCCAGGGACAGACAGAGCAGAAGCAAATAAACTCTCACTTTAAGTAAGAATTCTCGTCATAGTACTGAAAATCCAGTCATCTAGATATGGAAAATGCAAATCCCCTTGAGCTGCACTTAAACTGTACTTCAGCAATTTAACTGGTGAACAAATGGGGAGCTAGGGTGAGACTGACAGGTAGAGCTCTAAATGAAAATAACTGACACCCTGTCGGAAGCATAAACATCTCTTAACACTTTGGCTATCTTGATGTGGAATTAAGCATCCTGAAGATCTACTAAGCGCATCCAACCATTTGCCTGAAGACATAGAAGTAGTGCTTGCACTGTGATAATTCTGAAAGGGGGTCACTGTTACATATGTGCTTAAGCCACTGAGGTCTGGACAGACTTCCTTGCTTTTCTTCAGAACCAAAAAGAATCTTGAGTGTTAATCTCACCCCAATCTGGTGGGGCCTCCTGAACGTCTCTTTTTCGACAAGAGAAAGAAATTAATTTTTGAATGCTTTTCGCTGATGGGGTGCAATGCTTGGAAGACACCGACTGCGGGATTGCATAGCATCTGGATATTATCTTTCTTAATCTTTCTTATTCAAGCATCCTGTATAATGGTCATCCATGTAGATGAGTAAAGGCATGTACGACCACCAAATGCATCCAGAGGGGAATAGAGGAGATAGCGTTTCAAGGATGGTTAGATTGCCTGTGGGGAAAAAGGGTCCAGATAGCCCTGGTTTTGCTGTCCACATCAACTTCTGGGACTGGACTTCTGTCTTGACCGCCCCTATCAGAAGAGAAGTCAATGGGCTGATGTTATGCTTTATGAAACCATTAAAATTTGGACCACTTTTGGTCCCTGTTACACAATTACTAGAGAGTCTCAAATCTCACACCTACAGCAAACATGGTCTTGTTTCCTACCAGCACTTCAGTCATTTTTCCTTGACATATGGACCAAACAAGGATGATCCATCACAAGGGATATTTCTAAAAGACAGTTTAAAGTTGTCTGCAAAATCAGAAAGGCAGAACCAGGTATGGTGTCTTATTGTAATGCATGAACAAGCTACTCCACTGGCTACATTATGCATAAGATGCAAGAAAAGGCTAGTTATGCTCAACATAGTGCCCAAATTGGTCTCCAATTGTTTTCTGGAATCTGGCATGGATAACTTCTTTAAAAGGTTAAAGCCTATTCTACTAGATCTTTTTGGAAGCGGTACAGGTGATTGGAGTAGTTCAAGAAACTTGAAGCATATGCCCAATTCCCATTCTGTCTAGAATACTAGACTCTATGCTGGGTGGATGGACAGTGACTGTGCCATCTGTCAGCTTTTTATTTGTAATGACTGCTACACCATGAGACCCTTAGGCCAGAATAGCCTGCCTTGGGTGGTGGGGTTAAGGACTTTACCCGGTTTCTGATGTATGGCTTCCAAGGAACTCTGTTCCTGCAATACCCACCTGGCAGCTAAGTTAAGGAAACAGTTGGGAGGTAAAAACCACCCAAAAGGCATAGTGTACCAAAGAACAGGACTCAAGTAAGATGGGTCCTGAGAAGCTGGGTCTGTTTTTCAAGACCCCCTTGTTGCATTAATTCAATGGATCTCACGAAGAGTGGCATCTTCTGGAGCAAACCTGGGGGGGGGGGGGGATACCTCAATCACCTGAATCAGCATCTGTGGTGAGAGACTCTATAGCGGAGTCAGTATGTCTTGTTTTATATATCCTCATCTTGGAATGTTGGAAGGGGGAAAATCTGACTCCTCAGAGGACTATGTCTGAACAGAGCAAGTTTTTGTGAGGTTATCTCCTTGCTTCTGACCCTGGGATGTATGATGAAGGGTTTGACACACAGAAGGACAGCTATCCTGTGGTTGTGCCAACAGAAAGTCTATGTCAATGTTATGGTGGTGATCACAATCACCCTACCTTCCCCCATGACCTCAAAAGTCGACCCCAAATCTCTCCAGGAAGATGTGTGCGGCACCAATGAATGCACAACTGGTTCCAAAGCAAACAGGGTCAAAGGAGAAACTTTTGCTAAAGTTCTATTCTCAGTAATTTTAGAGCCAATGAAGCAGAAATGCTATTGGCTTCCTTTTTTTCTTTACTTCTCGCCGTTTTGACAAAGGATTAGTTGGCAGCAACCCTTTCAAAATTAATTTTTTCTACAGTCTGACCAGGAATAAAAAGCAAAGGCCTTGTACACTGGGCAGTCCACAGATGAACATTCCACCCCACAGGCACACCACACACAACACATGAATATTGTTTGGGGTTGAATTTTGTGTCCACATTGAGAGCATTTTTTGAAGCTCTTCTCACGATCCATTTAGCAGAAGATAAGAACCAGTTACACTAGAATAGACAACTAGAACTCTAGAACATAGCAACCCGGTTAAAGCATTAACTCCTTCTCCTTGTCTTACTGCAAGGTGGCACAGTGCTGTGATCTCTGACACATTTGCTGTACAAAGATCTTGAAGGAGTCACCACAAGGACAAGATCAGGATTTCTCTCCATTCATCCAAAAGCATATACATAACACCCACCTTGGAACTACAGCAACAACCAGCTGCTTCCGGGCATCCCTGATAACTAGTCTATAACGGGAATAACCCAAAGCGCCTCCATCTTCTTCTCGACAGGGTCACAGAGACATTGCTAGGGGCTAGGACTGAGGTCACAGACCAGTTCCCAGAAAAAAATCATAAATTTGTTTCTTTGATAGAAAGGTAACCAACAGAGGTGTAAGGTGTTGAGATCGCATTATCCATATCTGTCTCTGAAACAGGACTGACAATTCATCAGTCTACCTGAAGGAAGCCAAGGAGAGGGATGACAGCACCTCTCATCCATTCCTGCATGGATGACTACAGGCATGTGTGTCAGGTTACAGGGTTTTATTGGTTAGGGGTAAGTGTGACAAGGCTGGCATGATGACTTGAGACACAGCACCTAGCTCAGTGTTCGCATCAGGTCATGATCCTAAAGGGAAGGGGTTTGCAGTTCACCACTTTAACATTCTTATAATCAGCTTAAATGCACTTCAAAAAGCTTTGACCAGGATACCTATTCTGTGGGCTTAGAGAAACCTTTCTGAACACACTCTCTCTGTTGGTATGAAATACAAAACGTATTTCTAAAATGAACAGTAATACAGCAGCTTTTGCATATTTTGAGATTAAATGCTGTAGTCTTGGGACAAATTCCCTCACATATTTTCTCTATCACTAAAAATTAGTAAGGATTCTAGTCATATAAGAAAGGTATATATGGATCAAACTTGGCACAAATCTATCACAGAAAATCCTACATAATTCAAAAGGCAAAATCAATGTTTTGGCCTTTTTTACCACAGTGAAAATACCAACAGCAAGCAGATCAGGCCACTGGCATAACCTGCAAAAGGTAAGTGAAGCTAGGCTTATTCAACATTGGATTAACAGACAAAACAGGAATGTTTGACCCATGATCATGCACCAAACTGGGCAGTAGAGGAACAACTTGTCTGTTCAAGAGTTACAGTTACAGAATAAACCACTAAGAGAATGTATTAGCACATCAAAGAGAAAAGTATATACTAAAACCCACAAAAAACATGGGTAACTATTATTTCATCCGATCTAGGACAAGAAGAGAACAACAAATTCTGGAGGAAAAAAAAAAACAAAATAATATAATTGTTCTGTCCTGATGCGTTAACTAGCACATAAAAAGAAATAAAGTGAAGGAGTGTGGAAACCTGATAACTCAGAATTTGTAAAGAAAAATTACCCTAAAAGTCAGAATTCTGCACCACTGCATCACTAGACTATTCTAGCTGTAGTAGTACTACTACTAATATAACATAATGCTCCAGTAACACAGAGGTAATGCTGCTAGCATCACATGACATTTTTCAAGGCACTTCCGTATAAGACAACAACAACAAGGGGTACTGCTTTTTTATTGGACATCAAATACTGTGTTTCTCTGTAAACTGTTGCTTTTCCACATTCCGGATGCTCTAATATTCAGAATGGATAGACAGCTATATTTCTTGCGCAACCCTTAACACATTTCTCTCCATATATTTGCTTTTGTTCAAGTTGCATACCTGAAAGTTTCCTCCTGTAGCTGTTCTAACTGAGTCTGTAACTGAAGATGTCTCCGTCCTGCTGGGCTGTTTGGGTCCTCTATTGAATCTGACTGGTTCATACGTTCAATGAGAAGCTGGTTTTCCACTAACAAGCTGCTTTTCTCTTCCTGCAGTGCTGCAACCTTAGGGAACAGTGCCACAAAAATATTTTAATTTGACATTCTCTGACAGTTAAGATACTTAATTCACACAGGTTTCTCAAACTGAGACAGCTGCAGAGTGCTCCAAGACACCAGTTGTCAGGTGATTGTGGAGGAAATAAACAACAAACAAAAAAGGAAGTTACATTCTTACCATAATGTCCCATCTGTGTTGTTGATCTTCATTCTTTCTTGACTGTTGGGTTTCGGTTTCCATCCTCAGAACCGATTCATCCATTGTATCAAGCTTGTGCCAGCCAGAAACTGTTGAGCTAAGGCTACCCATAGTGTCTCTCTTCCCTTCTCATCAGATCGAGTTTTGCCCATAGAAATAAAATATGGAAGCTTTGCCTGAGCAACTGCCCTACTATGACCCAGGACTAGATCTGAACCTCCAAGAGTCTTTGCAGGGGGTTGGAGGGTGGGATGTCAAGAATGAATGAAGATCAACAACACAGATGGAACGTTATGGTAAGCACATAACTTCTTTATCTGATGTTGTCAATTTTCATTCTTGAATGTTGGGACAGATTCCCTAGTTACTTTATGTCCAGGGTTGCCCTACAGAAGGATGTTCCCGAGTACCATAGAGCCAAAGGATGCTCTTACCTAGAGACCATATCCAATTTATAATGCGTGATAAAGGTATGAGGTGTAGCCCAGGTGGCCGCTGAGCAAATGTCATCCATAGACACTCTAGAATGAAAGGCTACTGAAGTGGAAACTGATCTGGTAGAATGAGCCTTGACCTTAGTTGATAGTTTCAGTCTACTATGAGCATAAACAAAGATGATGCAATCTCTCAACCATTTTGATAAAGTAACTTTGGAAACTGGTTTGCCCAGTCGAGTACTTGAAAAGGACAATGATATGCAGATTGGCCTCTAAGGGGGACCAAGTGCCTTGGACCGTCTTTCCCTGATCATGCCCTCCAGCACCACCCTGACAGGGATGCATCCATGGTCACTATGGCCTTGGGCTGGGAGGGTGAAAAGGGGCGACTCCATAATTCTTCTTCTGGTTTCATCCACAAATATAGATCTTGCTTGCATCGGTTGGTTAGGACATCGGGTGTGTTGAGACAGACCACTGTGATGCTAGGAGCCACTGAAGCAGCCTCATGTGGTACCTCACAAGAGGAACTAGGGTGATTGTCACTGCCATGGATCATGGATCCCAGATGTTGTAAGACTAAACGAGCTTGGATTTTGTCTTGAGAGAGTATCACTTGAAGCTGCAACCTCAACATTTGCAGTCTGTCGAGAGGCAAAGCAACCATGCAGGAGTTTGTGTTGAAAGTTGCTCCGATTAATTCTATGTAATTTTGACTTTTCTTCGTTTATTGAAATGCCTAATGACGCTGCCAGCTTTAGAACAGAGTCCAAGACGTGAAGCAATAGATGCCGGGTGGGGGCGGTGAGGAGTCAGTCGTCTAAATACGGAAACATGCAGACTTCTTGTAGCCTTAGATGAGCTGCTACCACCACCATGCATTTGGTGAACACCCTGGGAGCTGTGGTGAGACCAATGGGCAATGCTCGAAATTGGTAACGACTGGCCCCCAGTCGGAAGCGGAGGTATCTTCTAGAGTGCTTGTCCATTTTTATGTAGTAACACGCATCCTGAAGACCTATATAGCACATCCAATATTCTTTTTCCAGAAAAGGAAGGATCGACTGTACCGTGACCATCTGGAATTTTGTCTGTCAAACAAACTTGTTCAAAACTCTGAGATCTAGAACTGGCCTCCAGTCCCCTGTCTTTTTTGGCACTAAAGAATACAGAGTAATAACTGGATCTTATTTGGTCTGGTGGGACTGTCTGGTTGACACTTTTTTGAAGCAGCTTTTAGATTTCTAGTGTGGCTGTATCCTTCTGATTGGATGGGACATCGGGGATTCATCTTTGTAGTCTTGGATGAAGTTCGAAGCGGATGTGATAACCTCTGGTAATTATGGTCTGCACCCAGGAATGTGATGTTATTGAGTGCCTGGCTACGTGGTGCAAAGAGAATCTTTGCCAGACTGCTTCCAGAGGTAAGCAATTGGGCTGCTCAGGAGTGCTGGTAGGGTTGTCCAGAAAAAGAATCTCTGGAGCCCCCTCTGCCACGGGAGGAAAACTCACCACTTGTCCTGAAAAGGCCCTTGGGACTTCCTGAAATACATCTTTCCACCCCTCTGATTCCTGGAATAAGGTTGTTGAGGAGTGGAAAAATACACACCCAAAGCAGAAAGGGTCATTCTGTCCTTCTCACACCTGGCTAATGTGTCTCTGACTTTTGGGCCAAATAACAAGGTAGTATCAACCGGGGCATTGACAAAGGAAGACTTGAAGGGGTCCGCGAAGTCACATAAGCACATCCAAGTGTGATGCCTAATGGCAACACCAGCACTCAGTGCCCTGGCCTTCCCTTTGGCTGTGTGTGAAATAAGCTTCATGGATGAGTTCTATATCAATTCTAAGATGGCAAGCTGGGAGGCAACCTTATCACGTACCTCATCAGACACTGTTCCTGCCAAGGTCCCCGAGAGCTCAGTAAACAGGTCCCTTTAAAGACGGGTGAAATGTGACAAGACATTCAATGACAGTATGGCAAAAATCATTGAAGCAAAGACCTGTTTTCCAAATCTGTCCATTGCCCGAGACTCTTGGTTTGCAGGACAGGCAGCAGGACTCTCCACTGCGAGTTCCTTCTTTGTGGCAGCTGCCACCACCATAGCATCTACCATTAAACCTTTGGATCAGTGGGGTTGGTCTTCTGTTGCTGTGAGAATTTTGTCTGATCTCCGGGGAACTGGCGCTATAGCATCAGCGGTTTTCCAAGCATGCTGCACGATGAGTTTAACCAATTCATCGGTAGGTGGGGCCTGTAAGAAAACAGACTCCTCTGAGGAAGGGTTGGTGGGCTTCCAGTCACCCCTCTGTTTCAAGACTTCCAGGATGTCTCCAAAGGAGATATCATCAGGAAGTGACCGTGGGGACCCTTTCCCCTTCATCGTAGTCTGTATCCTCCTCTTCTGGAGAATCTAACTGCTTTTTCTTGCACAACCTCTTGCGGGGTGACTTCTCAGGGGGAAGGTCTGAGGAGGACTCTGAAGAGAGGGTACCCTGCAAGCTGGGTGTCTTGCTGCTCTTGTGCCCACTGCCCAGATGTAGAAGACTGTGACAGCTGTGAGCCACAGGATACACAGATGTGGTACTCCAAAGATTATGCCAACTGTGAGCCTGCTGAGGCAAGTGCTCTCCCCATAATCTGAAAGGCAGGCCTGCCTGAACAGTGATGGGAGCCCAGAACCAGGGTCACACCCCATTCCGACGAGCCCACCCCCAGTGGGCTTGGAATTGTCAAAGCACCTGGAACCATAGACAGTGCTGTGGAAAAAAGTGGTGCTGAACTAGGGATCCCAGAGTCAATAGCAAAGTCACTGTCCTGAGGGAGGGTTGGCTCCGACTGAGCCGAGGACCACAGTGTCGGTTCTGGAACCAAGGAGAGGTCCATCATCAGTACCGAAATACTTGGCACCAGGAGCGACGTCTAAGTTGAGGGCTCCAAGACCTGCGGAGAGGTTAAAGGAGGAAGACAAGTTTTAATCCTTGGAAAGTAGACCTCTGCTCCGGATGGAAGGGAGGTCCTACAGGGGGGGGGGGGGGCTGGAAGACCTCTGGCCGCTAAGAGCTGATCCACTAACCTAACTACATCAAGCTCTGAATGGCTCCTAGTAGAAAGAACAAACATCCCGAAGGTGATTCTAAACGTTTTATGAAGGGACTCAAATGTTGACCATAAAAAGGGTAAGTAAATGGGGAGTACCTAGTCCTGGGTAAGGATTCGACCTTCGGTATTGTGGTCTGCTGACCAACTGTTTCTGTTGGAGGGGAAGTAACCAAATAACTGAGGAAACTACTGTTGGTGCCATGAGGGTCATAGGTACCGATGAAGGGGTTGGTACCGAGGTAACTTTTGTCGGTTCCATAATAGCTGTCAGCACCATGGAGGAAGTTGTACGCTTTGGTGCCGAAACAGTTTTGGGTGTCGATTTTGAATGTTTAGGCTTCGGTTCTGAAGAGCAAACCTGGCCTTCAGAGGATTTTGTAGCAAGGGATTTAGGAAACGTCAGAAAGTACAGTTGTGTACACCTACCATAAATGTAGATGTTCGAGTGTATTCACTGTTGTAGTCATTGCATTAGGGAAATCTGCTGGCAGGTTGCCCTCAGTCAGTCTTATTAACAAAGTCTTGGGTCCTGCGTAATTTGCTGTCCCTTCTTCCATGACATCAGGTCGTCAGGGGTATAAAACATGCAGCTGATGCCATTACATCAGTTTTTCTTGCCCCAGATGTCAGGTGCCCCCCCAAATGGGGAACAAATAAAATTAAAAACACAAAAAATATCTCCATTCCCAAAAGCAAATACACCAAAAGGGCTTATAAGCATAGTGAAAGAAAGAATAGGTACAAGTCAGCGAAAAATAGGGGGCTGGAGGGAGGGTAACCAGGACTGCAACAGTGAATACACTCGAACATCTACATTTATGGTAAGTGTACACAACTATACTATGTTCTTCGTGTTTCACTGTTGCAGTCATTACATTTGGGTAGATTCCCAAAGCTATGGTAGGGTGGAGGAAATTATACAGCATTAGGATCAGCTATAAGGCCCTGCAGGACAGCAGTGGCAAAGCCAGCTCTGGATTTAGAGAAGAAAGGTAAATGGTAATGTTTGGTGAACATATGAACTGAGCTCCAGGTAGCAGCTTCTAGAATTGTCTCTGGTAGGAACACTTCTGAGAAAGGCTGTAGAAGTAGATGCAGCCCTGGTGGAATGAGATCTGATCCCCTGGGGGATAGTTTTACCATGGTGCATATAGCAGAAATGAATAAAATGGCTTATCCATTTGGAAATAGTCTGCTTTGAAACAGCCTTTCCCTCTGCCCTTGCAGCAAATGCCCCCAGTAGTTGCTCAGATTTTCTTTGAGATTTTGTCCTGTTTAAGTAAAATCTAAGTTGTCTGTGTACATGCAATGAATGCAGAATCCACTCCCCCTTGTTCTGTGGATTGGGAAAGAAAGTTGGCAAATGAATGGTCTGATTAAGAGCCACATTGGATACCACCTTAGGCATGAAGGATGGACTGGTCCTGAGAGACACCCTGTCCGCATGAAAAATGATGAAAGGCTCCACTGCCTGCCTGCAATTCGGAAATCCTGCTAGCTGAAGTGACTGCTAAAAGGAAAGCTGTTTTCCAGGAGAGAAATTTTAAGTCTGCAGTAGCAGCTGTCTCGAAAGGAGGGAGAGTGAGTTTTTCCAATACAAAATTGAGGTCCCAGGCAGGGGTTGGAGCTCTCTTCGGTGGTCTTAAGTTTTTGGCCCCTCTGAGATACTGCTTTAGCAGAGGATGAGAGAAGAGGGGAGGTTCTGTGTTGTAACGAGCTGAAATGGCTGAGGCATGGATTTTTATGGAAGAAAAGGACAGGCCCTTGTGAAGCATCTCAGTTAAGTATTGTAAAATCTGAGGAATATTGGGCACTGCTGTGCTTATCCCTGTGATTGATTCCAGGCACAGAATCTTTTCCATTTGTCAGCATAAGATTTTCTAGTACTAGGCCTTCTTGCCTCCAAAATGACATCCATCGCAGGTTTGCTGATGGATGCGAAGGGTGAACTTAGGTGATATGCCACGCTGCAAGATTCAAAATTTAGAGCTGAGTGTGCAGAATTTGGTTGTTCTGCTGAGACAGTAAGGTGTCTGAGGCAGGTGCCATAGTGGCAGGTGTGACACATTGCGCTGGAGTGGATACCAGTGTTGGCGAGGCCAGTCTGGAGCAATAAAATCATTTTTGGTTTGTCCTGTTTGACTTTTAGTAGAACTGTGGAGAGCAGAGGCAGCGAGGGAAAGGCAGAGACTGATAGGTTTTTCCAGCTGAGTGATAGAGCATTCACTTTCCAGGCTTTTTTGTGATGAGTTCTTGTGTAGAATTTGTCCAACTGATAGATCTTTTTGCCTCACCCCAGAACTATGTCTGGACTCCCCCACTTGGATGTCAACATGTGGAAAATCCTTGGTTCCAGCTTCCATTCGTGTGGGTCCATGAGATTTCTGCTTAGTTCGTCTGCCAGAGTATTCAGCTTTCCTGGCAGGAAATGAGCTTGTAGTTGTATTTGACTGGTCAAGGCCGTGTTCCACAATACCATGGCTAGTCTGCAAAGGGGGTAGAAGTGTGTACCCCCCTGCTTGTTTATGTACCACATAACTGTGGTGTTGTCTGTCTTTATCATTAATTGTCCTGGATGAAGGTAGTCTTTGAAGGCTGTCAGTGCATTCTGTACAGCTAGCATTTCTTTCTGATTGATATGAAGGTGCATTTGAGTTGGGCTCCATTTGCCCTGAAAGCACTTCCCTGCCAGATGAGCCCCCCAAGCATAGTCTGATGTTTCTGTAGTTAGGGTTTGGGCGGCAGGGGGTGGAGTGGGTGGCAGGCCTCTGCCCACCATAGGAACTCTAGTTGCAGGTAAGGTATGACAGGAATCATTGTTTCCAGGCTGTGACAATGCTGACTCCATAAACTTTTTAAGCACCACTTAAGTTTCCTCATATGCAGCCTTGCATATGGAATTATTTATTTATTTACTTACATTTGTTGACCGGGAGTGCCCGATTGGATGTAGGTCCATTTTCAGCGGAGGCCCCGGGAGAAAAGCTCCACAGTTAAAACAGACAGTAGTTAAACTGGATTACATAGTGATTAACAATTTAACATATCATATAATTACAAACATATTTACAGATGAAGAAAGTACAGTTTTATACCTAACATAAATGTAGATGTTAGAGTGTTCACACTGCTGCAGTCATTACACTTGGGTTATCCTGCCGTCAGGCGGTCCCGTAGTCGGCCAGAGTTCCAAAGTCTTGGTCTGGCGTCGGTTGCCGTCGCTTCTTACCTGACGTCAGTGCGCCAGGTGTATAAAAGATGCATCAGACGCCATTTTCTTCAGTTTTTCTTACCCCAGATGTCAGGTGCCCCCAGGTAGGTAGGCAATACATATTGCTAATAAAACATATAAATAAAAATAAAAACAATACCTTCAGATACAAGCAAATACACCACAAAGGTTGTATAAGATAGACAGGTATAGATAAGCCCAGCTACGACTGAGGGGATGGAGGGAGGGTAACCTGGACTGCAGCAGTGTGAGCACTCGAACATCTACATTTATGGTAGGTACAAAACTGTACTATGTTCATCGTGTTACACTGCTGCAGTCATTACACTTGGGTAGAATCCCAAAGCTAAGGTTGGGTGGCTGGTCTATAAAGAATTAGGATTGGCTATGTGGTCCTGCAGAACTCCAGTGGCAAATCCTGCTCTGGATTTAGAGTAAAGAGGCAAGTGGTAATACTTGGTAAAGGTGTGCACTGAACTCCAAGTTGCCGCCTCCAGAATTTCCTTGGTTGGTACTCCTCTGAGAAAGGCTGTTGAAGTGGTTGTTGCTCTGGAAGAATGTGGCCTATTATTATTAGGGACTGATTTTCCATGCTGTGTGTAGCAGTAACGAATACAGTGTCCTATCCATTTGAAGATAGTCTGCTTTGAGATAGCCTTGCCCTGTGATCCTGCAGCATATGCCAGAAACAGTTGCTCAGTTTTCCTGAAAGCTTTTGTTTTGTCCAAGTAGAAGTGTAACTACCTGTGTATGTCCAAAGAGTGCAGAAGTTTCTCCCCTTTATTCTGTGGGTTTGGATAAAAAGTTGGCAAATGGATGGTTTGGTTAAGAGCCACACTAGATACCACCTTTGGCATGAAGGTAGGGTTTGTCCTTAAAGAAACCCTGTCCTGATGAAAAATTATAAAAGGTTCCACTGCCATTAATGCCTGTAGCTCTGAGACCCTTCGTGCTGAAGTTACTGCCAGGGGCAGAGCTGTTTTCCATGATAAAATTAGAAGTTATGTACCTACCATAACGTTCCATGTTAGTTGTCTTCTCTCACCTTCTTTCTTGCTGGATGGGTTCGGAGCCGATCCTCGGCTCCGACTCGGCACTTGCTTTAGCTTGAGAACTCCTTTTACCAGCTCGAGGCAACCCTATATCCCATGATGCAAGGCAGAACTACCTCAGATCTCGTTTGGTAGCTAACCTACCCTGCTAAAAACTAACCTAACATAATTAGGAACACAAATTCATAATAGAAGTCCCCATATGAAGGCTCAGGAGGAAAACAACCTGATAGGAACTTTTCAAGATCTGTCCAGGCCAGGGGGAAGGAGGGAGGGACGCAAGAAAGAAGGCGAGAGAAGACAACTAACATGGAACGTTATGGTAGGTACGTAACTTCTAAATGTTAAGTTGTCAATCTCGCCTTCATTCTTGCTGGATGGGACCGTCCTAGCACCTGTATCCCGGTGGCTCAATGGAACAGACTCTTGAGAACTGTGGAACCAAAACTGGCCCTATCTCTGGAGGCCAAGTCCAATTTGTAATGAGAGACAAAGGTATGAGGCGTGGCCCAAGTAGCTGCTGCACAAATGGTATCAATAGGTAGCCTATCCTGAAAGGCTGCAGAAGTGGATAGACTCCTGGTTGAGTGTGCTTTTGGTTTTGAAGATAGCTGTTTGCCTCTGAGAGAGTACACATAGGAAATGGTGGAAGTCAACCATCTGGATAAGGTCACTTTAGAAACTGGAAGACCTATCCTGTTTTCTGCATAGGAGACAAATAATTGGTCCGATTTTCTGAATTGTTTAGTTCTATGCAAATAGTACCTGAGCTACGATGGACATCCAAAAAATGCAGTTTCTGTTCAGCTCTGTCGGAATAGTTTGGGAAAAAGACTGGTAGATCTATAGATTGGTTAATATTGGTTTGAGACACAACTTTGGGGAGAAAGGAAGGGTTCGTTCTTAATGATACCCTGTCCTTATGAAAACCAAATAAGGGGAACGAATGCAGAGAGCTTGAATCTCGGAAACCCTTCTTGCAGAAGTGACAGCCAGTAAAAATATAGTTTTCCAGGTCAATAACTTCAAAGAACATGAAGCAGACGGTTCGAAAGGAGGTAGTATCAAGGATGCTAACATTAAGTTTAGATCCCATTGTGGAGGAGGATGCTTTATAGGTGGTTTTAGGAGAAAAACTCCTCTTAGAAAGGCCTTGCACAATCTATGAGACATAATGTTATTGTCATGCAAGCCAACATGATACTTGGAAATAGCAGCCAGTTGTACTTTGACTGTAGATGACGAGGATCCTGAATGAAAAACCTCCGCCAGGAAATCTAAAACAGAATGTACAGGAGCAGCGAAGGGATCAATATTCCTGGAATTTGCCCAAATAGAAAAACGTCGCCACTTGCTAGCATAAACAGTCCTAGTGGACGACTTTAAAGAAGACACTAAGATGTCTCTGACAGAATCAGAAATCATCGGTAGCCTGGCTAGGGAAGGAAGTGGAGCAACCAAGCAGTGAGGTTGAGAGAATGAATGGCCCGGTGCTGCTGACCCGACTGGTGGATCAAAAGATCCAGAACAGGGTCCAGATGCCAGGGCTGCACCAGAAGGTGACGATGCAGAGACGGAAACCAAATTTGTCGAGGCCAATATGGGGCAATGAGGATCAACTTGGCTCTCAAAACGGTGGCTTTCTGAATGACTTGTGGAATCAAGGGAAAAGGAGGAAAAGCGTATAGAAGTCCCCGGGCCAATCCTGGGTTAGAGAGTCTCTCAGGGGTTGGCCTGGTAGGGGAAAGAGAGTGAAGAAATCGGGGCACTTGTTGTTTTGAGGAGTAGCAAAAAGATCGCAACAAGGCGTGCCCCACTTCAGAAATATCTGATCCACTACAGATTGATTGAGAGACCACTCGTGAGGCATCAGAATGGATCTGCTCAGCCTGTCCGCCAATAGGTTGGACCTGCCGGGGATGTGCGTTGCTATCAGAAACCGATGAGAGGAGATCGCCCATTGCCAAAGTCTGAGAGCTTCTCGACATAATGGATAGGACCTGGTCCCGCCCTGTTTGTTGATGTACCAGACCACGGACATGTTGTCCGTTTGTACTGCAATAGTCCCCGTGGGAAGAAAGTCACTGAGGGCTTGCAACGTTAAAAGCACTGCTCTCATCTCCAGGACATGTATGTGCAGATGGTATTCTATGGGTTGCCACGTCCCGTGGACCATCCTGCCCTGATAATGCCCCCCCACCCGATCAGAGAGGCATCCGTAGTGACTGTGGCAACTGGAGGAGGGGGAATAAAAGGTCGGCCTTGATGAAGAAGAGGGGAAGATATCCACCAATTTAGATGAGCTCTGCACGACTGCGTGACTAAGATTTCGTGCCTCATCGGAAGACTGTGGTACGACCACTGTGTGAATAGCATCCACTGCAGAAGACGCATGTGGAAGCAAGCCAGTGGTAGAAGAACAATGGCCGCAGCCATAAGACCTAGAACCTTCAGTATAAATCTGGCTTTGATCTTGTTGCTCTGCAATAGAATCCGAACGAATTTTCGGATGTCCAGGATTCTTTGATCTGTTAGTTTGGCTAACATTTTGACGGTGTTTAATTCTGCGCCTATAAAGGTGATAGATTGGCAAGGCAGCAGAGAAGATTTTTCGAAATTTACTGAAATTCCCAAACTCCTGCAAAGCTGTAGAGTGTAGTCTCTGGACTGAAGAAGCTGACACTTGGTGGTGGCGGAGAGGAGCCAGTCGTCCAAGTAGGGAAACACCTGGAATCCTTGACGTCTCAGATGAGCTGTGACCACTGCCATGCATTTGGTAAACACTCTGGGGGCTGAAGTGAGGCCAAAGGGCAGTGCCCTGAATTGGTAATGACTGGTCCCTAGCCGAAAGCGGAGAAACCTTCTGAGCGTCTGTGAATCTTTATGTGATAGTACGCATCCTGAAGGTCTATAGAGCACATCCAGTTGTCCTTGCCCAGAAAGGGCAGAATGGACTGAAGCGTGACCATCCGAATCTTGCCTTCTTGACAAATCTGTTTAGATTGCTCAGGTCTAATATTGGTCTCCAATCTCCGTCCTTTGGGGACCAAAAGAATCTCGAGTAGATGCCGGATCCTACCTGGTCTGCCGGCACAGTCTGGACGGCTCTTTTTTCTAGGAGCTTTGAAACCTCCTGTTCTGCCAAATCCCTTTGACCGGGTGAGATGTCTGGAAGGGATTGTAGAGGTACGGAAACCTTCAAGGGGATTTTGTAACCCTTGGATATGATCGACTGTACCCACATCTCTTGAGATAGGGATTGCCAGGCTACTGGGTACAGCGAAATCCTTCCCGACTGCCTCCAAGGGTGGACAGTCGGGCAACACCTCAGGGATGCTGAAAGGGCTTCTCAGGAAGAGACTCCCTGTTGCCCTGGTTCTGAGGACCCCCTGCCTCTAGGGCGGCGTCTATTATTGTTACCCCTCTGCCTCTGGGGTAAACTGACCACGGCGTCCGGTGTAGCTCCTTGGGCTTTACGGAACCACATCTTCCCCTTCTGACCCTTGGGATATGGTCTAGAAGGAGTGGAAAACTGGACTCCAACGGCAGAAAGAGTTTTACCGTCCTGCTCACACCTGGTCAAGGTATCCTTCACCTGAGGTCCGAACAAAGCCGAACCATCAAAGTGGGTATTAGTGAAGGACGCCTTAAAGGGGTCCGCAAAATTACAAAGCCGCATCCAGGCTTGGCGTCTAAGAGCAACTCCTGTGCCTGCGGCCTGCTCGCTCCATCGGCCGCATAGGATATGAGCCGCATGGAGGAGTTAGATATGGAATTCAGGATTGCAAGCTGCGAGGCAATCTTTTCTTGAGCCCCAGCAGCAGAAGGATCCTGGACTACTTCACCCAGTTCCTTGAGAATATCTCGTTGAAGCCTGGTGAAGTGACAAAGGTAGTTCAGCGAACGCATAGCAAAGGTCGCTGAAGAAAACATCCGCTTTCCATACCTGTCCATGGTCCTAGAATCCTTGTTAGGAGGATGGACAGGTACTGAAGGATCCGCCAGTTCCTTCTTAGTGGCCGCCGCCACCAACATAGCATCCACAGAGACACCCTTGGAAAGGAACTGTTTGTCTGTAGGGGCCGTGATGAATTTGGATGGTCTCCTGGGGACAGGTTCCACAGAATCTGGAGCCTCCCACGCCTTCCGAGCCACTACCTGCATAAGTGGGTCGAAAGGCGGAGACACCCAGGAGGTGGAGGGTCGGGATCCAAAAGCCTCCAGGTATACCGACTCATCCTCGGAGGGATCAATGGCTGGCCAATTCCCCCTCTGTTTGAGGAGCTCAAGGATGTCTGAAAAGAGACATCCTCAGAGGGGGATCGTGGGGAACCCTCCGACTCATCTAAGTCGGTATCCGATGTAGTAGACTCGGGGAAGTCTGTGTGTTTCCTCTTACACGTCCTCTTCCGAGGGGGTTCACCTGCAGGATCAGGAGAAACTTCGGAAGAGGAGGAAATTCCCAATGGGGAAACCTGGGGCGATGGATCCCTGGGCCTGAGAGCAAGAGGCTGGCAAGAGGCGTCTGCAGGCACTGATGAGGGAGGAGCTAGAGGGATGGACTGTTGACCAGGCTCAGAGGCCAGGACACTCCTCATCACCTCAAAGGCTCCCCTCCCCGGGAGGCCGGAAAATCCCCGCTCCGAGGAAACAGGAACTCCGGCTCCACTGAGAGGAAGGCTCGAGGCCGATGTCGGCACCGAGCTTACCAAAGCCGAAGCCCGGAGAGGGAGAGCGGGGTCGGACAAGGGTCCGATGCCACTAGCCCCCTCGGAGCCGACAAGGGAAACCCGACGACCGGATCCCTCCAAGGAAGGTCTCAAGGAGGAGATCGGAGCCGAGGACGACGGAGCCGAAGGATGTATCGGCTCCAGCACCGAAACAGTCGCTGTCCCGAGAAGCTCCGGCTCCGAACTCTGGTGTGGAGTCGGAGGAGGAAGTTCAAGGGGTGAGGCTATAGCCGAAGTCTGTTGAGACGGGCTATGGAGCATTTGGGCCAGTGCCTGAGACTTCAACAGCCTGCTTACCACCCTCTCCAAGTCGTGGTCAGACAGCCTGGAAGATCTCGAAGATCGGCTCCGATGGCTCCGCTCCGACAAAAGAGGAGACCCCGGAGCCGAGTGGATACAGAGTAACGAAGGGGACCGAGATCTCTTTCAGGACGAAGCCATCGTTGCCGAAGTCCCCTGAACTCCAGATGGAGCCGAAGGTTTCTCGGCTCCGATGCTGGATAAGGTGTCAGCTCCAGCCGGAGCCGACAAGGCTACAGTAGACAAGGTATCGGAACCAGCCGGCACCGAACCCACTACTTTTAAGGTAGATACATCGGTTCCAGCTGGAGCCGATCTCGGCTCCGACGGAGCCGGAGCCACCGGAGGAGGCTTGGATACTGAAGCCTGAGCCTTCGGTGGCTTAGAAGGTTTCCCAGACCCTGCTTTAGAGGGAGAACCTTCTGGCTTAACTAAGCCACGGAGGATAAGCTTATTCCTCCTTTCCTGCAGGACTCTCTGGCTAAAAGAGTGACACAAAGCACAGGAGTCCTGCAAGTGCAAAGGCCCCAGGCAATAAACACAAGAAGTGTGACCGTCTGTCAGAGACATTTTCTGACAGCACGAGTCACACTTCTTGAAGCCTGAGACCTTGCCTTCCCTAGACATATCCTAGGAGGAAGTAACACACACAAACCCCAACAAACACACAAATTAATCCCCTAACACACAACACACAGGAAGGGATTAACCAATGGGGTTTTAGGCCTAACTAAAAACTTTTCACTAAAGGTTATAACAAGATTATAAAGTTTGAAAAACAAGGGAATAGGGTGGGCTGTAACTCACTACAGACTATGAATGAGGATACAAGGGGAAATAAAACCCTAACTAAGCTTCTCTTTTCTTTAACAAGAAATTCACTTACCTCTGCTGGTAAAGGAGACCTCTTTCGCTAAGCGGCAAACGAGATCTGAGGTAGTTCCGCCTTGCATCATGGGATATAGGGTTGCCTCGAGCTGGTAAAAGGAGTTCTCAAGCTAAAGCAAGTGCCGAGTCGGAGCCGAGGATCGGCTCCGAACCCATCCAGCAAGAAAGAAGGCGAGATTGACAACTTAACATATTTTAGTTCGGCTGTATTGGCTGGCTCAAATGGTGGCAGGGTCAGTTTTTCCAAAACAAAATTGAGGTTCCAAGTTGGTGTTGGTGCCCTCAGGGGCAGTCTTATATTTTTAGCCCCTCTGAGGTACTGCTTTAACAAGGGATGAGAGAATAAAGGAGGATCCGTGTTGTACTGTGCTGAAATGGCAGAGGCGTGGATCTTAATTGATGAGAAGGATAGGCCTTTGTCCAGCATCTGAGTTAAGTATTGTAAAATCTGAGGAATGTTTGGGACAAGAGGGTCTAGGCTTTGAGCCTGGTTCCAGGCGCAGAATCTCTTCCATTTTTCTGAGTAAGATTTCCTGGTGCTAGGCCTCCTGGCCTCCAAAATGACATCCATAACTGCTTTAGAGAGAGCTGTTGCCTGTCTGACTAATGGATCTGCCATGCAGCCAGGTTTAGTGTTTTGAGCTGACCGTGCAGGATCTGATTGTTTTGTTGAGTCAGAAGGTGTGAAATTTGAGGCAGAATCCATGGTGGGCCTTGAGCTAAGTTCTTTAAGATTGGGAACCAGTGCTGGCGTGGCCAGTCTGGGGTAATCAGGATCATCTGTGGTTTTTCTTGTCTGGTTTTTAGGAGTACCTTTGAAAGGAGAGGCAGTGGTGGGAAGGCATAAACATTTAGGTTTTTCCAGCTGAACGAGAGAGAATCCACTTTCCATGCTTGTGTGTGATAAGTCCTTGTGCAGAATTTTTGTAGTTGGCAGTTCAGTGGGGAGGCAAAAAGATCTATATCTGGGCATCCCCATTTGTGCGTTACCATGCTGAAGACTTGTGGATTCAATTTCCATTCGTGAGGGTCCATGATATTTCTGCTTAGATAGTCTGCCACAGTATTTTTCCTTCCTGGCAGGAATTGTGCTTGCAGATGAACTTGATAAGTTAGAGCTGTGTTCCACAAGGTCATAGCTTGCCTGCATAGGGGATAAGAATGAGTGCCCCCTTGCTTGTTTATGTACCACATTACTATGGTGTTGTCTGTCCTTAGTAGTAATTGTCCTGGATGCAGAAGGTCCTTGAAAGCTGTTAGGGCATTTTGAACAGCCAACATCTCTTTTTGATTGATGTGAAGATGCATTTGGTCTGTGGTCCTCTTGCCCTGAATGCATTTTCCTGCCATGTGTGCTCCCCAGGCATAATCCGAAGCATCTGTTGTTAGAGTCTGCCTGGCTATGGGTAGAGTGAAAGGCTGACCCTTGTTGAGGTGACATGCCTGTGCCCACCATCGAAACTCCTGTTGCAGGCAGGGAATTATTGGAATTACTGCTTCTAAACTGTGAGAGTGTTGAGTCCAAACACTTTTTAGGTACCATTGTAATTTCCTCATATGCAGTCTGGCATATGGGAATAGTAGTATGCAGGATGCCATGAATCCCAGGGCCTGCAGAATTTTTCTTGCAGGGAGATGGGACTTTTTTGCCAGTAATTGAAAATATTGAGTCAGTTGTCCTTGTTTGTCTGGCATGAGGTAAGCCATCTGGGCCGTTGTATTTAAGCTGGCACCCAGGAATGTTATCTGCTGTGAGGGCACTAGTTTTGACTTCTTTTCGTTTACTGTGTACCCTAGAGAAATTAGCAACCTTTTTACAAACACCAGATGCTTTAGAAGAATGTCTTTTGTCTCTGCTTGAATGAGGCAGTCGTACAGGTATTGATATATTTGAATTCCTTTTTGTCTGCAAAATGCGATTACTGGTGCCAGGCATTTTGTAAAGACCCTGGACGCAGTAGATAAGCCAAAGGGCAGTGCAGAGAATTGGTAGTGCATTACACCAACTTTGAATCTGAGGTATCTTGTGCAATTTTGTCTGATAGGGACATGCAGGTATGCCTCTTTCAGGTCCAGAGTAACATGTCAAGCCTTCTTGCCCAGCATGGGAAGAAGCTGCTGTAACGTCAACATTTAGAATTTCGGAATATCCAGGTAAGTATTTAAAGTTGAAAGGTCTAGAATAGGTCTCCAGGCTTTGTCCTTTCTGGGGACCAGGAAGAGTCTTGAGTAAAATCCTTGTCCTTGCTGTGGCACTTTTTGAATAGCTCTCATGTCCATGAGGGCTTAAATTTGTTTTTGAGCCTCTGCCCATTGATTGTGGCAGGTTTGGCATTCCTTTTAGCCTTGGTAAAGTGTGAAAATGGAACCTGTAACCGTGAGACACAATATTCAGAACCCATTTGTCTTGGGTGATTGTTTGCCAATTTTGAGAAAAAAGTGCTAGTTTTCCCCCTAAGGGTGCTGCCAAAAGGGAAGTGCTTGGCGTACGCAGGGGGAAGTCATTGGGACTGTTTCCTGTAAGGTTGAGACTTGTCCTCACCTACTTTTGGGGTTGAGGTGCCCCACTGTCGTGGTCTTTTAGAGCCTTGGGGTTGAGATCTGCCTCTTGGGCGTCTGTATCTGCCTCTCTGTGGCCTGTCTGACACTTGAAAGGACCAATTCTTTGTAGGCCCATTTCTGCTAAATCGAGGTGGCTGTACCTGTAAGAAATCTTTGACTGTTTGCATAGATTTAGCTTTATCCTCCATTTTCTTTAACACCTCTTCTGCCTTAACTCCAAACAAGGTGTCATGCTGTAAAGGAGCATCCAATAATTTTGCCTTAACATGATCTTTTAACCAAGCATGTCTTCGAATCACAGAACCTGCAACTGCGGCTCTGCAAGAGGCCTCTAAAGAATCAAAACCACATTGCAGAGTATGTTTTCCCACCTGTTCAACTGCATGCAACAAATCCTGCATTTCCTTATAGTCAGGGGCTTCTGAGCTTGCAAGTATTTTCTGTTTTAACTGAGCCATTAAATATTGTTGGTACTTAAGCATATGAAACTGGCAATTTAAAGCCCTTACTGCTAAAGTTGCAGAGGTGTAAACTTTCTTCCCCCATCTATCCAAAGCTCTGGAATCTCTGTCAGAGGGGACTGGATTTTTTGCAATGGAAGCCTTAAACCCTTTGGGACCCTGGGAAATAGTTTCTGGATCAGCAGAAGAGTTTTTATAAAGAAACTTGTGAGAGTCAGGTACTCTATAATACCTATCTGGCTTGGCTGGTGCAGGGGGTAAAGAATCAGGGGATAAACTGTATTCAGAGAACACATCATCCACAATATCTAACACAAGCGGGATAGCTAGGGGCCTGTGCTGAGGCAATAAAAGGAAGTCCCTGAGCCTTTTCTTGGATTCTGAGTACTCCTGACTTTCCCAATGGAAGTGCTCCCTCATGGTATCTAAGGTTTCCCCAAAAGAATAATCCTCAGGAGGAGAGGCTGAAGGGATGGATTTGTCAGCATCAGAGTCCTCATAGGGGGGGGGGGGGTAGAGAGTATCCCTGGTCTGAAGAGGAATCAGAGAAAATGGAAACCTGATCAGAGGAATCATAATCTGTATCCTGCCTAGGCCTTTTCTCAGGAGGGGGATGGGAAAGTACAGTTGTGTATACCTACCATAAATGTAGATGTTCGAGTGTCTTCACTGTTGCAGTCATAACTGTAGGGTACTCCTGCCGTCAGGCAGCCTGAGGTCGGCCAGAATATCAAAGTCTGGGTCCGGCGTTGGCTGTATCAGCAAGAACCCTGACGTCAGAACGCATGGGTATAAAGCTGACAGCCGACGCCATCTTCTCCAGCCTTTCTTGCCCCTGATGTCAGAAGCCCCCATAAAACCAAAAGGTGTCCCAAAGGAAATACAAATACACCAGAAAGGTAGTGGAAAAGAAACCAGAGGGGTCTGGAGGGAGGGAAACACCGACTGCAACAGTGAAGACACTCGAACATCTACATTTATGGTAGGTATACACAACTGTACTATGTTCTTCGTGTTTCACTGTTGCAGTCATAACTGTAGGGTAGAATCCCAAAGCTGAGAACACGGGAGGAGGTTATGAAGAAGAAGAAGGGGCAGCTAGAAGACCCTGCAAAACAGCAGAGGCAAAGCCTGCCCTAGACGTAGAGTACAAAGGGAGGTTATAGTGCTTGGAAAAAGTATGTACAGAGCTCCAAGTGGCAGCCTCCATAATGTCCTTAGTAGGAACTCCTCTGAGAAAGGCTGCTGAAGTGGCAGCTGCTCTAGTAGAATGAGTCCTGACAGTACCTGGAATCTGTTTCCCATAAAGAGAGTAACAATATCTTATTCCATGAGCAATCCATTTGGAAATAGTTTGCTTAGAAATAGCTTTACCTAGAGAACTGGAAGCAAATGAGACAAGCAATTGATCTGATTTCCTGAAATCTTTAGTTTTGTCCAGGTAAAAATGTAGTTGCCTGTGCACGTCCAATGAATGCAAAATCCTTTCCCCCTTATTTTGGGGTTTTGGGAAAAAGGTAGGAAGGTGAATAGTCTGATTTAGAGCCACTCAAGAAACTACCTTAGGCATAAAAGAATGATTGGTCCTCAAGGAAACTCTGTCCTGATGGAAGATGAGGTAAGGTTCCACGGCCATGAGGGCTTGCAACTCAGACACCCTTCTGGCAGAAGTCAAGGCCAACAAGATAGCTGTCTTCCAGGATAAAAACTTAATATCCGCAGAGGCAGCAGGCTCAAAAGGAGGCAAAGTAAGCTTTTCCAAGACATAGTTGAGATCCCAAGGAGGGACAGGAGGAGATCTAGGAGGTCTTAAATTCTTAGCTCCTCTCAGAAATTGTCTAACCAGCTGGTGTGAAAAAATGGGAGGATCACAATTGAAATGAGCCGAAATAGCAGAAGCATGAATTTTAATGGAAGAAAAGGAAAGACCTTTAATCAATAGGTCAGAGAGATAAAGTAAAATAGAGGGAATATCAGGTAAAAAAAGGATCCGAACCACGATCCTGCATCCAAACACAAAATCTTTTCCATTTCGAAGCATAAGATTTCCCTGTACTAGGACGCCTAGCTTCCAAAAGAACATCCAAAACTTGTTTAGGTAGGGAAGAAGGAATCAATTGCCTTTGATGAGCCAAGCTGCCAGGCAGAGAGTCTTTATTTGGGAGTGAAATACCTGACCCTGATGCTGGGACAGTAGAGAATGGGTCAGAGGAAGATTCCAAGGGGGTTCCAAACAAAGGTGCAGAAGAGTTGGATACCAAAACTGACGAGGCCAATTTGGAGCTATCAAAATAATCAGTCTGGGTTTGTCCAGCTTTATCTTTAGCAATACCCGAGGCAGAAGAGGAAGAGGAGGGAAGGCATATCCTGAAAGATTCCTCCAGCTGAAGGAGAGGGCATCCACTTTCCAAGCTGTCTTGTGGAAGGACCTGGTGCAAAAGAGAGGCAACTGATGGTTGAGATGGGATGCAAACAGATCTATCTGAGGACAGCCCCAAACTGCAGTTATCTTGCTGAATAAGATGGGATCCAACATCCATTCGTGAGGATCCAAAATATTTCTGCTTAAGCTGTCTGCTAAGAGATTCTGATTTCCTGGAATGAACTGCGCGTGAAGTCATGGCAAGTCTGCACAGGGGGCAAGAGTGAGAGCCCCCTTGCTTGTTTATGTACCACATGACTGTGGTATTGTCTGTTCGAATTAGCAGAGGTCCTGGCTTCAAAAGAGTCTGGAAGGCTAGAAGAGCATGTTGGACTGCCAACATTTCTTTCAAGTTGATGTGCCATAGAAGGTGTTTGTTTGTCCAAGAGCCCTGTTGGCATTTGTTGAGAAAATGAGCTCCCCAAGCATAATCCGAGGCGTCTGTGGTTATGATCTGAGTAGGTTGAGGAAGACGAAAGGGTTTCCCTTCGTTCAAAACACACGCCCTGGACCGCCAAAGGAATTTCTTCTGGAGGCAGGGAATCAGTGGAATCATTGTATCCAGTCTGTGGCAATGCTGAGACCATACACTCTTTAGGTACCATTGAAGTTTCCTCATGTGAAGCCTCGCATTTGGAATCAACAGGATGCAAGAGGCCATGTAGCCCAAAGCCTGCAGGAATTTCCTTGCAGTGAGCTGAGTCAAGGTTGCCAAGGACTTGAAGATTGAAGCCAGCTGTAACTGTTTTTCTGGAGTCAGGAAGGCCATCTGTAAACTTGTGTCTAGAAGAGCTCCCAAAAAGATCATTTGTTGAGAAGGAATCAAATGTGACTTTTTTATGTTCACTGAGAATCCCAGCAGTAGGAGAAGACGTTGAACAAAATGCAGGTGTTGAAGTAAAAGGCCTTTGCTGTCTGCCTGAATTAGACAGTTGTCCAGATAGGGGTAAATCTGAATCCTCTGAAGTCTGCAGTAAGCCACTACTGGAGCCAGGCATTTGGTAAAAACTCTGGGCGCAGTAGATAAGCCAAATGGCAGTACAGAGAATTGGAAGTGTCTCGAGCCTGCCTTGAATCTGAGGTACTTTCTGCATTGTTGCCTTATGGAGACGTGTAAGTAAGCCTCTTTTAAATCCAATGTCACCATCCAAGCATCTTGTGAGAGCATTGGGAGAAGTTGTTGAAGAGTAAGCATCTTGAATTTTGAAATTTCCAAAAAGGTGTTTAATATTGAAAGGTCCAGAATAGGTCTCCAGGAGTTTTGTTTTCTTGGGACCAGAAAAAGTCTTGAATAAAAACCTTTCCCCACCTCTAGAGGTGGAACAGGTTCTATGGCTCTTAAGGCTAATAAAGCGTCCACATGATTTAAGGCCTCTGTCCATTGATGTTTTGGCAGATCTGGCTAGCCGGAAGGCCTTGGAAAAGTGTGAAAGTGGAATCTGTAGCCTTTCAAAATCACGCCTAACACCCATTTGTCCTGGGTAATACGAGTCCAATTTTGGTAAAAAAGAGAAAGTTTTCCTCTGAGAGGGGCATCCAGGGAAAGAGGACCTTTAGCCCAACAGAGGGAGTCATTGGGTCTGCTTTCTTTGGGTTTGAGGTCTGTCTTCTCCCCTTCTAGGTGAAGAAGCAGTCCACTGTCTAGATCTGTAAGAGGCCTGAGCCTGCGCCCGACCTCTGGAGCGTCTATATCTTCCCCTTTGAGGCCTTTCAGAAGTGGGAAAAGACCAATTTTTGGAAGGCCAATTTCTAGAAAATCTAGGAGGCTGTACTTGCAAAAAATCTTTTACAGTCTGCATAGACTTGGCTTTTTCTTCCATCTTTTTAATAACCTCCTCAGCCTTAGATCCAAATAAGACATCATGCTGAACAGGGGCATCTAGCAATTTAGCCTTAACTTGTTCAGGTAAATTCTGCTCACAAAGCCAAGCATGTCTCCTGATAACAGTACCAGAGGCAGCAGCCCTGCAGGAAGCCTCTAAGGCATCAAAACCACAATGTAAACTATGTTTGCTAACTTGTTCAGTTGCATGCAACACATCCTGTAATTCCTTGTCCTCAGCACATGCAGGAAAGGTAGAAAGCCTTTGTTTTAAAACAGATAAAAGAAACTGTTGATACTTAAAAATGTGAAACTGGCAATTTAAAGCCCTAATAGAAAGGGTAGCTGAAGTATAAACCTTTTTGCCCCACCTGTCCAGGGCCCGAGAATCCTTTTCAGAGGGGATAGGATTCTTAGAGGAGGCGGCCTTAGCAGCCTTGGAACCCTGCGAAATAGTTTCAAGATCAGCAGAAGGGTTCTTAAATAAGAACTGATGGGAAGCAGGGACCCTGTAAAATCTATCAGGTTTAGAAGGAGCAGGCGGCATGGAATCAGGATTCAAGTTAGCTTCAGAGAAGGCATCATCCACAATGTCAAGAACAGGAGGGATAGCTAAAGGCCTGTGTTGAGGGAGAAGAAGAAATTCCCTAAGTCTCTTTTTGGAAGCAGAGTAATCCTGACCTTCCCAATGGAAATGCTCCCTCATCTCATGCAAGGTCTCCCCAAAAGAGAAATCTTCAGGGGGAGAGGCAGAGGGAACAGAATCCTCTGCATCCGAATCCTCATAAGGAGGAAACGAATAATCCTGATCAGAGAAAGAAACTGAAGATACTGAAGCCTGATCAGAGGAATCATAAGAGATATCCTGTCTAGGCCTTTTCTCAGGAGGAGGGTGAGAGCCCCTGATCATAGTTAATAAATCCTCAGCCATCCGTAGTAATTGCTTCTGAGTCTTAGGAGCTGAATCCGAAGAAGCTTGAGCAGAAAGTCTGGGTTTAACAGGAGTCTTTGACTTAGCCTTTGCCTTTGTGGAAATAGTAATATGTGAAGGCCTGAAGACCCCCTCAGAAGCCGGTACCTGCACAGCGGTTCCAGACCCATCTGAAGGAGCGACGTCCGAAGGTCCTGCAGCAGACAAATTACTAGGCCTAGATGGCTCCCCATGGGAGTCCGTGTCGGCCATCGGTTCTGAAGTGGCGGACAGGGGCTGCAAAAGCGCCTCACTGACGACCGCCGAACCCGAAGCTGGCTCCGGCTGCAAAGTATCCTGTTTGGACCTCGGAGGCCTGTCCTTGTCTTTGCGTTTCTTCTGTATTCCAGTAGACGGTAAAGTATCCGAAGACATCCTATAGTTAAATCATCTACCGAAGTAATTCAAGGCCCAATCGCACCTACGCTTGATAGTGCGAGAATTAAACCTGGCACAGAACAGACAGCAAGAAACGTCGTGGTCAGGGCCTAAGCAAGGTAGACAGTAAGAGTGGAAATCTTTATGAGGTACTTGTTTTCCACATGATACACAATTATTAACTTTTTCTGACATCGGAGGAGCAAGAAAAAGGTTTCCCAAACGGGGTACTTAGCTTTGAGAAGAGAAGTAGAAAACTTCGGACCGACGACAATTACACCACGTTATCTTGAAAACGCCAACCAACAACAAGCGAACTGCTTTGCACCGCACGGCAAGAAAGACTGGAGAAGATGGCGTCAGCTGTCAGCTTTATACCCATGCGCCAAACCAGGAAATTGTTAATAAACCAATAAAACACGAAAAAGGGAGAAACCAAGAAGTGAACCAAACAGCGGAAAATCCACAGCACGATACTGTCAGTGTGAACACTGCCAAAGCAAAAGTCCCAACTTGTGTAAAATATTTATTGAAGCGCTTTTCGAATGCCTTCCTAGGCAAACTTCTTCAGAAACTAATGAATGACTCTACATCTGCTTTAAATAGTGTGACATCACTTATTACAAACAGCATTTACAAGTAATAAAGTTGATTACATTAATAAGGTTCATTAAAGGTAAAATACCCTTTTTTTTAACTTGTTACCCATGTTAGTACAACTAAAAACGTTAGTTTCCTCTACAAAACTGTAGTACATTAAAAATCTACCAAGAAAACTGGTACAGTGTTCATTATAAATATGATTAAAAGATTGATTTAAAGTAAAAAGGGGAATTAATAAACTAACCAGTAGCTATACGTATGTTCAAATATTCCCATCCTGTGAATGAAACATACACATAATCAACACAATAGTACATTGTCAAGACCAAAATTCAAATACATATTAACTCAATAAAGTAACCTGAGCTTAATCATGTTTATACAAAATCATTTGAACAAATCTACCCCAAATATTAAATATTAAATAATGCCAAACTACCTCTTCAAACTCAAACTACGGAGTATACAAGAAATAGAACAAGATTCATTTAGCCCAGGACTATGGTATGCTTCTAACTTAATTTGCCAATGGAGTTCCCTCTCTAGGAGTCTTAAATGAGTGGGTCCCCCTCTGACATCATGTGTAACCCGTTCAATGCCTATAAATTTGAAACTATGCATAGGGAATTCATGAATGTGTTTTGCTAGGGCATTGGTCTCCTTACCTTTCCTAATCGCATAAGTATGTTCATAGATGCGCTCCCTAAGCTTACGCTCAGTTTTCCCCACATAAAATCCCAAACATGTTTGGCACTGAGCCAGGTACACTAACATGGTAGAATTACAATTCAGTCTAGATTTCAATTTAAATTCCTGGTTTTGAACATGAAAACGATTAGACTCAAGGATGAACCGGCAGTAATTACAATTCTGACACTTAAACATGCCAGGGGATCTAACAGAGGACGATTTCTGCTCAAAAAATGATTTCAGGTTCCTAGCCTTCCTGTACGTGATTTTAGGCCCAGATCCTAACTTTGAAAAAATTAAGGGGTCAGCACGAAAGAGGTGCCAATTTTTATTGATAATGTGACACATTGTTGAACTGTCAACTGAAAAGGTGGTAATGAATCTAGGAAGTCCCCCTACGGCTGATTCAGGGTTCAACTCCACGTGCTGTACAGCTGTACCCGACCCAGTTGAGCCTGCAAGTGGCTTAAATGGTAACAGGGGTACGTAGATGTTAACTGCCCTTTTATGTTTTACCTCGCTAATGAGATCGTCCAGTAGGGACAACGGGTAAGAGCGACTTAGGAACGTCGATTTCATCAGGGAACATTCAAGAACAAAATCATCGTCCCTACTGACCATTCTCGCTGCCCTCACCAACTGCCCTTTAACTACTGCCCTCTTTTGTGAAAAGGGATGGCAACTGGAGAAGTGCAAGAAGGTGTTGGAATAGGTCGACTTCCTGTATATACAAGCGAAGAAGCAATCCGATTCAAGAGCTTTCGACAATTCTATGTCCAAATAGGAAATCCTTGTAGTGTTAAATTGGAATGTGAAGGACAAAAAGTTGGTTGTGTTGTTAAGAAAACTCACATATTCTTCTGCTTCTTCCTTGTCTCCTTTAAAAAGGATAAAAATGTCGTCCAAGAAGAGAGTATAGAATCCTATCCGTGCAAAGTAGGAAGGATGCTCCAGTACCGATGCTCCCAGTCCGCCATCACCAAGTTGGCAACACTTGCCCCACATGGTGATCCCATAGCTACACCGATGTTCTGCATGTAAAAATTGTCCCCAAACATGAAGAAATTGTTGGTTAAGACCAGGTCCAATAACTCACCTACAAGGTCGATGTCATAATTGCTAGCTTCATGTGCTCTCATTCTAGCCGAAACCCAATCAATTGCCACATCATGTGGGATACTAGTGTATATGTCTCTGACATCGATAGTCAATAAATTGAAATGGTTCTGGTATTCAATGGTGTTCAATTTAGTGAGGAAGGACCAGGAATCTTTGCAAATCTGAGGCTCCAACTTGACGAACTTCTGAAGAATGCTGTCGATGACCTTAGCACACGCATATGCTGGAGAGCCACGACTGTCAATGAGAGGCCGCATAGGGGGGGTTAATCAGGTCCTTATGTAACTTTGGTATTCCAAAAAGATAAGGAAACCTAGGGAATGACGTGTAAAGGTAATCATAAAGCTCCTGGTTGATCCTACTTTCTAGAAACATTTCCTCGATGTTGTCCTTAATACCTTTGTAGGAATGGTTGACCTCGTTCCTGGAACTAAGGGTGTAGGCTGGAGGTTGTAACATAGATGACATGCGATCAAAATAGTCATCTTGATTAAAAATCACCACCCCACCACCTTTGTCCGGTTTACACACCCGAACATTCTGCAACCGAAATGAAGAAAGTAGGTCCATTTCCTCAATACGTTCAATTGTGTGACCTCTACTTGCCAACCTCCTGGTACTCCTGATATCCACTTCACATATTTGTTCAAAAGTAGAAAGGAGTGGATGGAGGGGGGGGGTTATAGGTACTAGGCACATGAAGCTGGTTACTACCTCCTGTATACACCTCACCCCCCATCATTAACTGAAAATTGAGTTTTCTGGTAAAAGTTTTAACATCCAGGATTGTCTTGACTATGTCAAGACGTTGCTTCGGAACATATGTTTGGCCTTTAGACAATAAGTCAGCCATTGCAGTAGAAACTACCATTTGTGAGTAATTGTAAACTTTAAAATCGCCTGTTGAATTCACTATAATCTCTGGTCCTTCAAGTATGACTGGACTAGCACTGACAGAGAAGGAAGGCCCCCCAAATGAATGGTCAAATAGATTGTTATCAAGACAGACTTGTCTCCACTAAAAGAGGAGTCCCTATGTACCTGTTGTTTCTCCTTGGAACCGGTCGATTCGACCAATGGTTCCTCTGTTTCGGTCTGGCCCCTAAAAAATTGCTGTTGTTATTATCAGAGCCATCCTGCATTACACCATTAAACCTCGCACTAGCATTATTTCTATTCAACAGGCGTTCACTCCTACGTAGTTCCACTGGCTGATACTCAATATTTTCAAATTCCCCCTCCTCCCCTATTTGATCCTGATTGTGCAACATTGAATCCGACTGGGCCATAGGTGTTGAGTTCACTTTAGAGTTAGAAGGTCTGGAACCACCTTTCCAAATCTGACCTGAAGGGGGACTTGGATAAGCTGTCCCATCCCTATAAGCCTTGGTGTCCCTATCCAATTTCTTAACCTTAATAGATTTAAGTTTATTCAGGTGGGCATCTATGACATTAAACAATTTAGCATAATCATATGAAAATTTCTCAAATAAGAGGTCACTTTTGATGTTATTGTCTAATGTCGATGCCTCCACATTTAATTCATCAATTTGAACAAGGTAATGTTTGATAATTAAGTTCAAAAGGTCCGCCCCATGCTGGTCAAAGAGACACAAAAGTTCCTTATGAAACGTAGAATTAGCTACTAAGCCAGTTGGGTACTGATAGTGTCTCAGGCCTTTAGGCACGATTCTCCGTGCCAAACATTCATTGAAGCAGGCTACTTCAAGTTGCAATTTCTTAATTTTCAACAGGATAGCATCAAGCTCTTTTAAGTTATAGACAATGTCAGGGTCCCTGTTTCTTTGTTGAAGTGGATCACAAAAAACATTCGAACCAAATGAAGGGTTAAAAGAAACCCAATTGTTGAAATCAGGGAACTTTTGAAAAATATTACTCACAGAAACTGGTGGGTTAACAACTCCAACGGATACCCCTGCAGGTTGGATCACGACAGAGTTTTGACCCTGCATGTTCGAGCCAGTAGAGTTATTCAAGAATGGTAAACCTTGCTGCCCCATTGAATGGATTACACCTGGTACGGGATTTTGAACAAAATTGGACTTCTCTGCTTCACCCTGGTGTTGGTGTGTATCAGCCGTTGAACCTGCCGCCGGAATTCTCCTCTGCGAGTCGGTGGGTGAAAACACTGCTTCACTCGGGTGCTGGTCGACATCAACCGTTAACCCTGCCGCCGGAATTCTCCTCTGCGATTCAATGTGTGGAAGTGACGGATTCTTTACAACGCCAATGGTTTTATCAATTACCAAAGTGCCCCTTTGTTTAACAGAAAAGACAGCCGGTGGCCGCCCATTAGTACAAACACTGGTCTCAAGCGCTCCTTCAATGTTAAGTGGAGCGTCACCTGTGAAACAATTAGGAACATTCGGAAAGTTACCACAGTTAGTAATAGCGCCTGCAGAAGCTTGTTGTTGACGGGAACAACCTGCTGCGTTGAATCCCGAAGCAGTTGTGAGCATAGCTGGTGTTACAGGTGCTGCTAGTGAAAAATCAACTTTATTACTTTTAAATGCTGTTTGTAATAAGTGATGTCACACTATTTAAAGCAGATGTAGAGTCATTCATTAGTTTCTGAAGAAGTTTGCCTAGGAAGGCATTCGAAAAGCGCTTCAATAAATATTTTACACAAGTTGGGACTTTTGCTTTGGCAGTGTTCACACTGACAGTATCGTGCTGTGGATTTTCCGCTGTTTGGTTCACTTCTTGGTTTATACCCATGCGTTCTGACGTCAGGGTTCTTGCTGATACAGCCGACGCCGGACCAAGACTTTGATATTCTGGCCGACCTCGGGCTGCCTACCGGCAGGAGTAACCTACAGTTATGACTGCAACAGTGAAACACGAAGAACATCCCGTGATTAGTGTAATGAGGTCTTCGGCCATTTTAAGCATCTGTTTCTTAGGCATGGAGGATTGTCCAGGAGAATGTTGTACTTGCTTCTTTGTCTTTAATGGTGTTTTTGTCTTGACTGTTGCTTTAATGGTAAGCTGTGAAGGTCTGAAGACACCCTCAGAAGCCGATGCCTGCTCAGTGGCTCCGGACCCATCGGAGGGGTTAGTTTCCGTAGGCCCAATACCTTGAGTTTCCAGAGGCCTAGTTGTCTCCGCATGGGAGTCGGAGGCGGCCTGTGGCTCTGAGGTAGCGGGTGTCAGGGGCTGCGAAAGCACCTCACTGAGAACCGGTGAACCGACAACTGGCCTAGAAAAGGCTTCGTCGTCGGTTTTGGACCTCGGATACCTGTCCTCATCCTTGTTTTTGCGTTTTTTTCATAACTGCGGTAGTCGGTTGATCCGACGGCATAGTGTAATTGAATCTGTGGCCAAAGTAGTGCAAAGAAAAATCAAAATGTTGTTTAATAGTGCATTTGTTAAATCTAGCACAAAACCGATACCTAGTGACGTAGTGATCAGGGCCAAGGCATGGAATACAGTAAGAGTGGAAGTCCTTATGAGGTATTTGCTTCCCACAAGAAATACAATTATTAACTTCTTCTGACATCGGTCTGAGCCAAGAAAAAAGTTTCCCCAACGGGGTACTTAGCTTTACTGAAGACTTCGGATCTGAAATTCGACTTCGAAAATCTCAGGAGTCGGACGACTGGCACTTGCGAACTGCTTTTGCTCCGGGCACCGCGTGGCAAGAAAGACTGAAGAAAATGGCGTTGGATGCATCTTTTATACCCCTGGCGCACTGACGTCAGGGAAGAAGCGACAGCAACTGACGCCGGACCAAGACTTTGGAACTCTGGCCGACTACGGGACCGCCTGACGGCAAGATAACCCAAGTGTAATGACTGCAGCAGTGTAACACGATGAACATCACAGTAAATCAGTAGACAACTAGAATCTTTATCTGCGAAGTATATAACAGACATTAACAAATGTTACAAAAAGAAGTTCCTGCTGTATAATAAGTACTAGGCTTATGAGCATCTCAGCTTGCTATAATCAAGATAGTTAGTGGGCTGGAAAGAAAGGTAGTGGTTGGATGGGGTGGGTGATATTAGAGTGGGAGTTGCAAGGGCATAGCCAGCATGTTTTTAGGTGCGCTTTTAATAAAGTTTTGAAGTGGGTGCAATTAGAAGAATGCAGAAGGCCATGAACCCAAAGGCTTGCAGAATTTGTCTTGCAGATAGCAGGGTTTTTGTGGCCACCTGTTTGAAGTAAGTTACCAAATGAATTTGCTTTTCTGGCGTAAGTTAAGCCATCTGGGCAGTTGTATTCAAGCTTGCACCCAGGAATGTATTTTTTTAAGAGGGTACCAGTTGTGATTTCTTTTCGTTTATAGTGTACCCTAGACAAGTTAGAACTCTTTTTACAAACGCAAGATGTTTTAGAAGAATGTCCTGGTTTTCTGCCTGAATTAGATAATCGTTCAGGTATGGATATATTTGAATTTTTCTTTGCCTACAAAATGCAATTACTGGAGCCAGGCACTTTTTGAAGACCCTGGGCACAGTAGATAAGCCAAAGGGCAGTGCAGAGAACTGGTAATGCAAGTAGCCTGCTTTGAAGCGGAGGTATCTTCTGCAAGATTCCCCGATTAGGACATGCAGGTAAGCCTCTTAAGTCTATAGTTACCAACCAGGCATCTTTGCCTAGCATAGGAAGTAACTGTTGAAGAGTCAGCAGCTTGAATTTTGGAATGTCCAGAAATGTGTTTAGGGTAGATAAATCCAGAATTGGACGCCATGATTTGTCTTTTCTGTGTACCAGGAAAAGTCTTGAATAGAAACCTTGTCCTTTTTCCTCTTCTGGTACTGGTTGAATAGCCCCCATGTTCATGAGGGACAGTACTTGTTTATGGGCCTCTGCCCACTGATTTGGGGGCAGGTCTGGCCCTCTGTTCGGGATTGGCAACATGTGGAAATCAAATCTGTATCCCTGGGATACTATATTTAAAACTCATTTGTCCTGGGTTATAAGTTGCCAGTTTCTTGCATGCCGTGCCAGTTTTCCCCCCAAAGGGGCGGCTAAAAGGTAAGTGCTTGGTAAGTGTAAAGGGAAGTCAATGAGACTGCTTACCATAGGGAGGTGTCTTGTTTCCAGATTTGGATGAGGCACCCCATTGTTTTCTTCTAAAAGTCCCTTGTGACTGAAACCTGGAGCCTTTGGAATGTCTGGGTTTGACTTGAATGGCTCTTGAAGGAACTGGAAAGGACCAGTTCTTAGTAGGCCAGTGCCTACTAAATCTTGGAGGTTGCACTTGTAAGAAATCTTTCACAGTTTGCATAGATTTAGCTTTTATCTTCCATCTTTTTTAAAACTTCTTCAGCCTTATTACCAAAGAGACTGTCCTGTTGTAAAGGAGCATCAAACAATTTTGCTTTAACATGATCAGGCACAGTTTGTTCTCTGAGCCAAGCATGCCTTCTTAGCACAAATCCAGTTACAACAGCCCTGCAAGAGGCCTCCAAAGAATCAAAACCACATTGCAAAGTATGTTTTCCAACTTGTTCAGCTGAATGCAATAGATCCTGTAAATCTTTACTTTCCACACAGTCAGAAATGAACATAATTTTCTGTTTAAGCAGTCCCATGATAAGCTGTTGATATTTAAGCATATGAAATTGACAGTTTAAAGCCCTGATTGCCAAGGTTGCAGACGTGTAAATCTTCTTACCCCATCTATTCAGCGCCCCCGGAATCTCTATCAGAAGGGGTAGTATTTTTAGCAGTAGATGCCTTAATGCCCTTGGGACCCTGAGAAATGGTTTCAGGATCTGCAATAGGATTTTTGAAAAGGAATTTGTGGGAGTCAGGAACCCTGTAGTATCTGTCTCGCTTACACGGAGCCAGAGGCAGAGAATCAGGAGCCATACTAGATTCTGAAAAATTATCATCAACAATGTCTAGAACAGGAGGTATAGCCAAAGGCCTATGGTGAGGAAGAAGAAGAAAATCCTTAAGTCTCTTTTTAGAATCAGAGAAATCCTGACTTTCCCAGTGGGAAAGGTATGTAAAGTTTTTAAGGTATGTAAAGTTTCCCCAAAAGAAAAATCCTCAGGGGGAGAAGCAGAATGAATGGAAGGAATCTTCTGCATCAGAGTCCTCATAAGGACAAATCCTGTTCATTAGGACAGTCAGAAGAAATAGAATCCTGTTCAGAAGATTCATAATCAATGTATTGCCTAGGCCTCTTAGGGGGGGGGGGGGTTGGCTACCCCTGATCAGAGTAATTAAATCTTCAGCCATTTTGATCATTTGTTTTTTAGGGATAGGGGCCTGCACATGTGGCCCAGTCGTCGTTTTTTTACACATAGATTTATATTTTGGCCTTAGTTTTGAAGATGGCGTCGGTCTATTATACAAATCTGTAGGCCTGAAAACACACTCGGAAGCCAGTGCCTGCACAGCGGCTCTGGACCCATCTAAGGTAGAGACATCTGCTGGTTCCATAATTGAAGCATCTCACGGCATACCGGACTCTGAATGGTTCTCAGTAGAGGCTTGCGAATCACAAGTAGCGGGTATCAGGGGCTCACCTCACTGTGTACCGGCAAACTGGCGACTGGCTTAGGAGAAGCACTGTCATCAGTTTTGGACCTTGACAGCCTGTCTCTGTCTTTTTCTTTGTGTTTTTTAGGTATTCCTGTAGTCGGATTGCTAACCAACGACATTTCTGGATAATTAAAGCGTGAGCCAAAATATTTAGAAGCAAAAATGTACCGACATTTAATAGTGCATTGATTAAATTTAGCACAAAACAGACAGCAAGGTACATCGTGGTCAGGGCCTTAGGCAAGGAATACAGTACAAATGAAAATTCTTAGGAGGTATTTGCTTCCCACAAGTAATGCAGTTATTAACTTTTACTTACATCGGTAAGAAGCAAGAAAAAGTTTCCCCAATGGGGTACTTCGCTTTTTAGTTGAGGACTTCGGTTCTGAAACTCGAAAACGAAAATTTCAGGAGTCGGCCGACCGGCACTTGTGAACTGCTTCTGCTTCGGGCACCGCGCGGCAAGAAAGATTGATGTAATGGCATCGGCTGCATGTTTTATACCCCTGATGACCTGACTTCATGGAAGAAGGGACAGCAACTGATGCAGGACCCAAGACTTTGTTAATCAGGCCGACTGAAGGCAACCCGCCAGCAGATTATCCTAATGTAATGACTGCAACGAAGAACATCAGAGTGATCCTCTTTTCAGCTTCTTTCTTGGGAGACTTGGACATCTCCGCCTCAGAGAAAGCTGCACTAAAAGGGCATTTTAACAGCCCCTTTAGGATTAATTTGCTGCGCCTCTCTGCAAGGGTCCGAGTGTTGAAACCCTTGCAGAGTTCACACGGAGGCTGGATTTCTAAGTGTGGCACACCCACACAATACACACAAGAAAGCTGCCCATCCAAGTTAGGCATCTTTCTGCCACATCCATCACATTGTTTAAAGCCAGCTGCACCTTTCTGTTTTTCTGTCAAGCTGCAGATGAAGAAAAAGTACGTACAGCCAACAACTCTGTCAAACACACACACACACACACACACACACAAGTAAAGAGAAGACAAGAATTTTTTTTTTTTTTTTTTTAGGGGATCACACCAACAATGGTAACAAAAAGAATACCCAGAAGAGGTAAGGAAGGGGGAAAAAAGGGAAACAGCAATGATGGTACTACAGAATTACCAGAGTTAATAGGGAAGGGAGGGTTCTATACCAATGCTGGTAAAGGAAGAGAACACCAAAAAGGTAACAAGGGAAGAAATATAACACTCACACTCAACAGGAAAGCACAGTAATCAGCAAAAAATAGCTTATTGACAAGGTTAAAGACAAGAATAAGTTTTAATTCGGTATTTATGAAAAAAAATTAGCACTTAGCTTGAAAGCATGGCTGACGTGTCCTAAAACTCCACGCAGCAAATGAGATCTGAAGGGAAGGTTAGACAGGCACTATGGGTAGCCTTAGCTTGAGAGTTTCTGGCTGGCACGACCTTGACACAATGGCTGAGTCAGTTCCATGGATGGAATCGAAACCCAACAGTCAGAACTGAATGAAGATTGACAACCTCAGATCTGTGGTAATTTCCCATCCTATCAAGAAGGTTCACATTAAAAAGCAAAAATACTAGTGCAACAGCAAGATGACAGCAAAAATCAGTAAAAAAATTCAGTGGAACTCAATCTTCCACAGAACTACAATCAATAGTTATAAGACACGTGAAATGTGGCCCTTCAGTCATTAGCCAATTTTTCAAAACACTTCTTTTTTTCAAAAAAAAACAAAGAACTTAACAGCATTTATTTTATCCACATTTAATGTAGTTGTTAAGGTAATTTTCATCTTAAATTTAGATAGATTCTTACTGTAATAATCAAAACATTAACTTTCAATTTTCCCCCAATAATATCAGTGTTCTAATTCACCACACTTAACAAGTACTGCACTGTAGAATATATTGTACATATTCTCACTTCCTTCTCATTCAGCCCAAGACCTCTTTAAAAAAAATTAAGTACGTATATAAATGCATTGCCATGCTACTGCATTTTGTATCCTTTAACATCAGTTATTGTACTTGTACTTCAAATACAGGAAAATGTAAACTAGACAGTATTTATATTATGTATGATCAAAATTCTTAGTTAATGTACAAGAAAATACACAGGATGGTCCTGCTTAAATTGTCCGCTAACATGTTGGATTTCCCCGGTATGTGAGTAGCTATTAGAAAGTGGTTAGAGGAAATCATCCATTCCAAACTCACACTGCTTCTCGGCATAAAAGCCAAGAATGGTTCCCCCTGTCTGCTGATGTACCAGACTACTGACATGTTGCACGTTTGAATAGCAATAGTTCCTAGTGGAAGAGATCTCTGACGGGCCTGCAATGTTAACAGCATTGGTCTCAACTGTAGAATGTTTATATGCAAACTGATCTCTTCTTGGGACGATACGCCTTGAACTGTCTGCCCGAAATAATGCCTTCTATCCTAACTGGGAGGAGTCCGTGGTCAACGTGGCTTTTGGAGGAAGGACAAACTGGTGGCCTTGATGAATCTCTGGAATGTATCCACCACAGTAGAGATTTTCTGCACACCCGAGATAATTTTATCGGATGTCAAAGTTTGTGAAAAGGCAATTGCACTGCTAGAGTCCATTGAGGAATATCTCATATGAAGACTAGCAGTGGGTAATAAAGTTATTGCAGCAGCCATCGACTCAAGGGCTTACAGTATTAATCTTGCTGGGGATGAAAGATGAGACAGAACTTGAATGACATGCGATTTCAGAATAAGAATTCTGTTTTGAGGCAGAACAGCTAGGTAACTGACTGTGTCTAGATGAGCCCCTATAAACTTCAAGGCTTGAAGTGGTTGAGGTAGGGACTTTACCAAGTTTATCATAATCCCCAGAGACTGACATAGAAGTAGAAGATGATCTCTGTCCTTTTCCAGAAAATTTCTGGTCAGTGCTGTGAGGAGCCAGTCATCTAAATATGGAAACACTCAACCTGCGCAATCTTAGATAAGCTGCTACCATTGCCATATATTTGGTGAACACCCTGAGGGCTGTGGTGAGACTGAAGGGCAGGACTCTGAACTGATAATCACTGGCTCCCAGCCGGAAGTGTAGATATCTTCGGTAGCATCTGTTAATTTTTATATGATAGTACACATCCTGAAGATCTAGAGAACACCTGCAGTCGTCTTTTTGAAGAACAGGCAGAATGAACTGAAACCATGATCATCCGGAACTTGGAATTCTTTACAAACTGGTTCAAATAACTGAGATCCAAAATGGGTCTCAAGTCCCCTGTTTTCTTTGGCACTAAAATGAACCTTGAATAAATTAACAATACTCTCTCGTCTGTGGGAAACTCTTGCATGACTGTTTTGTCCAGCAACGTTTGAATTTCTTGAGCTGCTTGTTCCTGCTGATTGGGTAAAGCATCGGACAGACTTTTCCTCTTCTGTGGATGGACTTGGGAAAAGGGAATAAAGTATCCTCTGGATATGATCTTCTGCACCCAAAAACCTTTTGTGATTGCTATCCAGGCTTTTAGGTGCAAAAGTAAGTGTCCTCGACTGCCTCCAGAGACTGACAGTCAGGTAACCTTTCAGGAGTGTTGAAAGAGCCTGTCCGAGAATGAATCTCGAGAACCTTGTTTCTGCAGACCCCTCTGCCAAGAGGGCAGCATCTCCCACTATAATTATTTCTCTCCTACCTCTGTGAGAAAAGTCTCCACGTGATTCTTAGAAAGGCCCTTGGGATTATCTTAAACACACTTTCTTACCACCACACTGACTCCTGAAGAAAGTTCTTTGCGGGGTACAAAAGCACATTCCCACAGAAGACATGGTCTTTTCCATCCTTAAAACTGCGGGTGAGCATCTCTAACTGTTGGTCTGAATAAGGAAGATCCATCAAAAGAAGCATTGATGAATGACACTTTAAAAGGCTCCGCAAAATTGTACAACCACATCCAGTCACGTCTCCTAATGCTATGCCTGAACCAGCCACCGATGAAAAGTCTGATGTATGTAAGATTAATCTCATGGACACATTAGTAATGGATTGTAGGGTGGCTAGTCATGAGGGAAAAGTATTTTGTTCACAAGGGGCCATGTTCGCAGAGAAAGAGTTAGAGAAGTCCATGATTAAGTCCTTATGTAACCTTGTGAAATGCATCAAATAATTCAGTGACCAAAAACTGAAGGTTCCTGCTGCATACACTCATTTCCCACACATGTCCAATGCACCAGACTCCCTATTAGGGGGACAGACAGAAGAGCTCTGTTCAGCCAACTTCTTTTTAGCAGCTGCCGCAATGACCATGGTAGCTACACAAACACTCTTTGTCCAGCGTAGCCTGCCTGACGGGGCATTAAGGATCTTCTCCAGGTACTTCGGGATTGGTTCTATAAAGTCTGGTTCCTTCCATGCTCTGTGGGAGACCAGGTCTATCAGCTAATCTGCAGGTGGGGTAACCCAAGAAGAAGATGGCCCGGCCCTAAAAGCCTCCAAGAACACAGATTCTTCTTGGGAAGGATTCTGGGCAGACCAACCACCTTTTTGGTTGTAGGATCTCTAATGTGTCTCCAAACAAGACATTCAGGTGGTGATCTGGGGCCCTTTAACCCCAAATCAAAATCAGTGTCCTCTGTGATGGATTCCTGTGGGGAATCCAGGTACCTGTTCTTGTACAACCTCTTCCAAGGAACCTCCTAAGTCGGATGCAATGGGGAAGTGTCAGAAGAGACAGGAAGTTCCCTAGTGGAAACTGCTTGGAAGATCATCTGGCCTGGCTGTCTCTGAGGCATAGGATGAGAAAAGGATCCAAAGGAGGTTGGGGGCACAGATCTGAAAGAAGAGTTGATGCCCATCTAGGTACAGACAATACAGTCTCCACCACCCCGAAGGCTGAGGACTCAGGAAATGCCAAGGACAATCCTACCAGAGCTTCTTAAGTCAGAAGTGGCAAACCATTACACCCACACACATGGAAAATAGTGGCACGACTGCTGAATCATATACAAATGCACTGTATATGCACATACACGAGTGCATGGACCATGCCATCCCCAACAGAACCAAGACGCTATCCTCCAAATATAGGAAGCCAATCTGGTGGTCCACTGCCATAAACAAGCTCTACAACAGAAGGAAGAAACTGTTGCAAAAAAGAGTACACTCCCAGGACGGTAGGAAAGTACAATTGTGTACACTTACCATAAATGTAGATGTTCAAGTGTATTCACTGTTGCAGTCATCACACTTGGGTTATCTGCCTGCAGGTAGGCCTCAGTCAGCCCGAATACCAGAGTCTTGGGATTTCTGCATCAGATGCTGTCGCCTCTTCCATGACGTCAGGTCGTCAGGGGGTATAAAACATGCAGCCGATGCAATTACATCAGTTTTTCTTGCCCCAGATGTCAGGAGCCACCAAAATAAGAAGCAATTACATGGTGTGGCTCTCCTCCAATAAAAAGTAAATACCACTGCCATAAGATATGGCCAAAAAAAAGGATTGGTAGAAAGTATAGAAAAATCAGGGGGCTGGAGGGAGGGTAACCAGGACTGCAACAGTGAATATGCTCGAACATCTACATTTATGGTAAGTGTACACAACTGTACTATGTTCTTCGTTTTTCACTGTTGCAGTCATCACACTTAGGCTGATTCCCAAAGCTGAGGAAGGGTGGAGGCAGTCAAGAAGTCTTAGGGTTGGCTAGCAGGCCTTGTACGACTTCTGTAGCAAATCCAGCTCTGGATTTAGAAGAGATAGGTAAGTGGTAATGCTTGATGGTGTGTACTGAACTCCAGGTTGCAGCTTCCAGGATGTCCCTGGTAGGGACTCCCCTGAGAAATACTGTAGAGGTTGAGGTAGCCCTAGTGGAATGAGTTCTGATCTCCTGTGGGGTAGGTTTTCCATGGTGCTTGTAGCAGAAATGGATGCAGTGTGCTATCCATTTGGAGATGGTTTGCTTTGATATGTCCTTGCCCTCTGCCCCCGTAGCAAAGCTGACTAGCAGCTGGTCAGATTTTCTCAACGGTTTAGTCCTGTCATGGTAGAACCTAAGCTGTCTGTGCACATCCAAGGAGTGCAGGATCCTTTCCCCTTTATTCTGAGGATTAGGAAAAAAGGTTGGTAAATGAATGAATTGGTTTAAAGCCACACTGGATACCACCTTGGGCATAAATGATTGTTTAGTCCTGAGGGAAACCCTGTTCATATGGAACATAATGAAGGGTTCCACAGCAATAAGGGCCTGTAACTCAGACACTCTTCTTGCTGAAGTGATGGCTAGAAGTAGGGCTGTTTTCCAAGAGAGGAATTTTAACTCTGCTGTAGCAGCAGGCTCAAAAGGGGGAAGCGTGAGCTTTTCTAATACAAAGTTAAGGTCCCAGGCAGGAGTGGGAGCTCTCCTCGGGGGTCTTAGATTGTTAGCTCCTCTCAGGAACTGTTTGACCAAAGGGTGAGACAAGTGAGTTGGCTCAGTAATGTAATGAGCTGAGATGGCAGTGGCATGAATCTTAATGGAAGAGAAGGATAGGCCTTTGTAGAGTAGCTCTGCTAGATAATCTAGGATTTGAGGTAAGGTGGGCAACGCTGTGTCCTTTCCCAGAGACTGACTCCAAGAACAGTATTTTTTCAACCTTTCTGAATCTATCTATCCTAGTACTAGGCCTCCTGGCCTCAAGGATGACATCCAGCACTGGTTGCTGAGGGTTGATGGTGATGTATTCAGGGAATAAGCCAGGCTGCTAGGTTCAGAGTTTGCAGCGGAGGATGCAAAATCTGGCCCTCCTGCTGGGACAGCAGAGAAGGGGTCTGATGCAGGTGCCAGGGTGACACTGTTGCCAGACTGCGTAAAAGTGGGTACCAGTGCTGACGTGGCCAGTTCTGGTGCAATAAGGATTGTCCTTGGCCTGTCCTGCTTGATCTTGAGTAATACTTTCGAGAGGAGGGGCAGAGGGGGAAAGGCATAGATTGAGAGGTTTTCCCATGTAAAGGATAGGGCATCCACTTTCCATGCTTGGCTGTGGGGAGTTCTGGTGCAAAATTTACTCAATTGATTGTTCTGGGGGGAAGCAAAGAGATCCACCTCTAGTGTCCCCCACCTGTGGATTAGAAGGTTGAATGAACTGGGTTCCAGTTTCCACTCGTGTGGGTCCACTAGATTTCTGCTTAAGTTGTCTGCCAGTGAATTTAGTTTGCCTGGCAGGAATTGAGCTTGCAGGTGCACTTGGTTGCTCAAGGCTGTGTTCCACACAGCCTTGGCTAATCTGCAGAGTGGGTAGGAATGAGTTCCCCCTGCTTGTTTATGTACCACATGACTGTAGTGTTGTCTGTCTTTATCAAGAGTTGTCCTGGAAGGATAACGTATTTGTAGGCTACCAGAAAATTCTGCACAGCTAACATTTCTTTTTGACTGATATGCAGGTGTATTTGTCCTGGGCTCCATTTTCCTACCATGTGAGCCCCCCATGCATGGTCTGATGCGTCTTGTCAGGGTTTGGGCGGCAGGGGGTTGAGTGAAAGGGAGTCCCTTGTTGTGGTTGCAGGCTTCTGCCCACCAAAGGGACTCTGTCCTTAGGCAAGTAATGATCGGAATCACTGTTTCCAGGTCCTGATAATGTTGACACCAGAAACTTTTTAAGTACCACTGAAGTTTCCTCATATGCAGTCTAGCATATGGAATTAGGAGAATGCATGGGGCCATGAACCTTAGGACTTGCAGTATTTTTCTTGCAGATAGCTGGGTTTGGGTGGCCAGTAGTCTGAAGTAATCTGTGAAATAAACCTGCTTTTCTGGAGTGAGGAATGCCATCTGGGAAGTTCTGTTCAAGCTTGCTCCCAGGAATACAATTTCTTGGCTGGGTACCAGATGTGATTTATTTTCGTTGATGGTATAAGTTAGGAGTCTCTTTACAAATGTCAGGTGCTGAAGTAGCAATTCCTGACTGTCCGCCTGAATCAGGCAATCGTCCAAGTATGAGTAAATTTGAATGTCTATCTGCCTGCAGTATGCAATGGCTGGAGCCAGGCACTTTGTGAATAACCTGGGCACAGTAGACAAGCCAAAGGGAAGTGCAGAGAACTGATGGTGCATAGAGCCTGCCCTGAAACGTAGATATTTCCTACAAGATTCCCTTATGGGGATGTGCAGGTAAGCTTCTTTTAAGTCTAGGGTGACCTGCCAGGAGTCCTTGGCTAGCATAGGCAGCAGCTGTTGGAATGTAAGCATTTTGAACTTTGGTATCACCAGGAAGGTGCTGAGAGAGAATTGACAGATCTAGGATAGGGCGCCAAGAGTTTTCTTTTTTGGGCACCAGAAAAAGTCTGGAGTAGAAACCTTGTCGCCTTTGCTCTGTTGGAACAGGTTGAATAGCCCTGATACTGAGAAGAGAAAGTACTTGCTTTTGGGTCTCTGCCCACTGGTTCGGGGGAAGGTCTGGCAATCCGCTTGGGGTTGGCAGTGAATGGAAGTAGAATCTGCATCCCTGTGTTACAATGTTTAAGACTCAATGGTCCTGGGTAATGTATTCACAGTTTTTTGCATGCAGGGCGAGTTTTCCTCCTAGGGGTGGAAGTACTTGGGCATGGCTGGGCAGGATGCAGGAGAAGTCATTGTGAACTTTTTTTCATAAGAGGGTGGCTTACCACTCCCTGTTTTTGAGGTGAGAGCACTCCATTGTTTAGATCTGTGCATGCTCTGAGACTGTAGTCTTTGTGGTCTGTTGCCCCTGGGTTTTGACTGAGAAGGCCTGGGAGGGACTGGAAAGGACCAGTTCTTCTAACACCAATGCCTACTGAATCTAGGTAGTTGTACCTGTAAGAAATCTTAACAGTTTGCATAGAATTAGCTTTTTCCTCCATCTTTTTACGAACAACTTCTGCTTTTGTGCCAAACAAACATTCTTGATTCAATGAAGCATCTAGTAATTTTGTTTTGACATGGTCTGGCAAGATTTGTTCATTCAGCCAAGCATGCCTTCTCAGAACAGACCCAGTGACACCAGCCCTGCAAGATACTTCTAAGGCATCAAAACCACACTGCAAGGTATGTTTATCAACTTCGTTAGCAGAATGTATCAACTCTTGTAAATCATTATTTTCTTCAAAATCAGGAATCCACAACATCTTTTGTTTAATTAGTTCCATAATATGCTGCTGGTACTTCAACATGTGAAACTGGCAATTTAAAGCCCTGATGGCAAGAGTTGCAGATGTATATACTTTCTTAACCCATTTGTCAAAAGCCCTAGAATCCCTGTCTGAAGGTGTACGTTTTTTGGCTGTAGTAGCCTTAATACCGTTAGGTCCCTAGGAAATGGTCTCTGGATCCGCAGTAGGATTTTTAAATAGAAATTTGTGAGAGTCAGGTACTCTGTAGTACCTGTCAGGCTTTCTAGGAGCTGGAGGTAAAGTATCAGGGGTAAGACTTGATTCCATGAAGACATCATCTACAATATCCAGGACAAGGGGTATAGCTAGAGGCATGTGCTGAGGCAAGTCTAAAAATTCCCCCTCGTCTCTTTTTTGATTGAGGGTAGTCCTGGCATTCCCAGCGGAAATGCTCTCTTAGGGTATGCAAGGTTTCACCGAAAGAAAAGTCCTCTGGAGGGGAGGCAGAGGGAATGGAGTCCTCTGCATCTGAATCCTCATGGGTGGATAAGGGTATGTCCTGGTAATCCGAGGGGTCAGAGTAATTGGATTCATGATCTGTAGAATCAGAAGGAAAATCAATTATTTGTCATTTAGAGGGGGAAGGCTGGCTTCCCCTAATTAAAGTAATAAGGTCTTCAGCCATTCTAAGCATTTGTTTCTGAGGCATGGGAGCTTGAGAATGGGCTTTGGTCGTCGGTTTCCTAAGCGTAGTGCGGACTCTGGGCCTGAGAAATTCGGTAGTTTTAGTCAAAATGAAGTAGTCTGTTTAATACAAACATCAGAAGGCCTGAATACACCTTCAGAATCTGGTGCCTACACAGCAGCTCTGGACCCATCCAAGGTAGAGACATCCGTTGGTGCCATAGTCGAAGATGCATCTCGCGGCTTATCGGATGCCAAATGGGTCTCAGTAGAGGCCTGCAAATCTTCAGAAGTGGGTATAAGGGGCTGCGAAAGCACCTCTATGAGTACCAGTAGACTGGCGACTAGCTTAACGGAAGCGTCGTCGGCAGTTTTGGACCTATGTCGTCTGTCTCTGTCTTTAGCCTTACGTTTTTTAGAAAGATTGGTAGTCAGATGGCTCAATGAAGCCATTTCGGAATATGGAGAATGAGAGCGAAAGAATTTAGCGACAAGGATTGCCCGACAACAAACAGTTCGGGCACTGAACAAGGCACAAAACCGTCAGCGAGGAACGTCATGGTCTGGGCCTAAACAGGTGACGCAGTAAGAATGAAAATCTCTGTGAGGTATTTGCTTTCCACAGGCAAGACAATTGTTAACTTTTTCTGATATCAGTTAGAGCAAGAAAAAAGGATTCCCAACGGGGTACTTAGCTTTAGAAGACTTCAGGTTTGAAACTTGAAAAACAAAAATTTCAGGTAGCGGCAGACCGGCACTTGCAAACTGCTTCGGGCTCCCACGCAGCAAGAAAAGCTGATGTAATGGCGTCAGCTGCATGATTTATACCTCTGATGTCATGGAAGAGGCGACAGCATCCGACGCAGAAATCCCAAGACTCTGGTATTCAGGCCACCTGAGGGCTACCTGCAGGCAGATAACCCAAGTGTGATGACTGAAACAGGGAAACACGAAGAACATCCTCCTGTCCACCTCAGACTCTGGGAGGACCTAACCGAAAATTAAGCTGAAAGTGGCTTGGATGACTATTCTGAGGTGTCCTTAGTCTAGAAATGACCGGCTCCAAAAAAAATCTTGGTGAATGGAGCCGAGCAGACTCTGTGCCAACAGGTACTGGATCCGAAGCTTTTGGATCTGAGGTTTTAGGTACCTCTGCAAGTCACTGAGTGGACAGTGCAGACTGAGGAGATGCGGAAGAGGAATGTTTCCAATGCACCTTAGTCTCTAGTCTTCTGAGAGGGGGCTTGAGGCCCTGACGAAGATGCATCAGTGGAAGGAGCTGAAGCTGGAAGATGCCCTTTAAGTATCAACTTACTCCTGCGATCAGAAATAGTCCTTACATTAAAAGCAGCACAAATGGAGCAGGTTGTGTCCAAATGCACAAGCCCCAAACAGTACACACACTCCCTGTGGGCATCACAATTAGGGGTCTCATGCCCACAGAAAGTGCCCTTTTTAAAGCCACTGGGCATGTCAGCTATACTGAAAAGTCACAATTCACCACCAGAGAACAATTAAAGGTAAACCTGACTGAAAAGCAAACACAAGAGAGTAGATAAGAAAAAAGGGACAGAAAAGAGGGCTACCAACTATGGTAGAAAAGGAATACCTCAGGCTGACATAAAGAAAGGACAATTACCAGCAATGGTAAGTCTAGAGTACCTTACGGTACGAAAAATCTCAATATATAAAGATGTAAGGGAGTTTAAAGATATATTTAGATACAGCAAGAAAAAAATATAGAAATATATTGAAAAATATTATTTGTTCACTTATGAACTCCGTACTAGAGCTCGAGCAGTCATAATCCCAACCAATATTCAACAGAGGCAAACAACATCTGAGGTAATTCAGTGATTAGGGGCATTGTGGGTAAGGGAGGAGCTCATGAGTCAGATCCTAGAATCTTTAGAAAGCGGTAGAGTTGGATCAAAGGATTGGATCTGAACCCAGTCGTTGAAGAACAAATGAAAATGACATCAGATTTTTTTTTTTTTTTTTTTTAGAAAGGACAGAAAAGGTAGAAAATAACTATCAATAATCGTAATCAAGAAATACTCTATAAAGCAGAGTAGAAGAAAAAATTTAGATAGCACAGTACCACCAATGATAGTTAAGAGAAGTACTGAGAAATTGTTAACAACCACTCAGAAAATCACAGTAGGAAAACTGAAACAGTAATTAATGAAGTAAGGTGAGAGTAATCAATGTAGATAGAAAACAATTTAGCAAAACTCACTAATTCACTAGGAACACAACCAATGGCTTGACAGTGAGAGGATCTACGTCTGTAGCTAAGCGGCAGCAAATGAGATCTGCGGTATGTTAGGTTGGCGGGGAATTGTGGGTAAAGGGAGGAGCTAGAGAGTTTAGATTGGAGGATCTGGTAGAGGCAGCAGAATAGGATCACAGACCCATCAATTCAGGAAAGAATGAAAATGATATCAGATGGCCATTTATTAATATATATATATATATATATATATATATATATATATATATATATATATATATATATATATATATATATCATCACTGTGGTTTTGTCTCCCCTTATCAGAGTGCTTTGCATCCATTTTTGTCTAAATGCAACAAAATTTCTGTAGTTCACCGTCATTTATTTAAGTTTGATATGACATTTTAAAAAGGAGCTGTCCTATCTACTTTGCACTCTGAAACTGTCTTGTTTGTGCTCCCCAAGCAAAGTAAAGTCGGAGGCATGTGTGGTGATCATTTGGTGCAATGCCTGTTGAAGTAAAAGGACTTTTGTTTCACTGCACGCATCTATTCACCACAACTGTTCTTTTTTATGCAAGGAACAAATCTTATCTTGAATTTCAGAGGATGCTGGTGCGGAGATCACACATTTTTTTAGGTACCACTGTATTTTCCTCTAATGCAGCTGTGGTAAATGTATCATTAAGATGCAAGAGGGCATGTATCCCAGTGCTCTTAAGAACTCCCCATCTCGGACAGTTTCCTGCTAAATCAACTTTTTGAAGTACTGTGACAGGGAAAAGGATTTTATAGGGAAAGGATTTTCTCCTGGGGAAGAAGTCCATTGGTCTGTTAAAATCCAATGTAGCCCCTTGGAACACTACTCTGAGGTTTGGAGGGTAGACTTTTTGAAACTGCTAGTGATCTCTAAACTGAAAGGCATGCCATAGTCATTTGTAGATAGGAATGGAATTTTTCCGACATGTTTGCCTGTATACATCAGTCATCCAAACAGGGGTAAATTTCAAACCCTTGGTCAGGAAATGGCAATTACTGGAACCAGACATTTTGTGAAGGCTCTTGGAGCAGTAGACAAGCCAAAGGGCAATGCAAAGATTTGGTAATGTGTCTCACCTGCCTTAAAGGGAAGGTTATCTCGTGTTCCTTTGCTATGTGAATCTGGAGGTAAGCATCCCTTAAGTCCAAGGTGATCATGACTACCCGGGACAGTGCCATAGGAAAAATATTTTATAAACTTCACATTCTGAACTTGGGGACTAAGGAATTTGTTTAACTTTTGAGAGGTCAACGATGGGTCTCCTGTTTCTTTCTTTTCTTGGGGCCAGAAAGAGTCTGGAGTAGAACCTATCCCTAACGCATCAGAAGAGGCTGGTTCCATGGATACTTAAGCAAGGAGATCAAAGAAGCACAAGCTCAAATGAAGGATCTGCCCTTTTGGAACTGAAAGAAAATACAGTTGTACAAGATCTTACCATAATGGTAGATGTCCTTCTCTACACTGTTGCAGTAGCAGTACTCTTTGCAATAGGGATTACCTGCCAAGAGTGGTCGGACTTCTGGCCAGTATATATCAAAGCCTTTAGGTGGTTTTAAGGTATGCCGTACATCATGTATATACTCCCAGTGTATAGTGTAGAGCATAAAGGTGATGTCCAGACATACCATCCTCAGAAATGAAAGCCCCAGTAGGAACGCCACCCCACGGAAAAAAAAGGTTACCAGTACATCCAGAACAGAACAGATAAGAACCAGGGGGAAGGACAGAGGGAGTGAATACTGTAACAGTGAAGAGAAGGACATCTACTGTTACAGTATGATATTACACAACTGTACTATGTCCTTTCATTTCACTGGTGCAGTATTCTTTGCAAGATTGAGAGTGCAAAAGCTAAGAAAAACAGAGGGAGGAAGGTGGACTAGCAGAGCTCTCCAGAAACTCATGGAGAATGGCCCTATCAAAGCCAGCTCTAGCTCTGGAAATCACATCCAACTTACAGTGCTTGGTAAATGTATGTAGAGAAGACCAAGTAGTTGCCTCAAGAATAGAGTTAATATCCACACCCTTGAAAAAAATACCAGAAGAAGCCGCAGCCCACTAGAATGAGCTTTAACAGAAAAAGAAAGGCTCTTGTCATGAAAGGAACAATAAAAGGAAAAGGCTTAAGAAATCCAAGAAGAAATGCTTTGCTTGGAAACAGCCAAACCTAAGGATCTAGGATGAAAGAAAACAAAGAGCTGATCAGATTTACAAAAAGTTTTAGTCTAATCGAAATAAAATCTGAGTTGTCTATGCATATCCATGGTGTGCAGTATGCAGACCGCAGAGAAGGGAAAAAAAGTGGGAAATGAACAAACCGATTAACAACTCATTCATGACCTTGGGCATAAAAGGATTAGTACAAAGGAACACCGTCTTTATGGAAAACTAAAAAAGGAGGACAGGCCATAAGGGCTTGAAACTCATAAACCCGTCTGGTAGAAATAAGGGCTAACAGAAGTACAGTCTTCCAAGAATAATGCTGTAAGGAAGCTGAAGCTGCAGGCTCCAAAGGAGCCTGGGCTGATTTTTCTAAAACAAAATTAAGACCCCAGGGAGAAGGGGCAGTCTTCCTGGGAGGTCTAATATAAAGGGCACCTTTAAGAAACTGTTTAGCCTCAAAGCTAAAGGAGGTGATAAAGCCAGACAAGCAGACACAGCTCATAAGTAGGCCTTAACAGAAGAATAAGCTAACTCAGCATTGAGCAGTTCACACAATAACAGAAAAAAAAGGAACATCCACGGAAATTGGATCCAGGTTATGAGAAAGACACCAAACAGAAAACCTCTTCCACTTGGATGAAGGATTTCCCAGTTGTGGGCTTTCTGGCCTCCTCCAGGACCCTAAGCACATCCTGTAAAAAAGGTGTCTGTCTGGAATCAAAATCCTATCACTCAGCATCAGTTGAAGAAGAGTGGACAGAAGAGGACAGATGAGAGATCCGTTGTCTTGTGTGAGTAGATCCACCCTGTGGGCTAACATTTGATGACTGTCCTTAGCTAAATGCAGAAGAGGGAACCAATGCTGTCTGGGCCAAAAGGGAGTCACCAGCAATATTTTGGGAGCATCACCTTGTATTTTGAACTGGACTTTTGGAATGAGGGGAAGGGGAGGAAAAGCATAAAGAAACATCCCCTTCAGAGAAAAAGTGTGTGTCCACCTTCCAGACCAGAGGACCTGGGACTCTGGCATAAAAAGAGGAAGTTGTCTGTTCAGAGGGGATGCAAACAGATCTACTTGAGGAGTACCCTACTGGTGGACAATGTCCATAAACATACCCTGTGAACCATCCACATCTGGCATTATGTTATAGCCCTACTCAGTCTGCTATAATGTTCTGACTTGAGGAAATAAACTGCCTAAAGAGTCGCACTGTACTGGATAGCTAGTTCCCACATTAGAACAGCCACCCGGCAAAGGAGATAAGATCTCATCCTCCATTGGTTGTTGATATACCACATCACTGTAGAATAAACACCTTGAAAGGCAGTGGGAAAAATACAGGGTGAAAAGCTTGAAGAGCCAGCAGAGGAGCTCTCATCTCCTTGACAACGATCTGGTCTTTCCTTTGTTGAGGTGACCAAAAATCCTGCACTATTAGGGAGCCAAAGGATGCCCCCCATCCATGTCTGAAGCATCTGTGAACAGCTACTGAGAGGGAAGATGGGGTTGAAAAGGGAGCCCTGGATTGAGAGTCAACTGCTGAATCCACCAATGAAACTCCAGTTTGAGGCATGGAGAAAAAGAAAGTACAGTTTTGTACCTACCATAAATGTAGATGTTCGAGTGTATAGCCTGCTGCAGTCATCACACTTGGGTTATCCTGCCATCAGGCGGTCCCGCAGTTGGCCCGAATTCCAAAGTCTTGGTCCGGCATCGGTTGCTGTCGCTTCTTCCTTGACGTCAGTGCGCCAGGGGTATATGAGAGGCATCCAACGCCATTTTCTTCAGTTTTTCTTGCACCAGATGTCAGGTGCCCCCCCCCCCCCCAAAAGGTGGTCAGTGTAGTATAAACAAAAAAATCCCTCCAGCTATAAGCAAATACACCACAAAGGTTGTAACAGATTTTAAGGTATGGAAAGGTCTTAGTTAGGTCAGAGGGGATGGAGGGAGGGTAACCTGGACTGCAGCAGGGTATACACTCGAACATCTACATTTATGGTTGGTACAAAACTGTACTATGTTCATCGTGTTACCCTACTGCAGTCATCACACTTGGGTAGAATCCCAAAGCTAAGGATGGGAGGTGGAGTCAAACAGGGTTAGAGGAGGCTAGAATGCCCTGCAAAACTGCAGTGGCGAAGCCAGCTCTAGTCTTAGAGTAAAGTGGTAAGTGGTAACGTTTGGTGAAGGTGTGTACTGAACTCCAAGTTGCAGCTTCCAGAATTTCCTTGGTTGGCACCCCCCTGAGGAAGGCTGTAGATGTAGCTGCTGCCCTGGTAGAGTGGGGCCTTATGCTAGCAGGAACTGGTTTTCCATGGTGGGTGTAGCAGAAACGTATGCAATGTCCTATCCATTTGGAAATTGTCTGTTTTGAGATAGCCTTTCCTTGTGATGCTGTAGCATAGGCTACAAAAAGCTGGTCAGATTTTCTGAAAACCTTAGTTCTATCCAAGTAGTAACGTAGCTGCCTGTGAATGTCCAAGGAATGCAGAAGTCTTTCTCCTTTGTTCTGTGGATTTGGAAATAAAGTGGGTAAATGGATCGTTTGATTTAGAGCCACACTGGATACCACCTTAAGCATAAAGGAGGGGTTAGTTCGTAGAGAAACTCTGTCGATGAAAAATGAGGAAAGGCTCTACTGCCATTAGTGCCTGAAGCTCTGAAACTCTTCTTGCTGAAGTAATTGCTAGCAGCAGGGCAGTCTTCCATGATATAAACTAAGTCAGCTGAGAAAGCTGGCTCAAAAGGAGGTAACGTAAGTTTTTCCAGAACAAAGTTGAGGTCCCAAGTAGGTATTGGTGCTCTCCTGGGAGGCCTAATGTTTTTGGCCCCACTGAGAAACTGCCTTAGGAGTGGATGAGAAAATAAGGGAGGATCCGTGTTGTAGTGAGCTGAAATAGCTGAGGTGTGGATTTTAATAGATGAAAAAGAAAGCCCTTTGTGTAACATCTCAGTTAAATATTGCAGAATCTGAGGTATGTCAGGCTGAAGGGTATTTTGGCCTTTAGCTTGGTTCCAGGCGCAAAACCTTTTCCATTTGTCTGAGTAGGCTTTCCTGGTGCTGGGCCTCCAGAATAACATCCATAACAGCTTGTGACAGAGGAGTTGGCCAGTTGCTTAGGTGATTTGCCATGCAGCCAAGTTTAAGGTTTTGAGCTGGTTGTGTAGAATCTGATTGTCTTGCTGTGTGAGCAGATGGGTAATTTGTGGTAGAATCCATGGTGGGCCCTGGGCCATATTCCTTAATAGTGGGTACCAGTGCTGGCGCGGCCTGTCTGGGGCAATGAGTATCATTCTGGGTCTCTCCATCCTGACTTTCAGCAGTACCTTTGTGAGGAGGGGTAATGGAGGAAAGGCATATACTGTCAGCATTTTCCAACTGAATGAGAGTGCGTCCACTTTCCAAGCTTGATGGTGAAAAGTCCTTGTGCAAAATTTTGTTAGTTGATAGTTTTGGGGGCTGGCAAACAGGTCTATGTCTGGGAGCCCCCATTTTTAAGTTATCATTGCAAATACTTGTGGATCCAGTTTCCACTCGTGGGGATCCATGATGTTTCTGCTTAGGTCGTCTGCCAATGTGTTCTTTTTTCCCGGCAGGAATTGAGCTTTTAATTGAACTTGGTAAGCCAGTGCTGTGTTCCACAAGGTCATTGCTTGCCTGCACAAAGGGTAGGAGTGTGTACTCCCTTGCTTGTTTATGTACCGCATTACTGTGGTGTTGTCTGTCCTTATGATAAGCTGTCCTGGATGAAAGAGGTCCTTGAAGGCTGCAGAGCATTTTGTACAGCCAGCATTTCTTTTTGATTGATGTGCAGATTCCTTTGATCTGCAGTCCATATTCCTTGAATGCACCGTCCTGCCATGTGTGTCCCCCAGGCATAGTCCGATGCATCTGTTGTCATAGTTTACTAACAGCCAAACAAAACGAAAAAATGAACTGCAGACCTGCTAGCGAAAAAAACAATAAGCCAGAAGCCAAAAATTTAGCGCTTTCATCCACTGTTTAATACATGAACTTCCTCAGAAACATTTTTAAATAATTTCCAGTTCCTTAAATAACTTACTATACAGGAAATTACATCATAACCATCGAAAAGTACAGTTTTGTACCTACCATAAATGTAGATGTCCGAGAGGTATGCATCTGCAGTCCTAACAAATGGGTTGTCCTGCCTCAGGCAGCCCTTCGGTCGGCCGGATTCCAAAGTCTGGGTCTGGCCTCGGCTGATGTCGCACTTCACCCGACATCATAGCTGCTGTTAACCGGGTATAAAGGCATCAGCCGACGCCATTTTCCTCAGTGTTTCTTGCCCCAGATGCCAGGTGCCCTCTAGGAAGGCTAAATTTGGATAAATGCAAATGTTTCCAAACAATAGAGAGCAAATAGAAATAAACATGTATATACATATATACAAACAAATACACCATAATAGATTCCCCCAGCTAGCTACAAGATGGTGAAATACCCTAGGAGTACCACAGAGGGGAAGGAGGGTGGGTAATCCTGACTGCAGATGCATACCTCTCGGACATCTACATTTATGGTAGGTACAAAACTGTACTATGTCCTTCAAGGATGCATCTGCAGTCCTAACAAATGGGTAGAAAACCATAGCCAAACTGGGGGAGGAGGTACTAAGAAGATTATGGTGTAGTTAAGATCCCTTGCAAAACAGCAGTGGCAAAACCTGCTCGGGATCTGGGGTATAAAGGTAGATTATAATGCTTGGCAAATGTATGCACGGAGCTCCAAGTAGCAGCCTCTAAAATGTCTTTGGTAGCCACTCCTCGTAAAAAGCTGTAGTAGTGGCTGTAGCCCTTGTGGAGTGAGGTCTGATGTTTTCTGGAGTTGTCTTTCCATGATAAGAGTAACAAAATCTAATGCAATTTCCTATCCATTTTGAGATTGTCTGTTTTGAAATTGCTTTTCCTTCCATTCCTGTTGCACATGCTACCAGAAGCTGGTCAGTTTTCCTATTGTTCTTGGTTCTGTCCAGGTAGTAGCGCAATTGCCTATGCACATCCAAGGTATGTAGTAGTCTTTCCCCTGTTCTGTGGGTTGGGGAAGAATGTAGGTAGGTGGATTGCTTGGTTTAATGATACCCTGGAGACCACCTTTGGCATAAAAGTAGGATTAGCTCTCATGGACACTCTATCCTGATGGAAGATAAGGAAGGGCTGTACTGCCATTAATGCCTGTAATTCAGAAACCCTTCTTGCTGAAGTGATTGCAAGCAGGAAAGCAGTTTTCCAAGATAAGTACTGTAATTCTGCTGTTGCTGCTGGTTCAAAAGGGGGAAGTGTCAACTTTTCTAACACAAAGTTCAAGTCCCATGTAGGCAATGGTGGCTTCCTTGGTGGCTTTACATTTTTAATTCCTCTCAGGAACTGCCTGAGTAGAGGATGAGAAAAGACTGGAGGATCCATGTTGTATTCTGCTGAAATTGCTGACGCATGAATCTTAATGGAGGAGTAGGACAGGCCATTGTGGAAAAGCTCTGCTAAGTATTCCAGGATGTTAGCTATGTTTGCCAGTGATTTGCACTCCAAATGAGATATCTTTTCCATTTTGCTGAATAAGTTTTTCTTGTGGAGGGTCTGCGAGCCTCCAAGATAATGTCTTTAACCCTTTGAGATAAATCTGGGTTATTTTGTCTTATGCAATGTTCCAAGCAGCTAGCTGCAGTGTTTTCAAGTTTGGATGCAGGATTTTGAAGTTGTTCTGTGTTAGCAGTAAAGGAACTAGGGGTAGAGGCCATGCGTGTTCCCGAGACATACTCCTCAGTAGTGGGTACCAATGCTGCCTCGGCCAGTCTGGAGCTATCAGGATGATCCTTGGGTGATCTTCTTTGATCTTCAGTAGCACTTTGTGCATCAAAGGAAGAGGTGGGAATGCATATGCTGTCAGGTTTTCCCAACTGAAAGATAGGGAGTCCACCTTCCAAGCAAGTGGGTGGAATGTCCTTGTGCAGAATTTTTTCAATTGGTGGTTGTGTGGGGATGTGAACAGGTCTATTTCTGGTAGTCCCCATTTCCTTGTAATGGATTTGAAGATGTCTGAATGCAGCATCCATTCGTGGGCATCCGTGGTAGTTCTGCTTAAGATGTCTGCTAGTATATTTTCTTTTCCTGGCACAAATATTGCCTGGAGCTGAATGTTGAGGTTCAGGGCCACATTCCAGAGGTCCATTGCCATCCGGCATAGAGGATATGAATGTGTGCCTCCCTGTTTGTTGATATACCACATAACTGTGGTGTTGTCCGTCCTTATCAGCAAATGACCCTGTTGAAGAAACGGTCTGAATGTCTGAATTGCCAGCTTTACTGCCAGCATCTCTTTTTGATTTATGTGTAGGTTCAGCTGGTCTTGAGTCCATAAGCCTTGTATGCACTTGTCCACCATGTGTGCCCCCCAACCGAGGTCTGAGGCGTCCGTGGTGATAGTCTGGCTTGGGTGAGGGCTGTGGAAGGGCAGTCCTTTGTTCAATTGACAGGCCTGAGCCCACCATCGGAATTCTTGCTTCAGGCATGGAATTATTGGAATTTGGGTTTCTAGGCTGTGCTTGTGCTGGGACCATAAATTCCTTAGGTACCATTGCAACTTCCGCATATGTAGTCTGGCATGTGGAATCAATATTATGCAGGATGCCATGTAACCCAGGGCTTGCAGGACTTTCCTTGCTGTAAGCTGGTTCTGCGTTGTTAATGCCATGAAATAGAGTGGTAGGTGCTTCTGCTTTTCTGCTGTGAGGAATGCCATTTGGTTTGATGTGTCCAGTTCTGCACCCAAGAAAGTTATCCTTTGGGATGGTATCAGCCTTGACTTTTTTATGTTGACTGTGTATCCCAGGGCTTGCAATAGGTGAATGACCTTTCTCAAATCTTTTGTTAATTTGTTTTTGTTGTCCGCTTGTAACAGGCAGTCGTCCAGGTATGGGTAAATTTGAATTCCCTGAAGCCTGCAATGAGCAATTACTGATGCCAGGCATTTCGTGAATACTCTGGGCAGTAGATAAGCCAAAGGCAATGCTGAGAATTGATAATGCTCTGATCCTGCAAGAAATCTGAGGTATCTTCTGCAATTTGGTCATATGGGGACGTGCAGGTATGCCTCCTTGAGATCTAGAGTTACCAGCCAAGACTCCTTGCCCAGCATGGGAAGAAGCTGCTGTAGGGTCAGCATCTTGAATTTTGGAACAATGAGATATGTGTTCAGAGCGGACAGGTCGAGAATAGGTCTCCATTGGTTTTCCTTTCTTGGCACCAGGAAAAGTCTGGAGTAAAATCCTTGTCCTTGTTCCATAGACGGTACCTTTTCTATAGCTCTCATCCTTAGTAAGTGGTCTATTTGTTCTAGAGCATTTGTCTTTTGATTTGGAGGTAGGTTTGGCATTCCTCTCTTCCTTGGTAGAGTATGGAAGTGAAACCTGTAACCTTTGTCTATTGTCTGTAAAATCCATTTGTTTCCTGTAATGTAATGCCAGTTTACTGAAAATAAGGCTAGCTTTCCGCCTAAGGGTGCTTCTAGTTGTTCCCTGGTAGGCGGTTTCAGAGCCAAGTCACTGTGATTGTCCTGTGGAAGTGGTAGTGGCTGGATCTGTGGCAGTACTTCTCTGGTTGTTAGGCTGCCACTGGCGTCCCTGTAGGCACCTCTGGATTGACCTCTGCCTCTTGGGCGCCTATTCCTGCCTCTCTGTGCTCTGTTGGTGTCTGGAAAGGACCAATTCTTGGAAGGCCAGTTCCTACTAAACCTCGGAGGCTGGACCTGTAAGAAATCCTAGACTGTCTGGACAGATTTCGCTTTCTCTTCCACCTTCTTCAACACTTGCTGTGCAGGGGAGCCAAACAAACTGTGTTTTTCCATGGGAGCATCTAGGAGCTTTGACTTTACATGGTCTGGTAAGGATTGCTCTTTTAACCATGCATGTCTTCTGATCACTGTACCAGTCATAGCTGATCTAAATGAAGCCTCCAGTGCATCATAGCCACATTTTAAGGAATGATTACTGACCTGTTGAATGTTATGTACCAATTCCTGAAGGGACTTTCGGTCTAAAGGTTCAGGCGAGGACAGTTTTTTAGTTAGGTTATCTAACATAAATTCATGATACTGAATCATGTGGAATTGACAGTTTAAGGCACTAGCCGAAAGAGTAGCAGAAGTATAAACTTTTTTACCCCATCTCTCTAAGGCCCTAGATTCTCTTTCAGAGGGGAGGGGGTTTTTGGCAGAGGCAGCTGCTACAGCTTTGGGGCCCTGTGAAATAGTTTCAGGATCTGCAATAGGAGCCTTATACAAGTGATAATGTGTGTCCGGAACCCTGTAGTATCTGTCGGCCTTAGCAGGGGCCGGAGCAAGAGAGTCAGGAGCAGTATAAGCATCATTAAATGCATCATCCACAACTGTAAGTACTGGAGGAATGGCTAAAGGCCTATGCTGTGGCAAATGTAAAAAGGTCCTAAGCCTTTTCCTAGAGTCTGAAAAATCCTGGCCCTGCCATTGAAATTGTTCTCTCATAGCATGCAAGGTTTCCCCAAAAGAAAATTCCTCAGGAGGCGAGGCAGAAGGAATGGAGTCTTCTGCATCAGAGTCCTCATATGGAGAATAAGGGCCTTCTGGAGGGTTTGTATTTTCTGAATGATCAGAGGAGTAATCTGTAGAAACTGGCTCAGGGGGCTCTGCTCTAGGCCTCTTCTCTGGAGGGGGGTGAGAGACCCTGTCAGGGTGAGGCTGGGATCCCCTGATCAAAGAAATGAGATCCTCTGCTAGACTAAGCATTTGAGTACTAGAGCTAGGCCTGTGAGAGGGGGGGTTTGCAGGCACGGTCTTTGTTGATTTAGCTGCTTTAGCCCTGGTAAAAGCCTTAATTGACATGGATGCAGGGGGCCTAGCAGCTCCACGTGCAGGAGTAGATATATCTAAAGGGATAGTATCTGATAAATCCTGAGAACCTGTAAGAGCAGGTGGAATTTCAGTAGCAGATTCAGCCAAGCTGGATGAGGCCTCGGTTGTAGGAGGCATGCTTTCGGCCGAAGGAAGAACCGAGGACTCGGTTTCAGCCGAAACCGAGACACTCGCGGTTGGCTTAACCGCGGTTTCGGCCGAAACCGCGGACCGCGAGTGTCGGTCCTTTTCCTTACGTTTTTTAGCTAATTGTGAAGTCGGAGTCTCCGACGGCATGTTGTAAGCAAAAGCGGAGCCGAAAAACTCCTCTGCAAACTCCGACCGACGTCTAAGTGTCCGTCGGTTGAAGGAAGCACAGGCTAGACAAGCTGCTACGTCGTGGTCTGGGCCTAAACAAGGTAGGCAGTAAGAGTGGAAATCTTTATGAGGTATTTGTTTCCCACAAGTTAAACAGTTATTCACTTTTTTTTACATCGGCTGAGGGAAGAGAGAGTCCCCAACGGGGTACTTAGCTTTTTAGAAGTCTTCGGTAGTAGTATTCTGACAATCACTATGAATATGTATGATGTCATTTCCTGTATAGTAAGTTATTTAAGGAACTGGAAATTATTTAAAAATGTTTCTGAGGAAGTTCACGTATTAAACAGTGGATGAAAGCGCTAAATTTTTGCTGTCATAGTTTGCCTGGCTGGGGGTAAGGTGAAAGGCTGACCCTTGTTGAGGTGATATGCCTGTGACCACCATAGAAACTCCTGTTGAAGGCAGGGAATGAGAGGTATCCTTGTTTCCAAGCCGTGGCTGTGTTGAGTCCATACGCTTTATAGGTACCATTGTAATTTCCTCATATGCAGTTTTGCAAATGGTATTAGTAGTATGCAAGATGCCATGAAGCCCAAGGCCTGCAGAATTTTTCTTGCAGGGAGTTGGGTCTTTGTTGCCATTGCTCTGAAGTATTGAGTTAATTGTAGTTGTTTGTCTGGTGTCAGGTAAGCCATCTGGGCCGTTGTATTCAAGCTGGCACCCAGGAATGTCATATTTTGTGAGGGCACTAGTTTTGATTTCTTTTCGTTTACTGTGTACCCTAGGCAACTTAGAAGATGTTTTACAAAAGCCAGGTGTTGTAAGAGGATGTCCTTGCTTTCTGCTTGGATGAGGCAGTCGTCCAGGTATGGGTATATTTGAATTCCTCTTTGTCTGCAGTATGCAATTACTGGTGCCAGGCATTTTGTGAAGACCCTGGGCGCAGTAGATAAGCCAAAGGGCGTTGCAGAGAATTGGTAATGGGTTGAACCTGCAATGAAACAGAGGTATCTTCTGCAATTTTGTCTGATAGGGACATGCAGGTATGCCTCCTTGAGGTCCAACGTTACTAGCCAAGCTTTCTTGCCCAGCATGGGAAGAAGCTGCTGTAGTGTTAGCATCTTGAATTTGGGTACTTGCAAGAAGGTGTTTAAAATTGAAAGGTCCAGAATGAGTCTCCAAGCATTGTCCTTTCTGGGGACTAGAAAGAGCCTTGAGTAAAATCCTTGGCCTTGCTCCTGTGTCGGTACCAGTTGAATGGCTCCCAGGTCCATGAGAGCTGTAATTTGTTTTTGTGCCTCTGCCCATTGATTTTGTGGCAGGTTTGGCATTCCTTTTATCCTTGGCAAGGTATGGAAATGGAATCTGTATCCTTGTGAGATAATGTCTAGGACCCATTTGTCCTTTGTGACGATGCGCCAGTTGTCTGCAAAAAGTGCTAATTTTCCTCCCAAGGGAGCTGCCAAGAGAGTTTTGCTTGGCAGTTTGAGGTTTAAGTCATTGTGTTTGCCTTCTAGTAGTTTGGGACCAGTCTTCTCCTCCCTTCTGTGTTGCAGTGCCCCATTGGTGAGGTTTGTAAGGGATTTGTGCTTGTCCTCTGCCCCTTGTGTGCCTGTATTTACCCCTCTGTGGTCTGTCAGAAGCTGGAAAGGACCAATTTTTTGTTAGCTAATTTCTGCTGAAACGTGGGGGCTGTACCTATAAGAAATCTTTGACCGTCTACATAGATTTTGCCTTATCCTCCATTTTCTTTAAAATCTCCTCTGCTTTAACCCCAAATAAGACATCCTGCTGTAAGGGTGCATCTAATAACTTTGCTTTAACATGATCAGGCAGAGACTGCTCCTTTAACCAAGCATGCCTACATATAACAGACCCAGTAACAGCTGCTCTAGAGGATGCTTCCAAGGCATCAAAACCACATTGTAAAGTATGTTTGCCCACCTGTTCAGCTGCATGCAACAGATCCTGCATTTCCTTGAATTCAGACAGTTGAGGATGCATGCCCATCTTTTGTTTGATTTGAGACATTAGGAATTGTTAGTATTTAAGCATGTGAAATTGACAATTTAGTGCTCTCATAGCTAGAGTAGCTGAGGTGTAAACCTTCTTCCCTCACCTATCTAGTGCTCTGCAGTCCCTTTCAGAGGGTACAGGATTTTTAGCCATAGAAGCCTTAGCCCCTTTGGGACCCTGGGAGATTGTCTCTGGATCAGCAACAGGGCTCTTGTATAGGAATTTGTGCGAGTCAGGCACTCTATAGTATCTATCTGGTTTGGCTGGAGCAGGAGGCAGAGAATCAGGATTTAGACTAGATTCTAAGAAAACATCATCCACAATGTCTAAAACTGGGGGGATAGCAAGAGGTCTGTGCTGGGGGAGTAAAAGAAACTCTCTGAGCCTTTTCTTTGAGTCGGAGTAGTCCTGGCCTTCCCAGTGGAAATGTTCCCTCATGGTATGTAAGGTTTCCCCAAAGGAATAATTTTCAGGGGGAGAAGCTGAGGGAATGGAGTCTTCAGCATCAGAATCTTAAGGGGGAAAGGAGTACTCCTGTTCCTCAGAGGAGCCTAAGGAAACAGACACTTGATCAGAGGAGGCATAATCCTCCTCTTGTCTGGGCCTTTTGTCGGAGGGGGGGGGGGTTGGGAATCCCTGATCAAAGAAATTAAATCCTTAGCCATTTTAAGCATCTGTTTCTTAGGCATAGGGCCTTGACCTGGCGACTGAAGTGTAGTCTTTTTTGGTTTTAGAGGAGTCTTAAGCTTAGCATAGGATTTTATGGTGATAGTAGTTGGTCTGAAGACACCTTCAGAAGCCGAAGGTGTTTCTACAACACTGGCTTTTCCTACTACGATGTCATCGGTAGGGTCTAAAGAAAATGACTGTGTCGGCCTAGAACTCTCTGCTGGAGAATCCGAAGCGGTCTGGGGATCCAATTCAGCGGTAGCCAGGGGCTGCGTAGGCACCTCACTGAAAACCGGAGAACCGGCGATCGGCCCAGCCGAGGGCTCGGAGTCTGGCTTGGATCTAGGCTGCCTGTCTTTATCTTTGCATTTTTTATGCATGCCGGTAGTCGGTTGCTCCGACGGCATAGTGTAATTAAATTTCCTACCGAAGTAGTGTCGTGCGAAATCAAAGCGTTGCTTTATAGTTCGCTTATTGAACCTAGCACAAAACCGACAACCAGTGACGTCGTGGTCTGGGCCTAGGCAAGGTATACAAAAAGAATGAAAGTCCTTACGAGGTATTTGCTTCCCACAAGAAATGTAACTTAACTTTTTCTGACATCGGACTGAGGCAAGAAAAGGTTCCCCAATGGGGTACTTAGCTTTGAAGACTTCGGACTGAAACTCGATTCGAAAATCTCAGGTGTCGGCTGACCGGCACTTGCGAACTGCTTCTGCTACGGGCACCGCGCGGCAAGAAAGACTGAAGAAAATGGCGTTGGATGCCTCTCGTATACCCCTGGCTCACTGACGTCAGGGAAGAAGCGACAGCAACCAACGCCGGACCAAGACTTTGGAATTCGGGCCGACTGTGGGACCGCTTGATGGCAGGATAACCCAAGTGTGATGAGTGCAGCAGAGTAACACGATGAACATCTATGAAGTCCAGAGGATGAGAATGCTAAAGCCAAAATGACTTCAGAAGCCACTGAAGTTTTCTCATGTGGAGTTTGGCAAAAGGGAGCATAGGAATGGTGGTCGAGGCCACAAAAACTAGAGCTCTCAGAAACTCCCTTGCTGTGATTAAGGCCAGAGGAGAAGGGGACTGAAAGAGAAATGAGAGTCATGGCCTTTGGAGGAGGCAGGCATGCCAAAATTGGAATAGTCTGGATTCTGCACCCCAGAAATACATGATCCTGTGAAATAGTCAGAAAATACTTTAGGAAATTTATAGTAAGCCCCAGAGGCTTTGCAAACAAAAAATGGCAAAGTAAAGATGATGCAGTTGAATCTCTGGAGAGGATGCCTGAAGCAGATCATCATCTACGTAGGAAAGACTTGCAACAACCTTATCCAGTAAAAAGTAATCAAAGCAGTGAGTCATTTGGTGAATACCCCCCCTGGGGCAGTAGAGAGACCAAAGGGGAAATCACAGAACTGAAAATGCCAGGAAGCAACAGGCAAACGTAAAAACTTCCTGAAAAGGGGATGAATAGGAATGTGAAGACAAGCATCCTTGAGGTCTAGAGGCACTAGCAAAGCCTGAGGAAGCAGCAGAGGGAACATATGAAGAGACATCTGAAAAGTGAACTCCAGAAAGGTGTTCAAATGAGAAAGGTCTAGAATGGGTCTCCAAGTGCCCTCTTTCCTGTGAACCAAAAACATTCTGTAGTAAAACTCCTTCCCCTTGGAACTTACTGAATAGTTCACTGAGTCAAAAGATCTTGCAGCACCCCTGGAAAGAAAGTCAACTGTTCCTGAGGGGGCTGTGGAATGCCCCTGAAAGGGGAAAGATTTCTAGACCATGTAAATACCCTAGGCAGATAACGGAAAGAACCCAGGACTTCTGTGTAATCTTTAACCAAATTGGAAGAGATAGGGAAAAATGAAGAAAAAGAGGAATGTGGCTGAGAAAGTACAGTTGTGTACACTTACCATAAATGTAACACCACTAACTTGATGATAGCAAGCTCAGATGCTCATAAGCCTAGTACTTATTATACAGCAGGAACTTCTTATTGCAACATTTGTTAATGTCTGTTATGTACTTCACAGATAAAGATTCTAGTTGTCTACTGATGTACTATGTTCTTCATCTGTAAATATGTTGTAAGTAATTGCTATGTTAAATTGTTAATCGCTATGTAATCCAATGTAACTACTGTCTATTTTAACTGTGGAGCTTTTCTCCCCAGGCCTCCGCTGAAAATGGCCCTACATCCAGTCGGACACTCCCAGTCAATAAATGTAAATAAATAAATAAATTTAGATGTTTGAGTGTATTCACTGTTGCAGTCATCACATTTGGGTTATCCCTGCCAGGGTAGGCCTCAGCCAGCCTGAATACCAGAGACCTAGTATTTCTTCATCGGTTGCTGTCGCTTGAGGACTGACGTCAGGTCGTCAGTGGTATAAAGGAAGTCATCTGACGCTTTTTCTTGCCCTAACCTGTCATGAGCCCCCGAAGTAGGAGGCTAGGCTCTGGTGGTAGAACCCCACAAGTGGAAAACTAATACTAATATGTCTATTGGTAAGGAAAGGAGAACAACAAGGTAAAAAAAAAAAAAAAAAAGGAAGAAAAAAGAAAGGGGGATGGAGGGAGGGAAACCAGGACTGCAACAGTGAATACACAACATCTACATTTATGGTAAGTGTACACAACTGTACTACGTTGTTTGTGTTTCACTGTTGCAGTCATAACATGTGGGATGATTCCCAAAAGCTGATGAAATGGGTGGAGGCAGTCCAGGAAGCTAGGGGCTGGCTAGCATGCCCTGCAAGACTGCAGAGGCAAACCCTGCCCTGGATTTGGAGAAGAGAGGCAGGTGGTAATGCTTGCTCAAAGTATGAACAGAAGTCCATGTGGCAGCCTCCAGGATGTCCCTGGTGGGGACTCCTCTGAGGAAAGCTGCAGAGGTGGAGGCTGCTCTGGTGGAGTGTGTCCTGACCCTCTTGGGGGGGAGGCTCGCCATGCTGTTTGCAGCAGAAATGGATGCAGTGTGCTATCGATCCATTTGGAAATGGCTTGCTTGGAGATGGCTTTGCCTTCTGCCCCTGAAGCAAAGCTAACCAGCAATTGATCAGCCTTTCTGAAGGGTTTAGTCCTGTCCAGATAGTATCTAAGCTGTCCGTGAACACCTAGAGAGTGCAGAATCCTTTCCCCCTTGTTTTGGGGGTTAGGAAAGAAGGTGGGTAAATGGATGGATTGGTTGAGAGCCACACTGGACACCACCTTGGGCATGAAGGACAGCTTAGTTTTGAGAGATACCTGTCTGCATTGAAGATAATGAAGGGTTCAACAGCCATGAGTGCTTGCAGATCAGAGACTCTTCTGGCTGAAATGATGGCCAGGAGAAAGGGTGTCTTCCAGGAGAGAAATTTTAGCTCTGCAGACGAAGCTGGTTTGAAAGGGGGCAGGGTGAGCTTTTCCAAGACAAAGTTAAGGTCCCAAGCTGGTGTTCGTGCCCTTCTGGGGGACCTCAAGTTAATAGCCCCTCTGAGGGGCTGTTTAATCAGAGGGAGTGAAAAAAGAGGCTGCTCAATGGGAAAATAAGCAGAAATAGAAGATGGCATGAATTTTTATAGAAGAGAAAAAGAGACCACTGCGTAGTAGGTCAGCTAAGTAATGCAGGATGAGAGGGATGGAGGGCTGTGACAGATTGGCCCCCTTAGCCTGGATCCAGGTGCAGTACCTTTTCCATTTATCTGCATAAGACTTTCTGGTGCTAGGGCATCTGGCCTCTTGGATAACATCCAGAACCTGTTTATTGAAGATGGCAGATTGGTCAGGGGTTAGGGTATAAGCCAAGCTGCCAAACTGAGTGTCTGCAATTGGGGGTGCATGAATTCTCCTTCCCTCTGGTAGGAGATTTAGAATCTGAGGAAGAGTCCATGGAGGCAGCGGGGGACAGGCTGCACAGCAAGGGGTACCAGTGCTGTCTGGGCCAGTCTGGAGCTATGAGAATGGTCCTTGGTTTTTCCTCCCTTATTTTGAGCAGTACCCTGGGAATAAGAGGTAGGAGAGGAAAGGCATAGACAGAGAGGTTTATCCAGGGAAAGGACAGTGCATCCACTTTCCAAGGCATGCAGTGATGCTCTCTGATGCAGAATTTGCTGAGCTGATGGTTGGTGTGGGAGGCAGAAAGGTCAACCTCCGGGGTTCCCCATTTCTGAGATATTAGGAAGAAGGTGTTTCTGTTGAGCTGCCACTCATGGGGGTCCAAGAGCTTTCTGCTTAATTGGTCTGCCAGGGAGTTGTGAGAGCCTGGCAGGTACTGTTTTAACAGGTGTATCTGCATGGAAGAGGCTGTGAACCAAAGGGTCTTGGCCAGCCTGCACAGCGGGTAGGAGCGAGTCCCTCCCTGCTTGTTGATGTACCACATCACTGTGGTGTTGTCTGTTTTGATCAGGAAAACCCCTGGAGAGGGAAGGGGTTTGAAAGCTATCAAGGCCTGCTGCACAGCCATAATCTCTTTTTGACTGATGTGCAGGGGGGGGGGGAGTTGCTGGGGGTTCCATTGGCCCTGTATGCACCTGCCATCCAGGTGTGCACCCCAAGCATAGTCTGATGCATCTTTGGTGAGGGTCTCGGTGGCGGGGCGTGGGGAGAAGGTCAGTCACTTGTTGTGGGAGCAGGCTGTTGCCCACCAAAGAAATTCCTTCCTCAGACAAGGAAAAAATAGGCAGAAGAGTTGCCAGATCTTCAAACTGTTGACACCAAAGGCTCTATAGGTATCAATGAAGTTTCCTCATATGCAGCCTGGCAAATGGAATGAGGAGTATGCAAGAGGCCATGAACCCGAGGACTTGCGGAAAGCTGGGGCCTGGTGGCCAGTAGAGAGAAGTAAGCTGACAGGAATATTTTTTTCTCTGGTGTAAGGCATGCCATTCTGGGATGCTGTGTCCTGACTTGCTCCCAGGAAGATTATCCTTTTGGTGGGTACCTGTTTGGATTTCTTTTCATTGACTGTGTACCCTATGGAGGTTAGCAGGTCTTTTACAAAGGACATGTGTTTGAGCATCTTTTCCTGGCTGTCTGCCTGAATAAGGCAGTAGTCTAAGTAGGGGTAAATTTGAATATTTTTTTGGTCTGCAAAAGGCAATAGCCAGAGCCAGGCATTTTGTGAAAACTCTGGGAGCAGTAGATAAGCCAAAGAGAAGCGCAGAAAACTGAAAGTGTTGAGATCCTGCCCTGAAGCGGAGATATTTTCTACAGGACTCCCTGATAAGAATGTGGAGGTAGGCCTCTTTTAGGTCCAGGGTGGCTAGCCAGGCATCCTTGGAGAGCATGGGTAGCAGCTGCTGGAGGGTGAGAATTCTGAATTTTGTGATCACCAGAAAGGTGCTTAGAATGCATAGATCGAGGATGGGGCGCCAGGTGCCCTCTTTTCTTGCCACCAGAAAACGTCTGGAGCCTTGGCCTATTTGCTCTGCAGGAACGTGTTCTACTGCCCCCAAGGAGAGCAGGGAATAGATTTGTTTTGAGCCTCTGCCCACTGATTTGATGGTAGATCTGGGAACCCTTTTGGGGTTGGAAGGGTGTGGAAGGAGAATTTGTACCCCTGAAACACAATGTTCAGAACCCATTGGTTCTTGGTTATCGTGGCCCAGGTGCTTGAATGAAAGGAGAGTTTTCCTTCTAGGGGTATGTAAAGGTGGGTAGAGGCGAGGTTGGAAAGGGGCAAGTCATGGTGAGTTCTTACCATAAGTGGGTGGCTTAGATCTCCCTGATTTTGAAGTGAAGTCCACTGCTTAGACCTCTGCAACCCCTGGGCCTGCTGTCTGGGGGGGGGGGTCTGTTTTCATGGGGCCTAGGCTGGCCCTGCCTACTCGGAGCAGGAAAGGACCAGTGCTTGGAGGGAAAATGCCTGCTGAACCTAGGGGGCGGGACCTGTAAGAAATCTTTAATAGTCTGCATAGATTTTGATTTTTCTTCCATCTTTTTTAAGACCTCTTCTGCTTTAGTGCCAAATAAGTTATCTTTGTGCAAGGATGCATCCAACAATTTTGATTTGACATGGTCTGGCACGGGTTGCTCCTTAAGCCATGCATGCCTTCTAATGACAGATCTGGTGACTGCTGCCCTGCAAGAAGCTTCTAGGGCATCAAAACCACAGTGCAAAGTATGTTTAGTTACTTGACCAGCAGAATGCATTAAGTCCTGTAAATCTTTAGATTCTGGAGAATGCAGAAAAGGAGGAATTTTTTTAAGGAGTTTCAAGGTATGTTGCTGATACTTTAGCATTTGGAACTGACAATTTAGTGCCCTGACAGCAAGAGTAGCTGAGGTGTATACGTTTTTACCCCATCTGACCAGTGCTCGGGAATCCCCGTCTGAGGGGGTGGGATTCTTAGCTGAGGTTGCTTTAATCCCTTTAGGCCCTTGAGTAATGACCTCATGGTCAGCTGAAGATATTTGTGCGAGTCAGGAACTCTGTAGCACCTGTCTGGTTTTCTGGGAGCAGGAGGGAGGGTGTCTGGAGTTGAGCTGGATTCAAAGAAGTCATCATCCACCACATCTAGGACTGGGGAGATGGCTAAGGGCCTGTGTTGTGGAGGGTCCAGGAACTCGGAGTCTCTTTTTAGGCTGTGGGTAGTCTTGACTCTCCCACTGGAAATGCTCCCTTAAGGTATGCAGGGTTTCACCAAAGGAAAATCCTCTGGGGGAGAGGCTGAAGGAATGGATTCCTCTGCATCAGAATCCTCATATATGGAGAGGGGCTGCATGTCTGCATAGTCAGATGCATCAGATTCATCTGACTCTTGTTCAGATAAAACTACTTGAGAAAGATCTCTTCCTTTTTGAGGAAGTGGCTTGGCTTCCCTAATCAGCATGATAAGGTCTTCTGCTATTTTAAGCATTTGAGACTGAGGCAATAGAGCAGGTGCCTGAGAATGGGTAGTCAGTTTCTTGGGTGTGGTTCGACCCCTGGGCCTAAGGAACTCGGTTGTTTTCGAAAGAACAGCAGCCGTGAAAGAAGGCATCGGTTTATGTCAGGATTCGGTGTTGCGAAGGGCTTCCTCAGAAGCCGGTGCCTGCACAGCGGCTCCAAATCCATCCAAGGTAGAGACGTCCGCAGGATTCTTAGATGAAGAAGAGTTCTATGACATACCAGACTCCGAAAGGGTCTCAGTAGAGGTCTGCAAATTAACTGAAGTGGGCATCAGGAGTTACGAAAGCTCCTCACTGAGTTCCGGAGGAGTGACGATCAACTTAACGGAAGCATCATCGGAAAGTTTGGCCCTGTGCAGTCTGTCTCTGTCTTTATCTTTACGTTTTTTCAGAAGATCTGCTGTCGGATGGCTTACCAAAGCCATATCGGAATTAGAAAACTGTAAATGGAAATATCTGGCTACAATAAGGGTCTGATGATGAACAGTTCTGACGTTAAAGCACAGAAGCGACAACGAGGGACATTGTTGTCTGGGCCTAGACAAGTGACGCAGTTAGAGAGGAAGTCCCGATGTGGTATTTGCTTTCCACAGGCGAGACAATTATTAACTTCTTCTGATATCGGTTAGTGCAAGAAAAAAGGATCCCCAATGGTTAGCTTTCGAAGACTTCAACTTCAATTCAGAAATGAAACTCAGGTAGCGGCCGACCGGCACTCATGTGAACTGCTTCTGCTTCGGGCTCCACAACAAGAAAGACTGATGTAATGGCATCAGATGCCTTCCTTTATACCACTGATGACCTGATGTTAGTCCTCAAGCGACGGCAACCGACACAGAAATACTAAGTCTCTGGGTATTCAGGCTGGCCGAGGGTTACCCTGGCAGGGATAACCCAAATGTGATGACTGCAACAGTGAAACACAAAGAACATCAGGATAGTCAGACAACACCTGATTTGTCAGGAAAAGGAGATTTCGTGGTCACAGGAGTCCAGGTAGTTTTAGCAGGAGGAGTCCTTTCACCCCCTTCTTTCCCTTTGGAAGAGGATGAGACTCCCTATGAACAAAGATCAGCTTATCAGGACAATTTCCTTGAAACGTAGGCACAGAAGAAACAAAACCATGCTTCATAGGAACACAAGATGATAGGAAGTTACTAGGCTATTCGCCCCAAGGCCCTTACAAGCCTAGCCAAAAATTAGCCCACGCTCTGACAATTCAGCACCAGATGCCCCTGTCCAGCAGGGACACAGGTGGAATCCCAGGGGTGTATTTTCTGTTCCCCATCCAGTTATCCAGGTTGCGCTTAAAAAGAGTTAATGAGATACTCTGCTTGACGTGGAGAGGGAGTCTATTCCACAGAAGGAGTTGTCTCTGGGGCACAAATCTCTCCCGCCAACAAGTGCTACTGAAGTCACAGACCAGGTTGAGGTCGCATGTGCTCGTTACTTGAGTGGAGCTTGACTAACGGACATGCAGCAATCCATCAAGGCGGGGTCTGAGATTGCTCTGCTTGCCAGAAAGAGGTCACCTCTGAGGAGTCTGTACGAGACTGAGTAGAGGGACAGGGCTTTTAGCCTACCTGTATAGGATAGATGTCTTACTCCCTGGATTCTCCTGGTAAGGAACCTCTGTGGTCTCTCCAGCTGCTGCATGTTCTTTGTGAGGCACATGCCGAAAGGGACGCTGTACTCAATAATGGGGCTTATAAGGGAAGAATACAGTGATGTTACGAGCTCCTTGTTCCTGATGAGATACCCTACTTAATAAAGTCGGCCATGTAGAAAGCTTTCTGTACAACAGAGGCAATATGGGGGTCAAAAGTCAGTTTGCTATCAACCTGGGTGCCCAAGTCCCACATGACTGAATGCGTGCTTAAGACCTTGTCATTAATCTGATAATTTGTGGGGACGTCACTCTCCCCAAAGGGGATGATGATGCATTCCTTGGCATTCAGTTTCAGGCCACGATTCTGGCACCAGTCATTTGTTTGTGTGAGACCCTCTTGGAGGATGTCCAAGACATCAGAGGAATTGATGACAGTGCCTAGCCTGCAATCATCTGTAAACTTGATCAGCCATAACCCACTGGTTTTGGCCTGCACTTCAGAAAGGTATATTCCAACCAACAGAGTCCCTAAGACCGATCCCTGGGGTACACCACTTGTTATGGGTCTACTGCTTGAGGTGGCTTACCCAGTTTGGACTAGGTGGGTTCTACTAGTGGCCCAGTTTGTTACTCATCTGGTAACATGTGAACTGATGCCTAGTTGAGATAGTTTAACCATTATACCAGAGTCAGAAATAGTATTAAAGGTTTGGTCAAGTCAAAGTAGGTGGTGTGCACTGTCTTCCCCTCATCCACGACTTTAGTGACTTGTCTCAAAGTCGTCGACCAAATTTAACAAGCATGACCTCCTCTTAATGAAACCAAACTGTGTGGGATTGACTGGAGGTTGCCAATGTCCTTGTTAATGAGATCTATGATAATCCGTTCCATGGCCATGCAGATCAGGCTAGTCAGACTAATGGGTCTATAATTACCTGAATCGGTGGGCACACCACCTTTGTGTAAAGGGATATCAGTAGCTGTCCTCCACTCGGCTGGGACAAAGCCACTAGTCAGGCTTTGACTGAATAGGGTGCCTAATGGTACCACAAGTTCCTGCCTGAGTTCATGTAGGATGCAGCCTGGGATGTTATCGGGTTCCATGAAGATTGCATTTTTTGCCTTTGAGAGGGCAGTGATAACTTGCTCCCTAGAGATAAGGCGAGGGGAGGAAGTGCTGAGAAAGTCCTGATTTACTGATGATAGGGACAGAGTGGTGAAGTTTTCACTGAACCTGTCTGCCAGCAAGTTGGCTATATTTACGGCATTTGTGTATGTTGTTGTCCTTGACCACCAGTTCTGAGCAGATCGGAGTGCTCCCTTTGAGACTAAGGACATATGTGAAGAAAGCCTTATGATGGTCTTTACTAGATGTAGCCAGTTTGGACTTGAAGCTTGCTTTGGAGGACTTCACTAGTGCTCTTATTTGCTTACTCAGGCTAAGGACAGATTGTTTCCAATTAGGCTCCTCTCCTTTTTAGTCACAGACAGCATTTTTTTCCTTTTATTATAGAGTTTATTTATTGCAAAGAGGATGATTTTGTCCTGTTGAATATTCCTGATTCCATGCAGCTATATAAATGCTCGTATTGTACTTTGGTGTAGGTTTGGACATTTGTGCTAGTTCCTATGGAGGGGAGAGGGGCTGTGAAGCTGTTAATACCTTCCCTCAGGGGGTTGCAATCAGCTTTGGAAATGTTTTTATGTTTGACAGTAGCGGGGGGTGGGGGTGGGGGGGTGACTTCAAAAGTGACCGCTTTGTGGTCGGATCTTACCAGGGAGGATGATACTGTAGGGATGCTGCAGTGGTTACTCATGTTGGTTAATACCAAGTCCAAGACATTATCACCTCTTGTGGGGTGTTGTCCAACTGGTCCAAGGCATTTGCATTGACGAAATCAAGGAATCCCTGGTCATTTGTGTTTTGGCATCAGTAGTTCTTCCAATCTATGACTAGACAGTTAAAGTCGCCCAGGATCACGGTAAAGAGTTGAATCTTGATAGATTTGAAGAGGTCCAGACAGGTGGAGTGACCATCTTGAGTCAAACATGGGGGCCTCTAGCTAGTTATGATTTGAATAGGGGTCTTGACAACAGTTAACTACACCTGGAGTGTCTTCTGTAAGTCATACAGTTTGACCAGCCTGAAGGTGTGTATGTCTTTAATATATACTGAAACTCCACCTCTTTTTGCTTTGCTGCTCACGGTTTGGTGTCTAAATGTATGCTAGCATGAGAGTAGTCTGGTATGGCTGGGGTGCTCTCTGGAGCTTTGAACGAAGTTTCTGTGACTGCACAAATGTCAGCATCTTCCAGGGTTAAAAATGCTTGCAATGAGTGCAGTTTCATCTTTAGACTCCTAACGTTTAGCAGCATGACCTTTAATTTGCATTTTGATGAGCTTTTCATGTTGGTAATTTTCGCCTCATGGCACTGACTAAAAAAGGCACTATGGGGGAGGCAAGAGCCTTTGCTAGAAGCCTTAAGCCCAAAGGAGGCAGATGCAGGCCATTTTTGGCAAAGCATCGTGGTCTGTTGATCATGTCTTCCCAGGCTGTCAGGTATTGGATCCCCTTGCAATAACACCAGAAACTAAGCCAATTGTTAAAGTCAATCATTTTCTGTTTGTATTGAAGCAGCACTCTGGGTGACGGTAGAATGCTGCTTAAGGTTAGGGACACACCTGCCTGGGACACATTCAGCGAGCTCGACCATGTCTCCCTTCATTTAGTCCAGGGAGGTACGTCTCAAGTCATTCACTCCAACATGGACCATGGCAGTGACATAACAGCACCTGTTGTTGAGAGACTTTAATGTATGTGTGATATGGTGGATTCTGGCATCTGACAATTAACTGTGACTTTCTCCTTATCCAGCCTGGTGTGGGGCACATCTGTGGGCCTCACAATGGAGTCTCCTATGACTAACATGTTGGGTTTATGGTTAGGCCTTAGTGGCTGTGAGACACAGATGTGTGGACTGTGTGTGGTGTGGTGGGCTGTGGAGTTGAGTGTGTTTTTGCCTTGGAGGTCTCTTTTCTTTGGGTATGTTTCTGTTGAGGACCTCTGCATATGTGGGTGTGTTTTATGTAGGCGTGAGTGGTTTTTTGAGTTGAGAACCTTCTCAGTGCCAGATATACTGGCTTCTGAGGGAGACGGCATAGACTCTAGGTTCTTAATGTAATTGCATCTCTCATAAATTATGTTCCTAGGTGGTAGCAGTAAAAGGTTGTCCGTGTACATGAGGCAGTTGCTACACTGTCTCAGGATGCTTTTAGCAATCCGACTGGCAGGAGAAACCATAGGAAATTGTCCATCCATATTTGTCAGAATTTGAGGGAGAGAGGCCAGAGACAGCTAAGGGGGCAAAGGGTGGAAGGTCTAAAATGAGTACTACTAGGTGATCCCACAAATGCTACTAAGGGAAAATCTGTAGCTGGAATACCTTGCAATGGGTTAAAAACAGTGCAGCTACAGTGAGCGGCGTGCAAATAAGCCCAAACCAGCAAAGACTCACCCTTATCCTGAAGAGACAAACAAATCAGAGGTAGCTGCACCAAATAAGTGTTTGCTATCCAGAGGAGTATCCATCAACTTAGCCTTAATAACATCAGGCAAAGTTTTAAGCCCTAGTCAGGAACATCTCTTCATTACAGAAGCAATAGCAGTAGCTCTGGAAGAAGCATCTGCTGATTCACAACTGCACTTAACAGAATGGCAAGCCACCTGAGAAAAAGTTCCTAACAAGGAGTGAGCAAAATCTTCCCCTCAGAATCAGGAAAGTCAGAAATAACCTGATAAGCCTGAGAAAGAACAGCCAAAATATATCTGGACATATGGGTATGGGGTGTGGTAACAGACAGCCCTAAAAGCCAAGGTAGCAGAGGTATAAATGTTCTTACCTAGCCTTTCCACAGTCCTACTTGTCTTTATCAGAAGGAAGAAGCTTTGTAGAAGGCAGTAAACTGAGATAGATTTGTCAGATACACAGACACTACAGAGGGGTCAGCTGAAAGACATCTACAAAGGAATTCACAATCCTTAGGAACCCTGTAAAACCTATCAGTTTTTTGGGGACAGGGGGCTGGGAATCTGGAGATTCAGATGCAGTAGAAAAGGCATCCAACAAGGCAAACAAAACAGGAGGGACAGCAGAAGGTCAAGAAGAGTCCATTATCCCTTCTGCACCTCAGAAACCTGAACAGAATCCCATTTATAAACATTCCATCATCCTAGAAATTGTTCCCTGAAAGAAATCCCTTCAAAAGGAGTGTCAGGACTAGTAGATTCCTCTTAGAACCACAGTCTAAATGGGAAAGAATCTGGAATGAATAAGCAAGTGATTCCTCAACTGAATCCACCTCTTCCTCAAAGGAATCCTGTTCCCTAGGCCTTTTAAGAGGAAGTGAGGACCAAGGTGGAGCAGGAAAAGAAACTCCTTGAGGAGATTTCAAAGCCAAAACGGCATTAAACAACTCCGGAGTGAAACTTTGCCATTTAGTCTCAGGGTCCTTAGGAGTTGGAGAACCATGCTTTTCTGTTTCTTTTTCAAAGGGACATCTGCCCTGTAAAACTTAAACGATTCAGACACTGGGTGAGATTCCACAATCGTAGTCAGAACTTCCTCTCTATCCAGAATCTGATGAAGACCCCTAGGCCCTTCAGTAATAATCAGCCATGGTTCCCCTTGAAAATCTGAAGTGGACATCTGTGAAGCCTCCAGGGACGTATGTGAGGTCGGATCCATGTTGGCCTCAAAAGGGGGTCGTTGCACAGGAATCCAACAGAAGAGCACGGTGACCCCTCCAGGCTTTCACTAGCATTAGCAGAAATGTCCATCAGAGGTGGTACAGTGGAAGAATCAGAACAAGACTTCTTGGCATTCTTCTTCAAGGATGGTTGACCCTCACATCATGAAGTTCCCTTCATAGTATCTTTCACTAAAAGTCCTTGGATAACATGAAATCCCACAAGCAAAGCAAAAAGAAAAAAAGATAAGACCAAAAAGAAACCAACAGGGTACATATCTGAAATGGCTTGGCGAACCAACAAACAGAGCTGGCGCTCAGACCAACAGTCAAAAGGATGCCATTTGGACTGTTGCCAAAAAAGTTCTGAGGCTGGTATTTTCAAATGTCACCTTTATGCCCTATGCTATGCAAAGAACATACATGTGACATATGGCATACCTTAGAGCAACCTAAAGGCTTTGATATACTGGGAGGATGTCGAGCGGCCCTTGGCAGGGGATCCCTACTGTAATGAATACTGCAACAGTGAATTAGGACATCCGATGGTCTGATTTGGTTACTGGTTTGAAAGGACACTGAGATGGCATTTGCGACAGAACACTAACATCACAAGAAGGGGTGAGAACTTTGATAGGTGGTTGGAGAAGGAAAGTAGCCTTGAGGAAGGTTTTACAAAATTTAAGAGAGGCCAGAGAGGAGTGATTCTCACCCATGTGGAAATATTGCAGCTAACTCTAGTTTGATTCCGGAATAACTGGTTTCATCATGAAAAAAATGAAGCAAGAAATTCTAACACTGGGGTGGAAAGGGTCCAAATGTGTCTCAGAAGTCCAAACAGTAAACTTGTTTCATTTACTTTTGTAGATTTTCCTAGCAGACTCTTTCTGAGAAGTTGTGAGAATATGTATTACATTAGAATAAAACCTGGACTGCCTTGCCATCATTGGAAGTGGAGAAACCATGGGATCAACTTGAAGGCCCGAATGTCAGGGTGAGGCATCCTGGATGTGAGACAGAAGATCCGGATGTGGATCCAGTGCTCAAGGAGGGTGTGTCAAATGAGGACAAAGGAAGGGGAACCACACCTGTTGAGGCCAGAACAGGACTACAAAGATGGCCATGCTCTGCTGTTGAGATGCTTTCAGCAGAAATTTTTGGATTAGAGGGATTGGTGACTATGTGCAAGGAAGACCCAATTGCCAACTGTGGATCAGAGCGTCCCTCTTCCGACTCGGCCTCTACAGAGATCAAATATTTCTCTTCACTCTTGCAGTATTCTTTACTATAGGGATCTCCTGCCTAGGACGGCCCAACGTTTGGCCAGAATACTAAAGCCTTACGACTCTTATGTGACATATGTCACACATATGCTCCCCTTACAAGATGTAGGGCCTAAAGGTGATGTACGGATGCTGTTGCCCAGAAATGAATTGTTCCTGTAGAGAACAGTCTCCACAGGACAAAGGAGTCCATGCAAACCTGGAAGGAGAACATCGGCAGCCCCCATTTTCACATTTTCTTTCGACATGGGGTCAGGGTATCGTGTTAACTGTTGCCAACTCTCTCAATTCAGTGTCACACTCCTGCCTTTTTCAACACTCATGCCTGACTGTCACAGATCTTCTTTCACACAATCCGTCCACCTCTTTGGCTGATGTCCTCACTTCCTCTTACCTTCTTCCTAACTGTCCCAAATCTTCCTCACCAGAGTGTCTTCTGTTTTTTCTGTATGTGTCCAAACCACCGTAATCTGTTCTTTGATCTTTTCTACAACTGGAGCTACTTTGGCTTCTGCTCTTATGTCCTAATTTCTTTGTCTGTCCCACAGTGTGCATCCTACCACCCTTCTCAGGCATTTCATTTCTATCACCCCTAGCTTCTTCAACTGTTCTGCCTTTTCTGCCTAGGTTTATGCACCATACAGTAGTACTGGTCGCACCACTGTCTTGTACACCTTACTCTTCTGCTTCTTTGCATTCTTCTGTCATAGACTACACCTGACACTCTATGCCAGTTGGCTGCAGCAACTCTGATTCTAGCTCTGACCTCTTCATTCACACTTCCCCTTCTCCTCAAACACCCCTCCCAGATACTTGACACTGTTTACCTGTTCCACTATCTTCCCTTCTATCTCTATTCTCAGCTTCTTCTGATTTCCCCAGGTTGCTACTTTTACCACAGTTTTATCCGTGCTTAGTTTCATCCTATATACCTTCAGTTTTCCATTCCATTCTCAAGTTCTTGCTCAGAGTTTGCCTGTAATGCCACATCGTCTGCATACAGCAAATTTATCTGTTCCCTCCAACCTGTTTGCTAATGTAGTCCATCACCAGTATGAACAGCAGTGGGCTCAGGGAACCCCTCTGTGAGGCTGAACACTGTTCGTACTCGAGTCATTGGGTCCTTGTACATAGCCTGCACTAATTCTATCAATGTTTCTGGCACTTCAAATCACCATAGTACTGCCCAGATCAGCTTTCTTGGGACCTTGTCATAGGCTTTCTCCAAGTCTAAGAATGCCAGCTGGACACTCTCCTCATCTCTAGCTTCTTCTCAAGTATGTGTCTCACTGCAAACACAGAGTCAATTCTGCTGCATCCTGATCTGAATCCGAACTGCTAATCTCAAATCTTACATTCTACTACTCTGAGTATCCGTTTATCAACCTCTCCAGAACATTCATGCACTGTGATAGGAGTTTGGTGCCTCTGTACTGCCCACAGTTGTGTATGTCCCCTTTGTTCTTGTACATTGGCACTACTATGCTTATTCTCCAGTCATCTAGGATACGCCTTTCTCTCCACACTATCAGTACCCTCAGGATAGTGCTTATTCTCCAGTCATCTAGGATACGCCTTTCTCTCCACACTGTTATCAGTACCCTCAGAAGCCACTTCTCCAGTGTCTCACCCAGCATCTTTATCGTATCTGCTGTGACCTGATCTAGAAGGAGAAAATGTAGAAGAAAAAAAAAAGGGGGGGGGGGGGCTCACTCGGCCAGAAGGGAATCCAAATCAAAAACTAGAACAAACAAGAGGGGGTTGGAGGGAGAGACTGAGAAAACTGAACAAATAAAAGGAATAAAGAAGTTATGTACTCAACATAACATTCCATGTTTGCTGTCCATCTCACCTTCCTTCTTGCTGGTTGGGTTCAGAGCCAGTCCTCAGCTCCGACTCGTCCGTGTACTACAGCTTGAGAGCTTCTTATTGGCTCATGGCTAGCCCTATCCAAACACGCCTAGCGGTAGTTACCCAGATCTCGTTTGTGATAACTCACCAAACTAAATAGTTCCAAATATTACTAAACTTGCATGGGGAAAAAAAAGGACCCGCATATGAGTGTGTAAAACATCAGCAAGATAAAAGTAGGAAAGACGAGGTCCAACCAACTGGTAAGCATAAGGGAACTCAGCCAGTGTAGCCAAACAAAAATAAATACAATTCCTCTCGATTCTCCAGGACGGGGAAGGAGGGTGGGACACAAGAAGGAAGCCAAGATGAAGGACAATAAACAAGGAACGTTATGGTGATTACGCAACTTCTTTATGTTATGTTCCCCTATCTCGCCTCCTTCTTGCTGGTAGGGACAGCGTCCCCAGCACCTAAACCTTGGAAAAAACTCTTAAGGACCGTGGAACCAAAGAATGCCCTGTCCTGGGAGGCCACATCTACTTTGTAATGAGAGATAAAGGTATGGGGATTAGCCCATGTGGCTGCCGCACAACTAGAATCAAATGACAGTTTGGCTTGAAAGGTAATAGAAGTAGCCAAGGCCCTAGTTGAGTGTCTAATTTTTCCTGGAAGTTCTTTATTCTGCAAAGTGTAAACATAGGTGATAGTGTTTGAAAGCCACTTTGATAAGGTCACTTTAGACACTGGACAACCTTTCTTGTTGTCTGCAAAGGATATAAACAATTGGTCAGATTTTATGAAATCCTTAGTCCTTTGTAAATAAAAACGTAACTGTCTATGAACATCCAATTGGTGGAGCTTATACTCTGCCTTGTTGCCATAATTGGGGAAGAATACAGAAGCTCTATGGAATGATTTAAGTTATGCTCTGAACACACCTTGGGTAAAAAGGAGGGATTGGTTCTGAGAGAAACTCTGTCTTTGTGGAAAATCAAATACTGGGGATGAGTAGATAAGGCCTATAACTCTGAAACCCTCCTGGCTGAGGTAACGGCGGTTAAGAAAAAGGTCTTCCAAGATAAAAACTTAAGAGGACAAGAATCAGCTGGCTCAAAGGGAGGGAGAATGAGAGACTCAAACTAGATTTAAATCCCAGGGGGGAAGGGGTTCTCTTATTGGAGGTCTTAAGAGGGGAGTACCTCTTAGGAATGCTTTACATAGCCTGTGGGACGTGATGTTTGATCCCATTTCTCCTACGTAGAAGTTAGAAATGGTAGCTAGTTGGACTCTGACAGTAGCTGCCACTGCTCCTCATTCAAATGTTTCAGCCAGAAAATCCAGAATCTTAGAAATGGGGGCAGTAAAAGGATCAATGTCATTCTTTTTTGCACAACAATACAACCTCTTCCATTTAGTAGCATAAAGTTTTCTTGTAGTGGGTTTATGGGATGAAATCAAAATGTGTTGAACTGCCAGGGAAACATGTGGGAGAATGGCTAAGACCGGAGATGATGAAACCAAGCTGTCAGCTTGAGAGGAAGGACGGAAGGGTGGAGAGCACCCGCCTGATGTGTCAGGAGATCCGGAATGGGGTCCAGTATCCAAGGCTCTCCTTGTAGATGAGGCCAGTGGAATGGGAACCAAATCTGCCGAGGTCAGTAAGGAGCAATGAGGATTAACTTGCAACTCAACAACTGAGCTTTTTGAAGAACACTGGGGATCAGGGAAAAAGGTGGGAAGGCATAAAGCAGTCCCGTGGGCCAGTAGTGAACCAGTGCGTCCCTGGGTGACTGTTGCGTTGGTGGAACTAGGTCAAAGTAGCTGCTGCATTTGTTGTTGGGGGGAGTGGTGAAAAGATTACAGCATGGCTGGCCCCATTTGCGAAAAATTAACTCTGCAACTTCCTGTTTCAGGGACCACCCATGAGGCATCTGAACAGCCCTGCTGAACTTGTCCGCTATCATGCTGGATTTGCCCGGAATGTGCTTTGCGACCACACAGCATTGGGAAGACATCGCCCATTGCCATACGCGTAGAGCCTCTCGGCAGAAGGGATAAGACCTGGTTACGCTCGGTTTGTTGATGTACCATACTGCCGACATATTGTCTGTCTGAATCTCTCTAGTCCCTGGAGGTAGACAGTCTTGAAGTGCTTGCAACTGCTCTCATCTCAAGGACATTGATGTGCAAGTCGTACTCATGTTCTTGCCAAGTCCCCTGAACAGTCTGTCCCAGATAATGCCCCCCCCCCCCCACCTGTCTGGGAAGCATCCATTGTCACTGTGGCTATGGGTTGGGGGGTTAGAAACGGCCTGCCCATTGACATCAGAGTGGAGTGAAGCCACCATGCAAAGTCCTTCTTGCAAGACTCCATGATCCATATCTGATATGACATTGGCAAATCCTGGAATGTCCACTGAAGAAAAAGGAGCCACTGCAGAATTCTCATGTGGAAGCATGCTATAGAGACCAGAGTAATTGCTGAAGTCATCGAACTCAAGACCCTGAGGACAAATTTTGCCTGGATTCTCTTGTTTGCCAAGAGGATTGAAACTTGATGACGAATCGTTAAAACTTTTTTGTGAGGCAGTTTTGCTATCATGGCACTTGTGTCTAAATCCGCACCTATAAATGAAATATACTGACAAGGCAACAAGGCAGACTTTTCGTACTTTATGGTGGTGCTTAGTGTTGTGCAGGTGTGAATAGTGGAGTCCCGTGCCTCGATGAGCTGATGCTTGGTGGTGGCAGTGAGGAGCCAGTAGTCTGGATATGGAAACACCCGGAATTCTAGACGCCTAAGGTGAGCAGTGACTACTGCCATACATTTGAACACCCTGGGGTCTGTGGTGTGACCAAAGGGCAGAGCTCTGAACTAATAATGCCTGTCTCCCAACCAGAAGTGCAAGTATCTCCTGGACTGCCTGTCCATTTTTACATGGTAGTACGCATCCTGGAGATTGACAGACCACATCCAGTTGTCCTGACCCAGAAAGGGAAGAATGGACTGCAGTGTTACCATCCGGAACTTCTTTTTTTGACTGATTTGTTGAGTTTGCTGAGATCCAAAATGGATCTCCAGTCCCCTGTCTTTTTTGGAACTAAAAAGAACCTTGAGTAAGTGCCGGATTCAATTTGGTCTGTGGGGACTTCTTGGATGATTTTTTTTTTATAGCAACCTTTGAACTTCTAGGTTTGCTTGATCCCGAAGACTGGGTGGACCTTCTGGTATTGCACTTTGATTTGTTGGAGGGGATGGTTGGGAGAAGGGAATTTTGTAACCCCTGGATATTATTGACAGTACCCTGGTATCTTCCGTGACTGTTTGCCAGGCTTTCGGGTACTGGGATAATCTGCCCCCGAATGCCTCCAGTGGTGGACAGTCGGGCCTCCTTTCAGGAGCGCTGGAAAGGCCTGCCAGAGAAAGTATCTCTGTCGGCCTGATTCTGTGGACCCCCCTGCCAAAGGGGTCAGGGTCTCCCATTGTTGTTTCCCCCTCTGCCCCAGGGGGAACTGTCTCCACGTGTGTCAGGCAAAACTCCCTAGGATTTTCTGAACCAAATCTTCCTGCTCTTCTGACCCTTGGGGTAAGGTCTAGAGGGGGCAGAAAAATGTACTCTCACAGCAGAGAGAGTTTTGCCATCTCATTCAGACCTGATAAGCTTCTCTTTTACCTGAGGCCCGATCAGCGACAAGCTGTCAAAGGCGATGTTGGTAAAGGAGGACTTAAAGAGTTCCGCACATTGACAAAGGCGCATCCAGGAGTGCCTGCGCAAAGCAACTCCTGTGCCTGCTGCCCTACTCACTCCATCTGCTGCGTAGGAGATCAGCCGCATGGTGGAGTTACCTATAGATGTCAGGGTTGCAAGCTGTGAGGCCGCCTTACTCACAGCTCCGTCAGGTGTACGATCCTGTAGGGTATTTCCTAGTTCGTTCAGGAGATCCCTTTGAAAGCATGTAAAGTGAGACAAATAATTCAGCAACCTGAGAGTAAAGGCCACTGAAGCAGACATACGCTTCCCATACCTGTCCATCGCACGAGACTCTTTGCTCGGCGGATGGACAGAAGTAGTAGTCTTCGCTAACTCTTTCTTGGTGGCTGCCACCACCACCATGGCATCAATAGGCACACCCTTTGATATAAAAGACCTATCCTCTGGAGCAGTTATGACCTCCTCGGAATTGGTTCCATAGTCTCTGGACAGCTCCAGGTCTTTTGACTCACCAAAGCCAGCAGAGGGTCAAAAGGAGGGGACACCCAAGAGGTGGAAGGTCAAGAACCAAAAGCATCCAGGTACACAGGCTCGTCCTCAAAAGGGGAAAGGATTTTGAGCCACCTCTCTGTCTAAGGATTTCCTGGATGTCTGAAAAGAGAGACATCCTCAAAGGGGGACCGTGGGGACCCTTCTGAGTCCTCCAAGTCAGTGTCCGAAGTGAGGGGACTCAGGGAAGTCCAAATACTTCCTCTTGAATTTTCTCTTCCGAGGGACTTCCTCTGAGGGATGCTCAGGGGAGATTTCAGAAAAGGTGGGGTCACCCAATGGGGAGTCCTATGCTTGGGAGTGGGGGGGGGGAGATCGGCGGCAGACTCAGGCACCGAAATAGTAGGAGCCAATGGAGCAGAGGGTAGAGCAGTCTCAAGGGACAGCACGCTCATCACCTCAAAGGCACCGTGGTCCCGGCCCGAAAGAGTCCCTGGCTTCAGAGAGTCCAGAGACCTCCTCCTAACTGAGGGCGAGGACTCCGACGCCAATGTAGGAGCCGAGCTCATCTGCGCCGAACCCCCTTGACGGAGAGCAGGGTTGCACAAGGGTCTGATGGCACTCCCTCCCCTCAGAGCCGAAGAGAGAGCATTAGCCCCCAGATCCTTCGATAGACAGAGATAACGAAGAGATCAGAGCGGTGGTTGGAACAGATAGACCAGTAGTCAACGGAGCCGGTGGTTCCACCACGACGACTTCCATGCGCTCTGCTCCAAACTCAAAGGAGTCGGAGGAGGAATCGATAATGGTGCAGGCTGAGGTGTCGGCGCCAAATCCTTGCGGGCTAGGCTTGATAATTTAGCTAATGCCCATGTCTTGAGAAGCCTCTCCACCACCCTCTCCACATCATGACCTGAAAGCCTGGATGATCAAGAGGAATAAGAGGAAGACTGATGACTGCCTGCCACAGACTGCAACACTGGGGACTGTGGAACATTTGGGTTATCTGCTTGCAGGTAGCCCTCACTCGGCCTGTTTAACAAAGTCTTGGGTCCTACGTCAGTTGCTGTTCCTTCTTCCATGACGTCAGGTCATCAGGGGTATAAAACATGCAGCCGACACCATTACATCAGTTTTTCTTGCGCCAAATGCCAGGTGCCCCCCTAATGGGAAGCAATTAAACATAAAAGCACAAAGATATACCTCCAATAAAAAAGCAAATACACCAAAAAGGCATTTAAGCACAGTAAAGGAAAGTAGTGGTATAGCCAAAAGAAGTTAGGGGGCTGGGAGGAGGGTAACCAGGACTGCAAAAGTGAATTCACTCGAAAATCTACATTTATGGAAAGTGTGCACAACTGTACTATGTTCTTCATGTTTCACTGTTGCAGTCATTACATTTGGGTAGATTCCCAAAGCTATGGTTGGGAGGAGGAATTTAAATAGCATTAGGGCCAGCTATAAGGCCCTGCAAAGACTGCAGTGGCAAAGCCAGCTTGGGATTTAGAGAAAACTGGCAAATGATAATGCTTGGTGAAAGTATGTACAGACATCCAGGTAGCAGCTTCTAGGATGTCCCTGGTAGAGATGCCTCTGAGAAAGGCTGTGGAGGTAAGATGCAGCCCTGGTGGAGTGAGGTCTGATCCCCTGGGGGACAGGTTTTATATGGTGCTTATAGCAAAAATGAATGCAATGGCTTATCCATTTAAAAATGCTTTGCTTTGAAATAGCCTTCCCCTCTGCCCCTGCAGCAAATGCCACCAGCAGTTGTTCAGATTTCCTTTGAGGTTTAGTCCTGTCTAAGTAGAATCTAAGTTGTCTGTGCACATCTAAGGAATGCAGTATCCATTCACCTTTATTCTGTGGATTGGGAAAGAAGGTTGACAAATGAATGGACTGATTAAGAGAAACACTGGATACCACCTTGGGCATGAAGGATGGATTGGTTCTTAGGGACACCCCTGTCCGCATGAAAGATTATGAAAGGCTCCACTGCCATAAGGGCCTGTAATTCAGATACCCTTTATAGCTGAAGTGATTGCTAAAAGGAAAGCTGTTTTCCAAGAAAGAAATTTTAAGTCTGCAGTAGCAGCTGGCTCGAAAGGAGGTAAAGTGAGTTTCTCCAAGACAAAGTTAAGGTCCCAGGCTGGGGTTGGAGCTCTCCTGGGTGGTCTAAAATGTTTGGCCCCTCTGAGGAACTGCTTGAGCAGTGGATGAAAGAAGAGGGGAGGTTCTGAGTTATAATGAGCTGAAATGGCTGAGGTGTGGATTTTAATGGAGGAAAAAGACAGGCCCTTGTGAAACATCTCAGTTAAGTATTGTAAAATCTGAGGTAAATTGGGTGCTGCTGTGCTTATCCCTTGAGATTGGCTCCAGGCACAGAATCTTTTCCATTTTTCTGCATAAGATTTTCTAGTACTAGGCCTCCTTGCCTCTAAAATGATATCCATCACAGGTTTGCTGAAGGTTGGGTAAAGGAGAGATTAAGTAATTAGCCAGGCTGCAAGGTTCAGTGTTAGAAGCTGAGGGTGCAGCATCTGGTTCTCCTGCTGAGACAGCAGGGAAGGAGTCTGAGGCAGGTGCCATGGAGATAACCGTGACACACTGCGCAGGAGTGGGTACCAGTGCTGGCACGGCCAGTCTGGTGCAATCAAAATCATCCTTGGTTTGTCCTGTTTGATTTTTAGCAGTACTTTGGAGAGCAGAGGTTTTTCCAGCAGAAGGACAGAGCATCCACTTTCCAGGCTTGTTTGTGGGGAGTCCTTGTGTAAAATGTGTCATAGGTTCATAGGTTCATAGGTTTATACTAGGCTATCTGCCCTAAGGCATTTATAAGCCTAGCCCAAATTATTGTGGCTTACGCCACCCCTTATATGAAAAAATACTGTGCCCATTAGTTTGTTGTGCCTCTGTCCAGCAGTGACACAGAGTTGATTCCTGGGGTAAACCTACGATCTCCCATCCACAGGTCTAGATTTCTCTTGAACAGAGTCAGCGAGGTGCTCTGCCTCACATGGACCGGGATTTTATTCCACAGCATAGGGAGTCTCTGAGTGATAAATCTATCCCTCCAGCACATCCTATTTATATCCGTGCTAAGGTTTAAGTCGCTTGCTCTAGTGGTTTTGGTGGATTTGGATTTTTGAGGTGGAGCATGTCCATTAATTCCGGGTTGGACATGGCCTTGTATGTCAGGCACATGTCACCTCTGAGCAGACGGTATGCGACTGAATAGAGCTGGAGTTTCTTCAATCTGGCAGCATATGACAGATTTTGGAGTCCCTTTATCCTTTTGGTGAGGAACTTTTGGGGTCTCTCCAATTGCTGCAGATGTCGGGTGAGATACATCCCGAATGGGGCATTGTACTCGATCATTGGTCTGATAAGTGAAGAGTACAGGGAACAATGACCTCACTAGATCTGGATGTGAATCCCTTCATGATCAGGTGGGCAATGTAGAAGGTCTTTCTAACCACTTTAGCAATGTGAGTGTCAAAAAGGCCACTGTCAACCTGGGTCCCCAGGTCCCTGATAACCTCTTCTGTGCTTAGTGGATTGCCACCTATATGGTAGCTTGGGGTTACCTTGTTTTTCCCGAAGGGTATGACTATACATTTTTGGCGTTTAACTTCAGGCCATGGCTCTGGCACCAGCTGTTTCCGTGAGTCCCTTCTGAAGGATATCCGTGTCCGATGCACTTTCCACTATGGCCCAGTTTGCAGTCGTCTGCAAACTTTGTCAGCCAAAGTCCTCCCATGTTGGCCTGTACTTCTGAGAAGTAGATGCCAAACAATAGGGGCCAAGGACCGAGCCCTGTGGGACACCACTTGTGACCGGCTTGGAGTCTGACACAGCGCCAGCGACTCTAACCCTGTGGGTTCTGTCCTTAAGCCAGTTTGCAACCCATCTTGTGACATATGGGTTTACATTTAAGCTGGTAAGTTTTTCTACAATACCGAGTGGGGTATTGTGTCGAAGCCTTGCAAGGTCAAGGTAGGCAGTATGGACTGCCTTTCCCTCATGAATGGCCTTGGTGACTGTTTCAAGAAGTCAACCAAGTTCAAAAGGCATGATCTTCCCTTGACAAAGCCAAACTGGGTCGGGTCCAATGTCTGCAAGTCCCCTATATCTTTGTTTATGAGCTCCATTATGATCCTCTCCATAGCTTTGCAGACTAGACTTGTTAAGCTTATGGGGCGGTAATTACCAGGGTCCGTAGAGGCACCGCCTTTGTGGAGTGGGACCACAGTTGCCGTCGCCACTCCTTGGGCACGTATCCTGTGGTAAGGCTGAGATTAAACAGCTGCCTTATGTGCGGGTTTAATTCCTCATTTAGCTCGTGTAGCACACAGCCGGGGACACCATCCGGTCCCATTGATGCTGTGTTTTTAGCTTTAGAGAGCAGCTTTCACCTGCGCATTTGAGATGTCCGGGAGGCTACACTCGGCTGGGATAGTTATCTCTCCTTTAGGGGAGGGGGGTGAAGTTTGCACTGAACCTGTCTGCCAGTATGTTGGCAATGTCTGTGGGTTCAGTGATTTTTGTATCATTTTGGACTAATTCTGAGCATATCTGGGAGTTTCCACCCAGGTTCCTAACATAGCTGAAAAAGGCCTTATGATTGTCCTTTGAATCCATGGCAATTTTTCTCTCAAAATTGGCCTTAGTTGATTTTATAAGTGCTCGTATTTTTTTACTAATAATGATCAGGGGTGACTTCCTTTTATGGATTTTGTTCTATCATGTAATAGCTTTCTCCTCTTATTGTAAAGTTTGTTAATGGCTGGGGTCCACCAGACTGGACGTTGCCCTTTGTGGAAAGAGTCTTGGTTTTATTTGGGATTGCCTGATCCATGCAGTCCTGGAGGTGTTCATAGAAGGCATTTGTAAGGGCTTCCGCAGCTTGGGTTGTGGTTTCCTCTGGCTCAGGGGCCTTGAAGGATACCACACCAGTCTTGAGTAGTGTGAAGTTTGCTTTAGAGAAGTTCTTCACTATGGTCTTTTGCTTGGGGAGGCGGGATGTGGATTTCCAGTGAGATTAGTTTATGATCAGATCTCACCAATGAGGGATATACTTCGGTGTGGAGCATTTTGTCCCCATGTTTGTGACAATGAGATCTAGTATATTTTCTCCTCTCGTGGGAACAGTGACTAGCTGTTCCATGGCATTTGAATTTATGAACTCCAGGAACCGTTGGGCTAGAAAGTTAGGGCTTGAGTAATGTTCCCAGTCTATATTCGGGTAGTTGAAGTCACCCAATATGATGGTGTTTGGAGATACATTTATACCCTCCAGTGTCTTCAGGAAGGCTGTGTGGGGTTCCTGAGTTTGAGAGGGTGGCCTGTAGCATGCTACAATTTGTAGAGCAGTTTTGCCTATGGTTAGTTGCACCTGGATGGTTTCCGAAGCTTGTGCGTTGCCACCAACCTGGAGGTGTGAGTATCCTTTATGAATATGGATACACCCCTCCTTTTGTGGTGTGGTCCGGGTTTTGGGGCGGAGCATGATATGAGGTAAAACCTAATAGAGACGGGGTGCTCACAGGAGACTTGAACCAGGTTTCAGTTACAGCACAGACATCGATGTTCTCCATACTGAGAAGGGCCTCGAGTGCGTGCATTTTGAGATTTAGACTTCTGGCATTGAGCAGCATTACCCTCAGTTTCTTCCCATTTTGTTTTCTAGGGTGGTAGGTTTAGAATTTGAGCCTTGCCTAAAAAGGCACTATGGGGTGGCAAGAGCCTTAGCCAATATCCGAATCCCAGGGTGACAGGTGCAAGCCGTCCCTTGCGAAGCAGCGTGGCTTGTCAAGCATGTCATCCCAGGCAGACAGACACTGGATCCCCTTTGAATGACACCAGACATTAAGCCAATTGTTAAAGCTGATCATCTTGTCTCTATATTGTGGCATCATTCTTGGTGAAGGAAGGATACTGCTCAGGGTTAGGGTCATACCCGCCTGGGCTACATAATCAGAGAGCTCCTCTAGGTCTCTTTTCATGTAGTCCAGGGAGGTACGTCTCAGGTCGTTCACACCAGCATGGACAATGACTGTGTCATATTTGTACTTGCCATGGAGTGACCCGAGTGCTTGTGTTATGTGGCGGATTCTAGCGCCCGATAGGCAGCTTACTGTGACCCTCTCCTTGTTCAGCCTGGTGAGTGGGACGTCAGTGTGTCTGACTATGGAGTCACCTATGACAAGTATGTTTGGTGTTGTATTTGGCCTTAAGGGCTGTGACTGCTTTGCACACTGCTTTTGTGGTTTATGTGTTGCTTGTGGGGTGTCTTGAGGTAGCAGTTGTTTGGGTGTCTGCTTTGGAGGCCTCTGCTGTTTAGGTAAATTTTACTCAGAGCCTCAGTATGTCTTTGTGTGTTTATGTGTTTGATTCAGTGGAGTGGTAGCATTATGTGAGGCTGGTTTTGTGGTGTGTGTAGTTGCCTTCTCCTCCTGTCTGGTCTTGCCAGTCCTGAGTTGAGAGAGCTCAGCCTCCAGTTTGGCTAAATAGCTGCATCTCTCAAGTATTTGTGTTATGTGGGAGGAGGAGAGGGTTGTCTGTGTACATGAGGCAGTTATAACATTGCTTCAAGATTCCCAGATTCACCAGCTGGACCGGAGAGGAGATTGACAACTGACCTTTGGACATGCTAGAATAATATTGGGAAATCCTTAATTGAAAACAAGGGCCAGTGGGGAGTGAGGGTGTAGTGCTTTTAATTTTTAGTGCTGACTTATATAATTGCTTTAGTGAGCAAGTGCCAGGTAACTTGAGTGCAATGTGTTACAAGTAACTAAATGCAAAAACGACAAACAGTAACTTTCTTTCAAGTGAAACAAGGAAATAAGTACAGTAAGCAATGCAGATATCACCTGTGATCCACAGAAGCTGAGAAGTTGCGTATTAGGTGGAATTAGCTTCCAGGGAAATAACAAGCAAACAAACAACAAGCATATAAACAAAGCTAGATTCAGTAGGCCTGGATCTAGTCTATGCTAGAGCAAACAAGGTGAACCAATTTCAGTAAGATACAGTTCAAATATTCAGGCACTATAAACCTTTAACCAGAAAATTCCCAGCTCAGAAGGGCAGAGTCCAGCCTCTTCTCCCACAAGAGTGCAGACCACGAACCTTCTTAATGTAAAATAACTGGCCTGAAGCCCAAGTGCCTAAACCAGAACTAATACACTTGGACACTGGGCTCTCAATCAGCAGTTCCCAACTTAGAAAGATGAAAGCTACCTGTCCTGCCACCACAGTGCTTGCCACAAACCTTCCTAATGTAAAACAACTGTTCTGAAGCCCAAGTGCTTAATCCAAAAGACTTGAATGATAGCTACACTTTAATCAAGTTACAACCAAGCAGTAATAAATACCATTGAATACTTTAGAGAATGTCTGGATTAGTGCTCAAGTTACACAAACAAAGCTAGATCCAGCAGGCCCGAATCCAGTCTATGCCACAGCAAACAAGGCACCAACTTCAGTAAGGAACAGTTCAGATATGCATGCACTATAAGCCTTTAACCAGAAATTCCCAGCTCAGAAGGGCAGAGTCCAGCCTCTCCTCCCACAAGAGTGCAGACCACGAACCCTCTTAATGTAAAATAACTGGCTTGAAAGCCCAAGTGCTTAAACCAGAATTAATACACTTTTAGAATAACAGACACTGAGCCCTCAATCAGCAGTTCTCAACCTAGAAGGATGTAAGCTACCTGTTCTGCCACAACAGTGCAGACCACAAACCCTCTCAGTGCAAAACAACTAACTGGTCCGAAGCCCAAGTGTTTAAACCAAAAGGCTTAGAATGAGTTACACCAAGCAGTAATAAATACAATTGAGTATTTTAAGATGATGCAAAAGTAAAAGAAGTAGGTAAAAACACAAGTACAGTAAAAGCAGATGAAATTTTTTTTTTCTGAACAAGTGCTGAGATCAAAGAAACAGATTTGAGTGCTGAAACTAGAAAACTGGCTAGTTATAAGAAATAAACAAGCTAGAAGGCTTCCCTCAAACACAGAAGGGCTTGGGGCTCAGAAGCCTACAAATAGTCTGTACCACTTAACAAGAAAGGCAGGAAATAAGCTTAATTTTTTTTTTTCTATTTCCCAGATGCTCTCTTTGTACACAGTAGGAGTGCCTGAAATCAGAATATGATCTCACTGCACTCAGTTGAGTGAGCAAATGAGATGGGCCCAGAGGCAGGCTGAGGGGCGGGCAGTTTCAATGCCACTAAGATTAACACCAAAACAAAAACAGGGCAGGTGGGTGGGAATAACTGAAGAGCAGAATAACTTCAGATAAAAATTCCTTCAACACTCCTTCATACACAGTTTAAATCAATTTAAATACTGTATTTTTTAAAAAAAAGTGCAGAAAAAGGTACTTAAATTCTCTTATACGTCCAGTTGAATATAACCAAGTTTTTAGCTGGCCAAGCTGAAGTTTTAAAGCAGGAATTATTTCACATGCACCAGTTTAAATATGCAAGGACAGGAAGTCAAAGAATGTGGCTACCCCCACACCTGTAATTACTAGCAAATAACAAAATTCAGCCAACACTAGCTTTAGTTCAAGTTACTGAAGAGCAGAATAACTTCAGATAAAAATTCCTTCAACACTCCTTCATACACAGTTTAAATCAATTTAAATACTGTATTTTTTAAAAAAAAGTGCAGAAAAAGGTACTTAAATTCTCTTATACGTCCAGTTGAATATAACCAAGTTTTTAGCTGGCCAAGCTGAAGTTTTAAAGCAGGAATTATTTCACATGCACCAGTTTAAATATGCAAGGACAGGAAGTCAAAGAATGTGGCTACCCCACACCTGTAATTACTAGCAAATAACAAAATTCAGCCAACACTAGCTTTAGTTCAAGTTACTGAAGAGCAGAATAACTTCAGATAAAAATTCCTTCAACACTCCTTCATACACAGTTTAAATCAATTTAAATACTGTATTTTTAAAAAAAAAGTGCAGAAAAAGGTACTTAAATTCTCTTATATGTCCAGTTGAATATAACCAAGTTTTTAGCTGGCCAAGCTGAAGTTTTAAAGCAGGAATTATTTCACATGCACCAGTTTAAATATGCAAGGACAGGAAGTCAAAGAATGTGGCTACCCCCACACCTGTAATTACTAGCAAATAACAAAATTCAGCCAACACTAGCTTTAGTTCAAGTTACTGAAGAGCAGAATAACTTCAGATAAAAATTCCTTCAACACTCCTTCATACACAGTTTAAATCAATTTAAATACTGTATTTTTAAAAAAAAAAAGTGCAGAAAAAGGTACTTAAATTCTCTTATACGTCCAGTTGAATATAACCAAGTTTTTAGCTGGCCAAGCTGAAGTTTTAAAGCAGGAATTATTTCACATGCACCAGTTTAAATATGCAAGGACAGGAAGTCAAAGAATGTGGCTACCCCCACACCTGTAATTACTAGCAAATAACAAAATTCAGCCAACACTAGCTTTAGTTCAAGTTACTGAAGAGCAGAATAACTTCACATAAAAATTCCTTCAACACTCCTTCATACACAGTTTAAATCAATTTAAATACTGTATTTTTAAAAAAAAAAAGTGCAGAAAAAGGTACTTAAATTCTCTTATACGTCCAGTTGAATATAACCAAGTTTTTAGCTGGCCAAGCTGAAGTTTTAAAGCAGGAATTATCCTGGGTAAAGGCAAACAGGTCTATATCTGGGCTCCCCCATCTGCTTGTCAACATGTTGAAAATCCTTGGTTCGAGTTTCCACTTGTGTGGGTCCATGAAGTTTCTGCTTAGTCTGTCTGTCAGTGCATTTAATTTTCCTGGCAGGTACTGAGCTTGTGGGTGCACTTGGCAGCTCAAGGCTGTGTTTCACAATGCCATGGCTAGTCTGCAGAGGGGGTAAGAATGTGTACCCCCCTGCTTGTGTATGTACCACAACAGTGGTGTTGTCTGTCTTTACCATTAGTTGTCCTGGAAGAATGTGGTCCTTGAAGGCTGTCAGAACATTCTGTACAGCTAACATTTCTTTTTGATTGATGTGCAGGTGGATTTGACTTTGGTTCCATTTGCCCTGAATGCACTTTCCTGCCAGGTGAGCCCCCCCCATGCATAGTCTGATGCATCTGTTGTTAGAATTTGGGTGGCAGGAGGTGGTGTGAAAGGTAGTCCCTTGTTTTGGTGGCAGGACTCTGCCTATCAAAGGAACTCTAGGCGTAGGCAAGGTATGACAGGAATCATTGTTTCTAGGTCTTGAGAATGTTGACACCATAGGCTTTTTAGATACCACTGTAGTTTCCTCATATGCAGTCTTGCATATGAAATTAGAAGAATGCATGAAGCCATGAACCCCAAGGCTTATAGTATTTGTCTTGCAGATAGCAGAGTTTTTGTGGCCCTTGTTTGAAGTAGGTTGTCAAATGAATTTGCTTTTCTGGTGTGAGGTAAGCCATCTGGGAAGTTGTATTCAAGCTTGCTCCCAGGAATATAATTTGCTGACGGGGTACCAGGTGATTTTTTTTAATTTATGGTGTACCCCAGACAAGTCATAACCCTTTTTACAAAGGCCAGATGATTCAAAAGTATGTCCTGGCTTTCTGCCTGAATTAGACAATCATCCAGGTATGGATATATGTGAATATTTCTTTGCCTGCAAAATGCAATAACTGTAGCTAGGCACTTTGTGAATACCCTGAGCGCAGTAGATAAGCCAAAGGGCAGTGCAGAGAACTGATAGTGTGTGTAGCCTGCTTTGAAGCGTAGGTATCTTCTGCAAGATTCCCTGATTGGGATGTGCAGGTATGCTTCTTTTAAATCTAGTGTTGCCAACCAGGCATCTTTGCCTAGCATAGGAAGTAATTGGTGAAGAGTCAGCATCTTGAATTTTAGAATCTCCAAAAAGGTGTTTAGAATAGACAGGTCCAGTATAGGACGCCATGAATTGTCTTTTCTGGGTACCAGGAAAAGTCTTGAGTAGAAACCTTGTCCCTTTTCCTCTTCTGGTACCAGTTGAATAGCCCCCCCCATGCTTAAGAGAGAAAGTACTTGTTTTGGGGCCAGGTCCGGCCACCCACTTGGTGTTGGCAGTGTGTGGAAGTGAAATCTGTATCTCTGGGACACTATATTTAAAACCCATTTGTCCTGGGTAATGAGTTCCCAATTCTTTGCATGAAGAGCAATCGTTCCCCCAAAGGGGCAGTCTGTTGATAAGTGCTTGGAAATTTTAAAAGGAAGTCATTGAGACAGTTTACCACAGGGGGGAGTGTTATTATTCCCAGACTTGGAAGTGGAGGCCCCCCCACTGCTTAGTTCTGTGAGTCCCCTGGGACTGAAACCTGGGGTTTTTGCTGTGTCTGGGTTTGGCTTGAGAAGACCTGGAAGGGGCTGGAAAGGACCAATTCCTAGAGGGCCAGTGCCTACTAAATCTAGGAGGCTGAACTTGTAAAAAATATTTAACAGTTTGCATAGATTTAGCTTTATCTTCCATCTTTTTAAGAACTTCCTCAGCCTTGTTGCCAAACAGGTGGTCCTGATTTAAAGGAACATCCAAAAATTTAGCTTTAACGTGATTAGGCAAAGATTGCTCCTTAAGCCAAGCATGCCTTCTGAGCACAGACCCAGTAACAGCAGCCCTGCAAGAGGCCTCTAATGAATCAAAACCACATTGCAAAATATGTTTTCCAACTTGTTCGGCAGAATGCATTAAATCCTGTAATTCTTTATTTTCCACACAGTCAGGAATCAACATAATTTTCTGTTTAAGCAGTCCAATAACATGTTGCTGATATTTTAACATATGAAACTGGCAGTTTAAAGCCCTAATGGCCAAGGTTGCAGAAGTGTAAACCTTCTTACCCCATCTATCTAGTGCCCTGGAGTTTCTATCAGAAGGGGTAGAATTTGTAGCAGTCGAAGCCTTAATGCCCTTGACCCCTGTGAAATAGTCTCTGGATCTCCAATAGGATTTTTGAAAAGGAACACTTGTGGGACTCTGGGACCATGAAGTATCTGTCAGGTTTACTGTGAGCAGGAAGCAGGGAATCAGGGGCCAAACTAGATTCCGAAAAAGCATCATCAACAATGTCCAGTACAGGAGGAATAGCTAAAGGCCTATGCTGAAGTAGGAGAAGGAAATCCCTAAACCTCTTTTTTGAATCAGAGAAATCCTGGCTTTCCCAGTGGAAATGCTCCCTTAGAGTATGTAAGGTTTCCCCAAAAGAAAATCCTCAGGAGATGAAGCAGAGGGAATACAGTCCTCTGCATCAGAATCTTCATAAGTAGGTAAGGCCAAATCCAGATAATCAGAAGAGTCAGAAAAAACAGAATCCTGATCAGAAGATTCATAATCAACTTCAGTCCTAGGCCTCTTAGGAGGGGGGGGGGGTTGGCTACCCCTGATTAGAGTTATTAGACCTTCAGCGATTCTTATCATTTGTTCTTTAGGCATAGAGGCCTGAGCATGTGGCATGGGCGTCAGTTTTTTATACATGGATTGAAATTTAGGCCTAAGTAATGAAGGAGGTGTCGATTTAATATGCAAGTCCGCAGGCCTGAATACATCCTCAAAAGCCGGTGCCTGCACAGCTGCTCCGGACCCATCTAAGGTAGAGACATCTGCGGGTTCCATAGTTGAAGCATCCCACGGCATACCAGACTCTGAATGGGTCTCAGTAGAGGCCTGCGAGTCAAAAGTAGCAGGTATCAGGGGCTGCGAAACTGCCTCACTGATTACGGGCGAACTGGCGACTGGCATAGGAGAAGCATCGTCGGCAGTTTTGGACCTCGGTGGCCTGTCTCTGTCTTTATCTTTGCATTTTTTCAGAATCCCGATAGTCGGATGGCTAACCGACAACATTTCTGGATAATTAAACTGAGAACCAAAATATTTAGAGGCGAAAATATATCGACGGATAGTGCGCTGATTAAATAAAGCACAAAACCAACAGCAAGGTACGTCGTGGTCAGGGCCTAGGCAAGGAATACAGCACGAATGAAAATCTTTATGAGGTGTTTGCTTTCCACAAGTAATGCAATTATTAACTTTTACTGACATCGGTAAGGAGCAAGAAAAAGTTTCCCCAACAGGGTACTTAGCTTTAGTTGAAGACTTCGGTTCTGAAACTCGAAAATGAAAATTTCATGAGTCGGCCGACTTGCACTTGCGAACTGCGTCTGCTTCAGGCAAAGCACGGCAAGAAAGACTGATGTAATGGCGTCAGCTGCATGTTTTATACCCCTGACGTCATAGAAGAAGGGACAGCAACCGACGCAGGACCCAAGACTTTGTTAATCAGGCCGACTGAGGGCTACCTGCAAGCAGATAACCCAAATGTAATGACTGCAACAGTGAAATAACAAGAACATCTCACAGGCTCCAGAGAGGGAGACCTGGTTCTCTTGAGAGTCCTGATGGCTCTGAAACCACTGATGGAGCCACCGGAGAAAGAAGTTTGTCGGACCCAATGCTCGCATCCAACAAACTCACATGTTTATCCTTAGACCTTGATGGCTCCAAGATAGGAGCCAACAAAGATGATGGCTTAGGGGACTTTTCCTGTTTTTTTGCTGGCTGAGAACCCTCAGCCACATCAAAAGGGCTCTTAAGTAAGCCTCATAAAATTAACTTATTTTTTCTCTCCTGCAGGACCTGAGAACTAAAAGCATGCCATATAGAACATGAGTCATGCAGGTGTACAGTCCCTAAACAATAGACACAGCTAGTGTGCCTGTCCGTAAGGGACATCTTCTGACAACACGAGTCACAGTTCTTAAAACCTGAAGGTTTTGACTCCTTAGGTTCCTTAGAATACTAGGAGGTAAATACAACTATTACCAAAGAAAAAACACCAACAATAGTAACACGAGTAGCTTAAGGGATTTTAAACTCTAAACTTTAAACCTTTATTTATTTATATTTTTCGAAGATGAAAGAGAAAGGAGGGAAGGGGAAGAGTCTCCAAGTTAAACGGCGACTACCCCAACAAAGGAGAGCCTCTAACTTAAATGGCTGCTTCTATAAGGAAGGAGAAAAGAGAAAAGGGAAAAGAAAGGAAAAAAACACTTAAACAAATACTGGGCTAAGAGATAAACAACAGAGAACCCTCTAAGTCAAACGGGTTCAAGGAAAGGGTTAGGCTGGAGGGAAAAGTAAGACGGCCACAGCAACAACAAAAAGGCAGCAGCGGAGAGGTTATAACAGTGCTAGCCTAAGGTGAACACACTCTAAAGACTATACTAATAGAAAAAAAGCTATTTAAAGTCAAAAAAACTTTAGTCAAAAAACAAAAAAGAAGAAAATACTTAGCCTGAGCCAGTACACAAGCAATCTTGACGCTGCAAGCAGCAAACGACATCTGGGTAACTACCGCTAGGCATGTTGGGATAGGGGCTAATCTCGAGCCAGCAAGAAGCTCTTGAGCTATAGTATACGGTCAAGTCGGAGCCGAGGATCGGCTCCAAACCCAATCAACAAGGAGGAGGCGAGATAAGACAACCTAACATCTACTATTATGGTAAAATTTGACAACTGTACTATGTCCTTCTATACTACTGTGTTCTGTATTCTAGTGAGAGTAAAAATGCTCAATCAACAGAATGGAGGTGGAAGGCTGAGAAGACCCCTCAACAAACCCATGCAAAATGGCTCTAGCAAAACCTGCTCTGGCCCTAGAGACCATATCCAATGTATAATGCTTAGTAAAGGTATGCACTGCAGACTAATTAGCAGCTTCAAGGAGGGAACTGGTGTCCAACTACTTGAAGAAAGTACAAGAGGAGACAAAAAGCCCTAGTGGAATGAGCTCCAATAGAAGGAGACAAAGATTAGCCATGAGAAGAATAAAACAAAATGGCCTTAGATATCCAAGAGGAGACAGGTTGCTTAGAAACAGACAAACCCAATGTCCTGGGATGAAAAGAAATAAAAAGCTGGTCAGACTTACAAATGGTCTTAGTTTTATCCAAATATTACCAGAGTTGTCTGTGCAAATCCAAGGTATGCAAGACCCTCTCATTAGCAGACTGAGAAGGGAAATAAAAGGGAGTTGTACTGACTAATTCAAGGACAACTCATTTACCATTTTGGGCATAAAAGATATATTAGTACAAAGGGACACCCTGTTACTGTGAAAAAATCAAAAAAGGAGGAATGGCCATAAGGGCCTAAGCTCAGAAACCCTAAGAGCAGAAGTAAGAGCCAGCAACAAGACAGTCCTTCAGGTAAAATGTTGCAAAGAAGCAGAATCTGCAAGTTCAAAAGTAGCCCAAGTTAATTTTTCAAAAACAAAATTAAGGTCCCAAGGAAGAGAAATAGGTCTCCTTGGTGGCCTAAGATGCAGAATGCCTTTAGGAAATTGTTTAATCACAAAATGAGTAGCCAAGGGAGGACTCAAGGGCAGACGTGAAAAATAGCTGACAGATGAGCTTTCACTGAAGAATAGGTCAAGCCATACTGGATCACGTCACATAACTAGGAGAGTATCAAAGGGACACCCCACTAAAAAGGATCCTGGTTACAAGCATGGCACCAGACAGAAAATCTTTTGTATTTGGATATACAAGATTTTCTGGGTGCAGGTTTCCTTGCCTCCTGTAAAACCCCGAGCATGTCCTCAGAAAAGAAGTGGCTAAAATGGATCAAAACCCTATCACCCACAGTGTCAGTTGAAGAGTGGAAAAGTGTGAATGGATGAGATACTCCTTCTCCTGTGTAAGTAAGTTCAGTGAGTAAACTTGTTGTGACTGCCCCTGGCCAGATGCATTAAGAGGTGGAACCAGTGTTTTATGGGCCAAAAGGGAGTCACTAGCAAGATTTTTGGGGAGTCCAGCGGAATCTTCTGCAGGGCTCCTGGAAGTAGAGGAAGAGGAGGGAAGGGCACTCTGGAACAGAATAGAGGGAGCTGCCTGTTCAGAGGAGAGGCAAAAAGATCTACCAGAGACTACCCCACTGATGGACAATGTCCAAAAACACATCTCTGTGAAGCATCCATTCGTGAGCCTGTGTTTTGGACCTGATCAAAGAGTCTGCCACTAGATTGTGCTCTGAAGGAATGTATATTGCCTGAAGAGTTAAATGATAATTGAGAGTCACCTTCCAAGCCCGAACAGTCATCCTGCACAGGAGGCAAAATTTTGTGCCTCCGTGCTTGTTGATAGCACATCACTGTAGTGTTGCCTGTATACACCTTCAAGGGGCTGGAAAGAACATAGGGTGAAAAATCTAGAAGGCCAGGATCAGAGCTCTCAACTCTTTGATGTTGACATGGTCTGACTACTGATGGGATGGCCAGAGACCCTGAACTTTCAGGTGACCACATGAAGACCCCCCCACCCCATATCAGAGGCACTGGTGAACAGTTCTTGAGAACAGACTGGAGGCTGAAAGGGTAGGCCCTGGGTGACAGCAAACTGTTGAATCCACCCCTCAAATGCTTTTATTGACCAGGAAGGGAAAGTACACAGATATCCAGAGGATGGCAGTGCTGCAGCCAAACCAACCAGAAGTACCACTGAAGCTTCCACATATGCAATCTGGCAAGAGGGAGTACTGGAATAGAAGAGGCCATGAATTCCTGGGTCCAAGGAAATTCTCTGGCTGGAATGGCAGTCAGAGGAAAGAGACTGAAAGAAAGCTGTCAATGACAAAACATTTGTAGTTGGAAGAGAGGCCAACATTGGCACTGACTGAATCCTGCATCCCAGAGACACAAGATCCTGACAGGGAGTCAGAACAGACTTTTGGAAGTTGACAGTGAACCACAGATGTTCAAGACGAGAGATGAAGAACTCCAGATAATATAACAGGAGACTGGGAAAAGGTGCCTAAGCCAACAGGTCATCTAGATAAGGACAAATGTGAATGCCTTGGAGCCTGCAGAAAGCAATCACAGGAGTCAAACATTTTCTGAATATCCTTGGGGTAGTAGAGAGGGAGGCCAGAAGGCAAAGCAGAGAACTGACAACAAGAGGAAAAAAAAAGAAGATGAATAGGGATTATGAAGGTAGGCATCCTTCAGATCCAACACACGAAAAAACTGGCGTAGTAAAACAGGAAACAGAGTATGAAGAGTAACCATTAGAAAGAGGTTGAGCAGGGAGAGATCCAGAATAGGTCTCAAAGTGCCCTCTTTCCAAGGAACCAGGAATAACCTGGAATAAAAAACCCTTTCCCACTTGGGAAGGGGGAAAAGGCTGAATGTTTCCTTCATTCAAGGGGGACACTAGGATCTCTGGGAAATGAGGAAGTTGCTCTAAAAGGAGGTTGAGGAATCCCTGAAAAATGAGGAAGAGACTTGCATACCATGAAGGAACCCTGATGGATGACAGAAAGAACACAAGAGTCTGAAGTGATAAGATGCCAATTTATAAGACAAAGGGAAAACTGAAGGGACTAAATAACCTGATCAAAGAGGGTGTGGGGTGTGTGTGTGTGTGGCAAACTGTCAAAAAATAACCAACCTTAGTCAGATAAAAGAGGCTTCTGGGTAACAGAAGTCTAAAAAGCCTTAGCAGAGGGGGTCACCTATCACACTTCCTGCCTTTGGAGGCCTGGCAGGCTGCCCACCAAAAAGCACACCTAGAAGGATAATTCCTCTGGAACTTAGGGATAGTAGAGACAAAAATTTGTTTAAGGTTGTGCAAGGCTTTGCCCTTCTCGAGAAGACTTACATAGGTTGTTGTCAGCAGCAGCAGTCTCGAGAGAAGGAGCATCCAACACCTTGGCCTTAATGTCTTCAGGGAAAGACTGAACACAAAGCCAAGAAAAATGCCTCATGACAGACCCAAAAGCCGCTGCCCAAGACGAGGCATCAACAGCATCATAGTTACACTTCATAGAATGGTGAGCCACTTGAGAAGTAGAACCTAAAATAGATAACACAGAAGATTTGTCTTTAGTATCGGGGAAGTCAGAAATAACCCGACAAGCATGAGCAACCAAGGTTAGAGGATATATGTTTAGGTGAGTCTGGTAATTAATAGCCCTAAAGGCCCAAGTAGAAGCAGTGTAAACATTCTTACCAATCCTCTCCATTGTCCTACCATCCTTATCAGAAGGCAAAAGTTTGGAAGGAAGAGCTTGGAAGGCTTGTCCAAAGAGACTAACATCACAGCAGACTAAGAAGGACACTTAAAACGTGACCATCCTCAGGGACTTTATAGAACCTATCAGGTTTCTTAGGAGCAGGAAGCGGAGAATCAGGAGCAAAGTGTCTAACAAGGCAGGAGGAAATGCAGAGGGTTTAGAAGTATCCACCTGAAGCAACTCAATACCTCCTCTGAACATCAGATGCTTAAGAATCTCACTTAGGTATTCCATCATACTTTCAACTGTTCCTCCAAGGACCATTCCTCAAAAGGAGACTTAGGGATCATAGACTCAACAGAACCACAAGCCAAAGGCAAAGGCATCTGTGAAGAACAGGACAAGGACTCTGCATCAGAGGAATCCTGTTCCCTAGGCAGTTTAAAAGGGGTAAAGGTCCAAGGAGGATCAGGTACTGAAACCCCATGAAGAGGCTTCAGGACCATCAAGGCAGAAAAAGTGCAGTTGTGTACACTTACCATAAATGTAGATGTTCAACTGTATTCACTGTTGCAGTCATTACATTTGGGTAATCTGCTGGCAGGATGTCCTCACTCGGCCTGATTAACAAAATCTTGGGTCCTGCGTCAGTTGCTGACCCTTCTTTCATGACGTCAGGTTGTCAGGGGTAGCCGACGCCATTACATCAGTTTTTCTTGCCCCAGATGTCAGGTGCCCCCCAAATGGGGAGCAAAAAATATATATATATATATATATATATATATATATATATATATATATATATATATATATATAATTTAAAACACAAAAAATATGCCTCCAAACAAAAGCAAATACACCAAAAAGGCTTTTAAGCATAGTAAAAGAAAGGAGAGGTATAGCAAGAGAAAAAAACAGGGGGCTGGAGGGTGGGTAACCAGGACTGCAACAATGAATACACTCAAACATCTACATTTATCGTAAGTGTACACAACTGTACTATGTTCTTCGTGTTTCACTACTGCAGTCATTACATTTGGGTAGAATCCCAAAGCTATGGTTGGGAGGATGGAGTTGTACAGCATTAGGAGCAGCTATAAAGCCCTGCAGGACAGCAGTGGCAAAGCCAGCTCTGGATTTGGAGAAGACAGGTAAATGGTAACGTTTGGTGAATGTATGAACTGAGCTCCAGGTAGCAGCTTCTAGAATGTCTCTGGTTGGAACTCCTTTGAGAAAGGCTGTAGAAGTAGATGCAGCCCTGGTGGAATGAGATCTGATCCCCTTGGGGATAGGTTTACCATGGTGCGTATAGCAGAAATGAAAACAATGACTTATCCATTTGGAAATAGTCTGCTTTGAAATAGCCTTTCCCTCTGCCCCTGCAGCAAATGCCACCAATAGTTGTTCAGATTTTCTTAGATATTTTGACCTGTTTAAGTTAGAATCTAAGTTGTCTGTGTACATCCAATGAATGCAGAATCTGCTCACCCTTGTTCTGTGGATTGGAAAAGAAAGTTGGCAGATGAATGGTCTGATTAAGAGCCACACTGGATACCACCTTAGGCATGAAAGATGGATTGGTCCCGAGAGCCATCCTGTCCGGATGAAAAATAATGAAAGGCTCCACTGCCATAAGAGCCTGTAATTCTGAAATCCTTCTAGCTGAAGTGACTGCTAAAAGGAAAGCTGTTTCCAGGAGAGAAATTTTAGGTCTGCAGTAGCAGCTGGCTCAAAAGGAGGGAGAGTGAGTTTTTCCAAAACTAAATTAAGGTCCCATGCAGGAGTTGGAGCTCTCCTGGGAGATCTTAAATTTTTGGCCCCTCTGAGAAACTGCTTTAGCAGGAGATGAGAGAAGAGGGGAGGTTCTGTGTTGTAATGAGCTGAAATGGCAGAGGCATGGAATTTTATGGAAAAGGATAGGCCCTTGTGAAGCATCTCAGTTAAGTATTGCAGAATTTGTGGAATATTGGGCATTGCTGTGCTTATTCCTTGTGACTGGTTCCAGGCACAGAATCTTTTCCATTTGTCAGCATAAGATTTTCTAGTACTAGGCCTTCTAGCTTCCAAAATGACATCCATCACAGGTTTGCTGAGGGATGCCAAGGGTGAAATTAGTTGATTAGGCACGTTGCAAGACTCAAAGTTTGGAACTGAGTGTGCAGAATTTGGTAGTTCTGTTGAGACGGCAGGTAAAGTGTCTGAGGCAGGTGCCATGGAGCAAGGTGTTTTGGTAGAACTTCGGAGAGCAGAGGCAGAGAGGGAAAAGCATAGACTGATAGGTTTTTCCAGCTGAATGACAGAGCATCCACTTTCCAAGCTTTTTTGTGAGGAATTCTTGTACAGAATTTGTCCAACTGATAGTTCTGGGATGAGGCAAAAAGATCTACGTCTGGGCTCTCCCATTTGCGTGTCAACATGTTGAAAACTTGTGGTTGGAGTTTCCATTCGTGTGGGTCCATAAGATTTCTGCTTAGTTCGTCTGCCAGAGTATTTAGCTTTCCTGGCAGGAATTGAGCTTATAGTTGTATTTGATAGGTCAAGGCTGTGCTCCACAATGCCATGGCTAGTCTGCAAAGGGGGTAGGAGTGTGTACCCCCCTGCTTGTTTATGTACCACATAACTGTGGTGTTGTCCGTTTTTATCAGTAGTTGTCCTGGATGAAGGTAGTCCTTGAAGGCTGTCAGTGCATTCTGTACAGCTAGCATCTCTTTCTGATTGACATGTACATGCATTTGATTTACCTCTTTATTCTAAGTCCAGGGCGGGCTTCGCCACTGCAGTTCTGCAGGGCCTCATTGCCTCCACTAACCCTCTATGATACCTCCCCCCTACCTTAGCTTTGTGATTCAACCCAAGTGTGATGACTGCAGCAGGGTAACACGATGAACATAGTACAGTTTTGTACCTACCATAAATGTAGATGTTCGAGTGTTCACCCTGCTGCAGTCCAGGTTACCCTCCCTCCATCCCCTCTGATCTACTGGCTAAATCTCTGCTATGCCGTACTGATGTATTTGCTTATAGCTGAAGGGATTTTGTGTTTGTGCAGTGTTCCCACCATTTGGTACTAATTCTGATCACCCTTTTGGGGGCACCTGACATCTGGGGCAAGAAAAACTGAAGAAAATGGCGTTGGTTGCAATATATGTACCCCTGGCGCACTGACGTCAGGGATGAGGCGACAGCAACCGTTGTCGGACCAAGACTTTGGAAATCCAGCTGACTGCGGGACCGCCTGATGACAGGATAACCCAAGTGCGATGACTGCAGCAGGGTAACACGATGAACATCCACATTGCAAAGTAGGTTTTCCAACTTGTTCAGCTGAATGTAATAAATCCTGCAAATCTTTATTTTCCACACAGTCAGAAATTAACATCATTTTCTGTTTAAGTAGTGCCATGATATGCTGTTGATTTTAAGCATATGAAATTGATAGTTTAAAGCCCTGATTGCCAAGGTTGCAGATGTGTAAACCTTGTTGCCCCCATCTATCCAGCGCCCTGGAATCTCTATCAGAAGGGATAGGATTTTTAGCAGTAGAGGCCTTATTGCCCTTGGGTCCCTAAGAAATGGTTTTAGGGTCAGCAATAGGATTTTTGAAAAGGAATTTGTGGGAGTCAGGAACCCTGTAGTATCTGTCTGGCTTAAAAGGAGCCAGAGGTAGAGAATCAGGAGTCATACTAGATTCTGAAAAAACATCATCAACAATGTCCAGAACAGGAGGTATGGCCAAAGGCCTATGCCAAGGAAGAAGAAGAAAATCCCCAAGTCTCTTTTTTGTATTCAGAAAAATCCTGACTTTCCAATGGAAATGTTCCCTTAAGGTATGTAAAGTTTCCCCAAAAGAAAAGTCCTCAGGGGGAGAAGCAGAAGGAATGGAATCTTCTGCATCAGTGTCCTCATAAGTAGGAATAAATGAATCCCGTTCATTAGAAGAGTCAGAAGAAACAGAATCCTGTTCAGAAGATTCATAGTCAATGCCTTGCCTAGGCCTCTTAGAAGGAGGCGGTTGGCTACCCCTGATCAGAGTAATTAAATCTTCAGCCATTTTGATCATTTGTTTTTTAGGCATAGGGGCCTGCACATGTGGCCCAGGCGTCGTTTTTTTAGACATAGATTTAGATTTTGGCCTTAGTTTTGAAGATGGCGTCATTCTAATATACAAATCTGTAGACCTGAAAACACCCTCAGAAGCCGGTGCCTGCACAGCGGCTCAGGACCCTTCTAAGCTAGATACATCCGCGGGTTCCAAAATTGAAGCATCTCGCGGCATACCGGACTCCGAATGGGTCTCAGTAGAGGCCTGCGAATCAGAAGTAGCAGGTATCAGGGGCTGCAAAAGCACCTCACTGAGTACCGGTGAATCGGCAACTGGCTTAGGAGAAGCGCCGATGTCAGTTTTGGACCATGACAGTCTGTCTCTGACTTTTTCTTTGCGTTTTTTACGTATTCCAGTAGTCAGATTGCTAACCGACATTTCTGGATAATTAAAACTTGAGCCAAAATATTTAGAAGCAAAAATATACCGACATTTAATCATGCGTTGATTAAATTTAGCACAAAACTGACAGCAAGGCACATTGTGGTCAGGGCCTAGGCAAGGAATACAGTACAAATGAAAATCTTTATGCGGTATTTGCTTCCCACAAGTAATGCAATTATTAACTTTTACTGACATCGGTAAGGAGCCAGAAAAAGTTTCCCCAACGGGGTACTCAGCTTTTAGTTGAAGATTTCGGTTCTGAAACACGACTATGAAAATTTCAGGAGTCGGACGACTGGCTTCTGCTTTGGGCACTGCACAGCAAGAAAGACGGATGTAATGGCATCGGCTGCATGTTTTATACCCCTGACGACCTGACGTCATGGAAGAAGGGAAAGCAACCAACAAAGGACCCAAGACTTTGTTAATCAGGCCAACTGAGGGCAACCTGCCAGCAGATTATCCAAATGCAATGACTGCAACAGTGAAACACGAAGAACATCCAGCCCTGAGTAAACTCTTGCCATTCTTTTTGAGGATACTTAGGATGGCCCAAAGCATGATTTGTCTGATCTTTTCTTGAAAGGGGCGATGGCCCTAACAAATACTTGAGGTTCCGACCCTTGGCAAGATTCAGTAAGAGTACCCAGAACTTCCTCCCTGACCTACATCTGTAGAATCTATCTATGACCCTCCAAGATAATCAACCACGGTTCCCCATGACGTCTGGAGTAGACACCTGCAATGCCTCAGAGGATGAGTGTAAAGACGGATCCATGCCAGCCTCAGACGAGGATGCAGCAGAAGAATCCAATGTAGATGCCATACAGCCTACCGACCTATCACCCGCTTCTAGATGGGCATCTGGTGGAGGCTGGACAGCTAAAAACATCCATCTTGAGACTTTTTGGCTTTCTTTTTGCTAAGCGGGAGTATCTTGGGGTTAATCATTTCTGCCATACTACCCTGGGCAAACTGTTTAAGTTGTTGGTTTTAAATATAAATGCCAGCCCAAAATGGATTCCTGCAAGTAAGGCGTTTGTAAGGTCCCAAAATACCAACATGAACCAAAAAAAAATAACCAGCAGATAGTGGAAGCCATAAAAATATATATTAATTCACTAGAGTCGACACATCAATATACAAAAATTACAAACCGGTTTCGGCTTAAAATTCACTAAGCCTTCATCAGTGTAAAGATACAATAAAATATCACATTTATATACTGTGTCACCAGCCCATAAACCAATTAGAGGTGTTCATTTAATCCTGAGACAAAAAGCCCTCCTAGTTTAATGATCCATTTTCTTTCTTTGGCATTCAGTAACTCATGCCATCCAGATTAATTATATTTCATATGCAAAATTGTATCAATAATCATAAAATGAAAAGAGGCTGCTTGGTGGACTTCAGTATGTTTGCATAGAGCATTTGTATGTCTTATTTTTAATTTCACTGAGATGTTCTGAAATTCTATATTTAAGTGTTCTAGACATTTGACCCACATAAAAAGCTGAGCACTGACAAGTGGCCAAATATATAACCCAGTCTGAGATGCAGTTCGCAAAGAAGGAAATGTCAAACTAAACTGGTACTTTTACTAGTGAAGCTATTATTTTTTAATATTCTACTGCAATGTGTACAATGACCACATGGGTGACATCCTGTAGCAATCTATCCCTGAATGGTACTCTGCAATTTTTCCTTAGGTTTATTTCCTCCTTGTTTATAATGGTTAAAGATGGATGCCAAGTTCCTGCCATTCCTAAAGGAAAATAGACAATCTGCTCCCAATTATTCCGAGAGCCTATTATCTGCCTTAAGGATGTTCCAATTAGATTGTACACTATCAATAAGTGCCCCAACATTTCTACCATAAGTAGTCACTAATCTAGGATAACCTGTAGTTCTGCCCTGTTTGTCATGATATTGTAGGAGTGCTGCCCTGTCCATACTATTGACAGCATTCCTGAGCCTGCATAATACGTCCTGGTTTATAGCCCCTCTCTCTGAATCTCTTGGTCAAGTCATCCCTGTAATGCAAATAGGTGTCACCCGTGAGCATATTCGTTTCACCCTCATATATTGCGATTTAGGAATGTTTCTGCATATATGGGGGGATGAAAGCTGGAGGCATGGAGAAGGGAATTATACTTGGGGAATTTACGGTAGACTTCCATAGTCAGAGTATTACCTGAAGCCCTGCTTACCATTACATCCAAAAAGGTGATGTTATTTTTATGGTAGTTCACTGTAAATTCAATTCCCCATTTGTTTTCATTTAAATATTCCACAAACTCCATCAGCTGTTCCTCATCCGATATCCATACCATCCAGAGCTCCCCCACCTCCTTCAATGGTACCAACTCACACTCGCACACAAACTAATAAACCAACCACTAAAAGTCCCATCCCTCCAGAATCTACTCCAACCCTACATAACCACGAGACCACTAAGATCCAGCCATAAAAACCTCCTACAGGTCACAAGAGCCATTAACTCTGCTGGAGAAGCATCATTCTCCTGCACTATAGCCAAACTCTGGAAAGTACAGTTTTGTACCTACCATAAATGTAGATGTCCGATAGGTATGCATCTGCAGTCATCACATATGGGTTGTCCTTCCTCAGGCAGCCCTTCGGTCGGCCGGATTCCAAAGTCTGGGTCCGGCGTCAGCTGATGTCGCCCTTTCCCCGACGTCAGAGTGCCTGGGGTATAAAAGCGTCAGCCGACGCCATCTTCCTCAGTGTTTCTTGCCCCAGATGCCAGGTGCCCTCCAAGGAAGGCTAAATTTGGAGAAATGTAATAAATTCCAAACATGCACAGAAATATATATATATATATATATATATATATATATATATATATATATATATATATATATATAAAACAAATACACCATAATAGATAACGCCAGCTAGCTATGAGAGGGAAAAGTACCCAATAAATACCAAAGAGGGGAAGGAGGGAGGGTAAACCTGACTGCAGATGCATACCTATCGGACATCTACATTTATGGTAGGTACAAAACTGTACTATGTCCTTCAAGGATGCATCTGCAGTCATCACATATGGGTAGAATACCATAGCCAATCTGGGGGTGGAGGATCTATGTAAAGGATGGTGTAGCTAAAATGCCCTGCAGGACTGCCATAGCAAAGCCTGCTCTGGATCTGGAATATAAGGGTAAATTGTAATGCTTGGAAAATGTATGCACGGAGCTCCATGTAGCAGCTTCTAAAATGTCCTTAGTAGCCACCCCTCTTAAGAAGGCTGTGGAGGTGGCTGTGGCTCTGGTGGAATGAGGTCTAATGTTAGCTGGCACAGTTTTTCCATGAAAGGAATAACAAAAACGAATGCAATTCCCTATCCATTTTGAAATTGTCTGTTTGGAAATTGCTTTTCCTTGTGCACCAGCAGCATATGCTACCAACAGCTGGTCAGTTTTTCTGTAGCTTTTAGTTCTGTCCAAGTAGTAGCAACTGTCTGTGTATGTCCAGGGTGTGCAGAAGTTTCTCCCTTTGTTTTGTGGATTTGGAAAGAAGGTAGGCAGGTGAATAGCTTGGTTTAATGAGACCCTGGATACCACCTTTGGCATAAATGAAGGCTTGGTTCTCAATGAGACTCTGTCCTGATGAAAAATAAGAAATGGCTGTACTGCCATGAGGGCCTGTAACTCAGATACTCTTCTTGCTGAGGTTATGGCCAGAAGGAAGGCGGTCTTCCAAGACAGGAACTGTCGTTCTGCAGATGCTGCTGGTTCAAAGGGAGGCAGAGTTAGTTTTTCCAACACGAAGTTAAGGTCCCAAGTAGGCACTGGAGGTTTCCTTGGAGGATTGATGTTTTTAATTCCTCTTAGAAACTGTCTTAGGAGAGGATGAGAAAAGACAGGTGGCTCAGTATTGTACTCTGCTGAAATTGCTGAAGCATGAATTTTAATGGAAGAGTAAGACAGGCCATTGTGGAGCATTTCTGCCAAGTATTCCAGGATATGTGCCATGTTCATCACCGTCGCATCTAGGCCCTTTGTGGTGCTCCAAGTGTGAAATCTTTTCCATTTTGCTGAATATGCCTTTCTTGTGGAAGGTCATGAAGCTTCCATGATGATATCCTTCACTCTCTTGGATAGCTTATCTTGAGGAGGAGTCAAGGTATTTTCCAGGTTGTTAGTTGCAAGGTTTTCAGGTTGGAATGCAGAGTTTTGTAATTGTGCTGTGTCAGGAGAAGTGGCCATTGAGGAAGAGGCCATGGTTTCGTACGTGACATGCTCTTTAACAGTGGGTACCAGTGCTGTCTTGGCCAGTCCGGAGCTATCAGAATCACTTTTGGCTGCTCTGTCCTGATCTTCAGTAAGACCTTGGTCATTAATGGAAGAGGTGGAAATGCATACACTGTTAGAGTTCTCCAGCTGAAAAATAGGGCGTCCACTTTCCATGCTTGTGGGTGGTATGTCCTTGAGCAGAATTTCTTCAGCTGATGATTGTGGGGGGAGGCAAAAAGATCTAGGTCTGGCCTTCCCCATGATTGTGTTTATCTGTAGGAAGATGTCTGGGTGCAGCATCCATTCGTGTGCATCCATGATATTTCTGCTTAATCTGTCCACCAGTATATTGTCTTTTCCTGGCACAAACTGGGATTGCAGCTCTATATTGAGTTTCAAGGAAAGTTCCCATAGATTCATTGCCAGTCTGCAAAGAGGGTAGGAATGGGTGCCTCCTTGCTTGTTTATGTACCACATAACTGTGGTGTTGTCTGTCCTTATTAGCAGGTGGCCTTGATGCAGAAAGAGTTTGAAGGCCTCGATTGCATGTATCACTACCAGCATTTCCTTTTGGTTTATGTGCATGCGTAGCTCCTTCTGTGATCATACTCCTTGAATACATCTGCCCTCCACGTGTGCTCCCCAACCGTGGTCTGAAGCATCCGTTGTAATGGTTTGGCTGGCTATTGGCTTGCTGAAGGGCAGACCCCTGTTTGACTGGCTTGCTTGAGCCCACCACAGAAATTCCTTTTGGAGGCATGGAATGAGTGGGATCAAAGTTTCTAAGCTGTGACTGTGCTGAGTCCATAAACTCCTTAGGTACCATTGTAGTTTCCTCATATGCAGCCTTGCTTGTGGAATCAGAAGAATGCAAGATGCCATGTAACCCAGGGCCTGCAGGATTTTCCTTGCAGTCAGCTGAGTTTGTCTTGTCAGATTCTTGAAGTAATCCGGTAGTTGTCTTTGTTTTTCTTCTGTGAGAAAAGCCATATGGGTGGTTGTGTCTAGATCCGCACCCAGAAAAGTTATTCTTTGGGATGGAACAAGTCTTGATTTGTGAATGTTGACTGTATATCCCAAGGCCTGCAGTAGGTGGATGGCATAATTCAAGTCCTTTACCAATGTTTGTTGGCTGTCTGCTTGTATAAGGCAGTCGTCCAGATATGGGTATATTTGAATCCCCTGAAGTCTGCAGTGGGCAATTACTGATGCCAGGCATTTCGTGAATACTCTGGGCGCAGTAGATAAGCCAAAGGGCAATGCTGAGAATTGATAATGCTCTGAACCTGCAAGAAATCTGAGGTGTCTTCTGCAACTTTGTCTGAGAGGGACATGCAGGTATGCCTCCTTGAGGTCTAGAGTCACTAGCCAAGACCCCTTGCCCAGCATGGGAAGGAGTTGCTGTAGAGTCAGCATTTTGAATTTTGGCACAATGAGATAAGTATTCAGTGTGGACAAGTCGAGAATAGGCCTCAATTGATTTTCTTTTCTTGGAACAAGGAATAGTCTGGAATAAAATCCTTGGCCTTGTTCTGAAAGAGGAACCTTTTCTATAGCTTTCATTTGCATTAAGTTGGAGATTTGTTTCAAAGCCTCTGCCCTTTGATTTGGTGGCAGGTCTGGCATGCCTTTTCTTTTTGGCAATGTGTGAAAATGGAACCTGTATCCTTTGTCTATTATTTGCAGTGTCCATTTGTCTCTTGTAATACTGTGCCAATTTTCTGAGAATAAAGAAAGCTTTCCGCCCAAAGGTGCTTCTAATTGAGCCCTGGTTGGCGGAGTCAAAGCAAGGTCATTGCGTCTGTCCTTGTGCAGCAGTTGGAGGTCCTGCACTACCTCTCTGGTTGGGAGGCTGCCATTGACGGCCTCTGTAGGAGCCTCTAGCTTGCCCTCTACCTCTGGCACGCCTGTTCTTGCCTCTCTGAAATCTTTCTGTGTCCAGAAAGGACCAATTCTTGGTAGGCCAATTTCTGCTGAATCTTGGTGGTTGGACTTGTAGAAAATCTTTGACTGTTTGTACAGATTTTGCCTTTTCCTCAAATTTCTTTAAGACCTCCTGAGCAGTGGAGCCAAATAACTTTTGCTTTTCCAGTGGAGCATCCAGAAGCTTAGCTTTAACATGGTCTGGCAGAGATTGCTCCTTCAGCCAAGCATGCCTACGTATGACTGCACCTGTCATAGCTGACCTACATGAAGCTTCCAATGCATCATAACCACACTGCAAGACATGGTTGCTAACCTGCTGGGAGTTATGTACCAGATCCTGAAGTGATTTGCGATCTAGGGGTTCAGGTGAAGACAGTTTCTTATGCAATTCATCTAACAAATACTCTTGGTATTGTATCATATGAAATTGACAATTTAATGCCCTCATAGAAAGAGTAGCAGAAGTATACACTTTTTTACCCCATCTCTAAAGCCCTGGACTCCCTTTCAGAGAGGAGTGGATTTTTAGTAGTGGCAGCTGCAACCCCTTTAGGGCCCTGGGAAATAGTTTCTGGATCAGCAGAGTGGGCCTTGTAAAGAAAAAGATGCGAGTCCGGGACCTTGTAGTACCTATCGGGTTTGACAGGGGCCGGAGGAAGAGTGTCAGGGGTTATGCTAGACTCAGAGTACACATCATCAATGACATTCAAAACAGGAGGAATAGCCAAAGGTCTATGCTGAGGTAAATGCAGAAAAGTTCTTAATCTTTTCCTGGAATCAGAGAATTCCTGGCCCTGCCATTTGAAATGCTCTCTCAGAGTGAAGGGTCTCCCCGAAGGATAGTTCTTCAGGAGGGGAGGCCGAGGGGATAGATTCCTCTGCATCAGAATCCTCGTAGGCCAAAAAAGCCTCCTCCTGGTAGTCCGAAAGAGCACAGCCATCAGAGGCCTCCTCTGAGGAATGGGGATCAGAGGGTTCAACCCTGGGCCTTTTGTCTAGAGGAGGTTGAGAAGCCCCTGTCCGGATGGGGTTGAGAGCCCCTAATTAAGAAAATAAGGTCCTCTGCTAAAGTTAGAATCTGTGAACTTGTAGTGGATCCCTGAGGAATAACCCTGGGAGGCATTGCTTTTGTGTGTTTAGCAGCTTTAGCCCTGGTGAATGCCTTTATGGACATGGATGCAGGAGGCCTGGCTGCACCACGTGCTGGTGTAGTTTTGTCTAGAGGAATGGTGTCGGAAGTTTCCAAGACACCAGTTTCTGAAGGAAATTCAATAACCGACTCAGCAGGGGCCTCCGGGGCCGAAGTTGTCGGTTGAGCGGTTTCGGGGGTCGGAAGTACCAAGGACTCAGTTTCAGCCGAGACACTCGTGGTAGGCCTGGCCGTGGTTTCAGCCGAAACCGCGGCTCGCGTGTGTCGGTCCTTGTCCTTCCGTTTTGTTAAATGTGAAGTCGGAGTCTCCGACGGCATATTGTATGAAAAACTGGCCCCAAAAATTTCCTCTGCAAACTCTGCCCGACGTCTAAGAGTGCGTCGGTTGAAGGAAGCACAGGCTGAACAGGCCGAGACGTCGTGGTCTGGGCCTAGGCAGGGGAGGCAGTAAGAGTGGAAATCCTTATGAGGTATTTGTTTCCACAAGTTAAGCAATTATTAACTTTATCTGACATCGGCTGAGGCAAGAAAGAGCCCCCAACGGGGTACTTAGCTTTTGAAGTCTTCGGTTAGCTGAATTACAGGAGCTGGCCGACCGGCACTTGCGAACTGCTTCTGCTTCGGGCACCACGTGGCAAGAAAGACTGAGGAAGATGGCGTCGGCTGACGCTTTTATACCCTAGGCGCTCTGACGTCGGGAAAAGGGCGACATCAGCCGACGCCGGACCCAGACTTTGGAATCCGGCCGACCGAAGGGCTGCCTGAGGCAGGACAACCCATATGTGATGACTGCAGATGCATCCTTGAAGGACATCTCCCTCCCATCCTCAATTACCTCTGCAACTTCTTGCACCCACTTTAAATCCTTACTAAAATCACACTTCAAAACTTGCCAGATATGCCCTTGCAACCCCCCTCTAATACCATTCACTCCCCCACCCACTACCTCTCTCAGCCCTCTATCAACAACCTACTCTTAGCAAGCTTGGCTACTCATGTTCCCAGCTACCTACCACATAATACTAACTTCTTGTAGCAACAACTGCTAATGGCTGTTATGCAACTCAAAAACAGTTTGTATCAATTGTTCACTGATGAATTTCAACTACATTTTAACCATGTTTAGTATATGTCACCATATTTTAAAATTGTACTATGCTCTACAGCTGTTTTACATCCGTTTTCTTCTTGTCTTGCGTCCTTAACTGGACTAATGTCTATATTTAAATGCTATGTTTTTTTAAATGTATAATGCAAATAATAATGTGGAGCTTTTCTCCCCGGGCCTCCGCTGAAAACGGACCTGTGTCCAGTTGGACTCTCCCGGTCAACAAATGTAAATAAATAAATAAATCCAAATATATTTTCCAGACATCTATTTGGTCAAGGTACAAGTTATGGGAACAATCGTATATAATCTGCTCTTCTATATATGCCATAAATATATCTGCATATATAGGAGCAAATGACTTCCCATAGCTGTACCCTTAATTTGTAGATAGCAAATGTTGTGATAGAAAAAGACATTCTTCATTAATACATACTCAGTCAAGCACAAAAGCAGTGTAATAAAACCTGGTGGATACAATTCTGACCTGTATAACCAATATTCTAATGCCTGGATACCAGCCCAATGAGGAATATTAGTATAAAGGGCTTTGACATCCAGGGTACAGAGTATCCAATCCTCCTCTATCTGCATATCAGAGATGACCTATAAGAATTCAGTTGTGTCTTTCAGACGAGCTCTCAACCATTTTAGTAAAGGTTTCAAATACCTAGTCAAATACTGGGAGAGGGGCTCAGTCGTAGAACCACTACCAGACACTTTTGGCCGGCCAGGAGGGTTATGCAGGTTCTTATGTATTTTAGGTAGAAAGTATATGTACTGATTATTAGGATCCAGAATAGTGAGCTGTTTTTTGACATTCAGTGATAATTCCTTCTTCCACAGCCAATGATAAAAAATCATCTACTTGTTTTTGAAACTGTTTGGTAGGGTTGTATGTCAGTCGCACATAATATCTATTATCAGCAAGCTGATTTTTGGCCTCCTTATCGCACTGCTCCCTGTTTTGCACTACCACAGCTCCACCTTTATCTGCTCTCAAGATCACTATCTCGTGATTGTCAGCTAACTTAGAAATAATATTCATCTCCTGTGTAGTTACATTGCTTGCTTTGATATGGCTATTCCTAGAGTTAAAGTGGAGGTCCCCAAGTGTAGAGTTTTGACATGCTTGTACACTTGGGTGCATTGGAGGTGAAAATGTAGATTTGTGATATCTAAACTGATCATGAGCATCAGTATGAGCTTTATCATGGAAAAACAATTTTAAATTAAGTGTCCTACAGAACTCAATCTTCCAAATTAATGGAATTCCTCCTCTTTTGAGCTGGTGAGCCTGTAGATACTGTTGTTTCAACCTTATACCCAGAAGAGGAATCATCCCCTGATGTATCAGATGCTTCTTTAAGTATTGATCTGGTTCGTTTTCTTTTTACTGGGTTCCTATATGATTGTGAGAACCTAACATGCTCACCACTGTCCCTAGAGAAAGGGTCCCCCTGTTCATAGTCTGTTACATCCCTAAGGACGATTTTCTTTTTTCTTTCTTTGAGTTGTGTTTCCAAATTAGTCAATTCAGTGCTTAGTTTCTTAAGACCAAGAATAAGTGGGCTGTCCCTCAAATTTCTTAGCTTGTTCGCTTAACTTAGTAATAGCAACAATTTCAGCATCTATAGTTTTGTCATGAAAGCCCATCAGTATCTCCACAAATTGCATCGTAGTATTTTGCTGTGCCTCCCTCAATTGCTGAAGCAGGGCCTGATCAGGATTGCCCACCATTGGTTAGGTTCTGACTCGCAAGCCTCTGGGTGTTACCCCTTTAACTGTATAGGCATTGAACAGTTTATAATGCATACATTGTTCCTAAGGGAACACATATGTTTAGCTAGAGTGGCAAACAAAGCCTCACATGTATCACTCCTATTGACCAGTGTGGCCCCATTCTCTAAAGTGGAATCCATCCCAATACCAAAAATTACCAGGTCCTCACAATCAGAGGATAGTCCTTTAATCAAATTTGAAATATGCATAATGAGTGAGCATCAAATGAAATAAATATATGTGATCCCAGATCTGAAAATATAGTGGACAATATCAACCCCTGGTCACTTGCCAGGACAATATCAGCCTAGACTTTCCACTTGGATCGAATCCTATATTTCTTAGGAATCATAAATCATCCATAAAGATATATACCAACAATTCCTAGATAGCCCCGCTGAGTCCACTATAACTCGCATCCAAGTGATCAAACCATGTAATCATTGCTCATAATGATCCTCCATTCAGAATGGACATCAAACCCCCCGCATTCAAATATGATGCAAAAATAACAATAATTTATTAAACTTAGCAAAAGACGGTAGATGGAGAACCTAGATAGAGAGCCAAACTGGTCAAGAGAATATTTATATTAATCCTATATGGATAAACTGACCGCCAAAACATAAACCAGCTCCAATAAAGACTAATTAGTCTCCAAGGATAATTATGGTAATATACTCAATATTTCTGTAGATGGATCCCAGCACCCACAAAACTACAAAAACGTAGAGAATAGTATAAACACTTATCCCATATGGAGCCCGCTGACCAGGAATACATTGAGGTGCCTAGCTATATATCTGAGTATGCATTGATAGTTAGATGATTCAACCAATATTAATAGTCGTGAATTATAATCCTGCTCTTGTAATAAATGTAAAAAGATTTTCCACCTGTTATTTGAATCTACTGAGATGCCTAACAGCAAGGTACAAGTTACCTGTCTGGCTAATAGCCAATCCGCATATGGTCCTCATATGTACTAATTTTCAATCTTTAGGACATTTAGAATATTTAAACATTTCAATAATTTCTTGACTTAGATGTTAACTGTCATGATTCTACATATAAAGAGATGCATATCCAACCCTACAGATATAATTTGAATATCCAAATATTAGTTCCCAATAGCAATATTGGTCCACATTACCTACTTATGTTAGCATTGCAACTAAAATACTTGATTCAAAGCTGTTATTATCAAAATTGGTATACTAAAAATCACCTCATACCCTGCAAGGCATATAAAGTCAAGTCCACTAGTCAAATTTTAATTGCCACCATATCGGAGCAAAAATTCCAATCTTATTGAGTGGACAAACAGCAGAATAGGGAAACCTCCATCCATCTTAACTGTTATTTTCCTTATATTTATACAGAATCCTAAATGGGAGACTTGCTAGATTAACAGCTCATAATTATAGTTTACTGGGACTAATAATTGAACTCGGTGGTAAATGAATGCCCAACCTAACTCAGTAAAACATACCAACAAGTGATGTATATCTCAAGCACATAATTCAATATTACTAATATAATGAAGAACAGATAGAAAGTGATCCCTTCTCCATACAAATATATACAATACATCCCACAGCTCAAAATATAGATGCTACCCTATCAGGGTTGCTATAGCAATACTGATAGTCAGTATATAACGTATCACAATATAGAAAAGCATATATCTGCTAAAGCTATTGTTCAGATGTACATACATAAACCCAAAGGGGTCTGCTTTGTGGGCTAAGCATAAATATTTCCATTACAAAAGGGCCGTAAGCTTTGCCCTATTCCATGCACAAGCACATAGAGTCAGCAATATACAAAAAACTTGCAAACAGATATTCTATATTGAATATTAATATAACATATGCAGTAGGTCCATCCCAATACTCATTATGTTACTGAGTCAATTTATAACAGTCCCAACCAAGTGAGACTTTACTACACAGACAGATAATCGACAACTTAGCATCTAAATATGACACACCCGTTAAAATGGTGTATAAAATAACCCACCCTAAAACATCAGGAAAATGAAATAAGAAATGCCGTATGTCCAATCTGGTACAAATTATGTTCCATTGGCACTCCTAATGGTCCCAAACTAGTGAGACTTCACTGTTCCAACATAAAGACATAGCACCTGAGTACGCCGCATCCATTCGAATGGCGTCTGTTGTAGTCCGCCTTTAGTTATAAATGAACACAAATAGCTACTGCGTCATACGGAACAACAAACCCTGATAATAAAGTGCCCAAAACTGTGTATACATCGAACAGTGGCTAAACAAACTATAAATTACTCATGCCCAATCAATATATCAGATGGACCCTTTAACATTGTAATATTAGCTGACTCCGTACTTGTGTACTAATTTGACAACATACATCTGTCCAAAATAGGCATTCCACCATATGTAATATAAGACAATAATATGCCCACACAAAAAGATGTACTTAATTATCCAAAAGCAGATAGACTGATAGCATCACAAATATTTAATACGTGAGCAAGTAGTCCCGATGAGTATATCTCATCAGAAATAAACAGAAGAGTGTCCCATTGTTCATGAAAAATTTGGCCCATAAATAATTCACAACATAAAAAATAAACCAGCAATCCAGCCGACACTTGCACTCCATTTTACAAGCACACCCGAACACAAATACACTGTTAATAAACCCAATTAAAGTTCTTAAAGTCACTCTTCGCTGTTCAAAGTGCTTTTCTGTGGTCAGCAGGCTCGACAGTTTACAGTACCCTTACTGATGTTACGATACAGCTTGCATCCATTATACTTTTGGAATAGTCCACACTCAACAGTCACTAATACTCCACTTCAAATGACGGTAAGTTGTAAAGAGCAACACCACCTGGAAACACATTACCCCTTTGCTGACACATATAAAGGACACAGTAATGAGTTGTTTTAGACCCCAACACAGAACAAATGGCGGCTTCTTACAGCTGCACGTCCAACATTTGAAAATCCCCAAATGAGCAATCCAAATGAGAGAAAATAAAGTAAGTAGACTTCTTGTTCCTTCAAAGGTTATATCTGGCTAGTATAAAATATTAGACTGCAACAAAAATAGGGTAAAACCCTTCAGCTCTACAAGCCCACAGCAGAAAAGAGGAGAAAGCCAGTCCAAAATGGATTCCTGTAAGTAAGGTGTCTGCAAGGTCCCAAAATACCAACATGAATCAAAAAATAACCAGCAGATAGTGGAAGCCATAAAAATATATATTAATTCACTAGAGTCAACACATCAATATACAAAAATTACAAACCGGTTTCGGCTTAAAATTTACTAAGCCTTCATCAGTGTAAAGATAAAATAAAATATCACAAACGTCTAGAGCACTTAAATATAGAATTTCAGAACATCTCAGTGAAATTAAAAATAAGAAACATACAAATGCTCTATACAAACATACTGAAGTCCACCAAACAGCCTCTTTTCATTTTATGATTACTGATCAAATTTTACATATGAAATATAATAAATCTGGATGGCATGAGTTACTGAATGCCAAAGAGAGAAAATGGATCATTAAACTGGGAGGGCTTTTTGCCTCAGAATTAAATGAACACATCTAATTGGTTTATGGGCTAGTGACACAGTATATAAATGTGTGATTTTATTGTATCTTTACACTGATGAAGGCTTAGTGAATTTTAAGCCGAAACCGGTTTTTAATTTTTGTATACTGATGTCTTGACTCCAGTGAATTAATATATATTTTTATGGCTTCCACTATCTGCTGGTCATTTTTTGGTTCATTTAAATATAAATGCCAGGGAAGACTAATGGCTTCTAAGCGTCTTAGGAACAAATGTCTTACTTACAGCTACTACAACAGCCATGATTGTGGAAAGCACCCAAACAAGAGAAACACTGACTATGCTTATTAGGAATCTGCCTCCCACACTGACATTTTCCCTTCTTGGATGACATGTACTTTAGGGAAGCAAAATAAAATACAAGACCATTGGAAAGAAACAACGACCTCAACAGGGCACTTATCTGATGACTAGGTATTCAGCAGAGCAACAAGGCGTTCAGACCAAAAAGCGATAATGGCTGACAGCAAAGAAGTTTTGAGTAATTGCATCAGTACATCACCTTTATGCCTTATGTCCTATGCTGGGAGCATTTGTGTGACAAACTGTTCAAACAAGATCATAAGGCTTTGGTATGTGGGGTGTCCTAGCCAGGAGATCCCTATAAGTAAAGAATAAACCAACAGTGACAGATGACATCAAATAAAGGATACCAACTATAGCAATGTCGAATACCTACAGAAGAGAGGGAAACAATAGTAGAATATCATTAATAGTAAGGTGAGATACCAGGCAAAAAACTGGTAGATGGAAGAAAAAAGGCCAAGCAGCAGAGAAACAGCAATAACAACTAGTCAACAGAAGATGACATACAAAAAAAAGTTTTAAAGTTATCTTTAGCCAGAGCCATGAAATCCACATCTGAATGCACAGAAGGCAAATGAGATCTGAGGTGCTGCTGGGATTTGCAGAGGATTATGAGTAAGGGGAGTCACCTCAGCTATGGATCCTAAGTCTGGAAAACAGTCAAAGTTGGATTCAAGGATGGATCCAAAAACCATTGGTTAAGGTATGGATGGAAGACACATCGAAGTCATTATTCTCTAGCACCCTAATGACCTTAGGAAGCTTCTCCTTCCTCTTGCTAGTAAGATCAACAGTGGGACCAATGGATACCATGGCATGTGGAAGCCAATGATGCTTCCTTTACTTTTCTAAAAAATTCTCAAGGGGCTCAGCCCTACACTTTATGGTTCTAGAATTAAAGTGCAGGCACTGACGATAAATTATATAATTGCGCTCCAGGCCTAGGGAGAATAAGCAAAGAGAGTGGAACCCCCTGTGGGGAAATTACTTTCCACACTCTACACAAACACTAGGCTTAACAGACATGTAGTAATCAAACAATACTAATGAAGACAAAGTTTCCCAATAAAAACACTAATAAAGACAGTTTCCCAATAAAGTACAAAGATTTAGATGCTTAATCCCTGGCTTTGGACTGCCCGAAGTACTGAATGCAAGATGTCTCAGGCTATCACTGCAAAAAAGAATTGAGAAAATGTCACCAGCTGACGACCCATTATACACAGACATCTTGATATTAAAGAGGTCGTCCACCGACTGGGTCTAGGGGAGGGGGTGTAATCTGTTATTCTGGTTGGCCAATGGCTTCCAGGACAGGAAATCCTGAGTGCTATTGCTGTAACAATAAAACATGATGAATTGCACCAGTTACCATCTAACTAGTTGTTAAGCAAGGGGGTCCACATCAGATGCTTTCAATATGCAAACGAGATCAGGTAAATGAGAAAGGGGGAAGCAAGGGACATTTCTGGAGATAAGGGGAGAAAGTACAGTCATGCAAAAATCTTACCATAACAGTAGATGTCCTTGCCTTCACTGCTGTAGTATTCCTTGTGTATGGGATTCCCTGCAGTGGAAGCCAGACGTCCAGCCAGTATGCCAAAGCTTACTGTTGCTTTAAGGTATGACAAATGTCACTCATATGCTCCTCGCATAGCATAGGACATAAAGGTGATGTTCAGGTGTAGCATTCTCAGAACAGATTGCCTCAGTAGGAACACCAGTCCAAGGAAGCCCAAGAGGTAACCTGTACATCCAGGAAGGAAAATGACTAGAGGGAAAGAGGGAAGGAGGGAAGGACTGAATACTGCAGCTTTGAAGCCAAGGACATCTACTGTTATGGTCAGAGTTTACACAACTGTAATGTGTCCTTACATTCACTGTTACAGTATTCCTTACGTATGGGAGAGTGCCAAACATCAGAAAGAGCCTTGGGAGGAGGAAGAAGTACAGCCCGCTAAGAAACCATGAAGAATGGCCCTAGCAAAACTAGCCCTAGATGAAGAAATACCATTCAACTTGTAGTGCTTGGTAAAAGTATGCACAGAAGTCCAGGTAGCTGCTTCAAGAACAGAATTAGTATCCAACCCCTTGAAAAAGCACCAGAAGAAGCCACAGCTCTAGTAGAATGAGTCTTTACAGAAGAAGGAAGGCTCTCGTCATGAAAAGTGTGACAAAAAGAAACAGCCTTTGAAATCCAAGAAGAAATAGTTTGCTTGGAAACAGCTGATCCTCACGGCCTAGGATGAAAAGAAACAAACAACTAATCAGATTTCTAATAGCCTTAGTCTTATCCAGATAAAATCTGAGTTGTCTATGCACATCCAAAGTATGCAGCACCCTCTCAGATTGACAAGAGGGGAAAAAGGTAGGCAAATGAACAGACTGATTAAGTGACAACTCATTAACCACCTTAGGCATAAAAGAAGGGTTAGTATGCAAGGACATCCTGTTCTTATGAAATATCAAAAGAGGACAAGCTATAAGGACATGCAATTCAGACACCCGTCTGGCAGAAGTAAGAGCCAACAAAAGTACGGTCTTCCAAAAACAATGTTGTAAGGAAGCTGAAGCAGCAGGCTCATAGGGAGCCTTAATCAACTTCTCTAAACCAAAATTAAGATCCCAGGGAGGAGAACACACTTCCTGTGAGGTCTAATGTGAAGGACACCTTTAAGGAATTGTTTAGTCTCCAATCTAGAAGCTAAAGAAGGACATAAAGGCAGACAAGCAGAGATAGCTGATAAGTGGGCCTTAACAGAAGAATAGACCAAACCAGCATTGAGCAATTCACACAAATAAGAGAACTAAAGGAACAGCCACTGTAAGTTTGTCCAGGTGACAAGAAACACCAAACAGAAAACCTCTTCTATTTGAAAAAGAAGGATTTCAGAGTAGATTTCCTGGCCTCCTACAGGACCTTCAGTACATCCTCAGAAAAAAATGTGTGAATCAAAATTCCATCACCCACAGTGTCAGCTGAAGCATGGCCATGTGGGGATGTATAAGAGGTCCCTTGTCTTGTGTGAGTAGATCTACACTGTGCGGTAACTTGTGATGACTGCCCTTGGCTATATGCAGAAGTAGAGGGAACCAGTGCTGTGGCAGCCAAAAGGGAGTCACCAACAAGATTTTGGGAGCATCCTGTTGAATCTTGAACAGGACTTTTGGAATGAAAGGAAGGGGACGAAATGCATAAAACACCCCTTCTAAGAAAGAGAGAGGGCATCCACCTTCCACACCAGAGGACCTGGGACTCTGGCACAAAATAGAGAAAGTTGTCTGTTCAGAGGGGAGGTAAACAGATCCACTTGAACAGTACTCCACCATTGGACAATATCTAGAAACAAATCCCTGTGAAGCATCCATTCATAGGATTGAGTTAAGGACCTGCTCAATGTGTCCGCCACAATGTTTTGACCTGAAGAGATATAATCCACCCTAAGAGTCACTTGACAGTAAGACCCCAAAAGTGCCATCTGGCAAAAGGTAAGATCTTGTTCCTGCCTGTTTGTTATACAACACATCACTGTGATACTGTCTGTGAATACGTTCAGAGGTCCTGGAAACAAGAGAGGATGAAAATCCTCAACAGCCAGCAAAACAGCTCTCATCTCTGACACCGATGTGCTCCTCTCCTGTTAAAGAGGGAACCACAGCCCCCATACCTTTAGGGAGCTGCTCCCCATCCCACAACTGGAGCATCTGTGAACAGTGCCTAAGAGGGAAGAGGGGGATGAAGACTGAGCCCTGAATTTAGAGACAACTGCTAAATCCACCAGAGAAGTTCCTTCCTGAGACAAGGAAGAGGAGGAACTCCAAGGTTTACAGGATGTGCATGCTGAGTCCACAATGACTTCAGAAATCACTGAAACTTTCTCGTTTAGTTTGGCCAGAGGGAGCATTGGAATGGTGGATGCCATAAAACCCAGAGCTCTCAAACTCCCTGGCTGTAATGGAGGCCAGAGGATGAAAACGTTGAAAGGAGGAAATGAGAGTTAAGATCTTGGGAGGAGGCAGGGATGCCAGCTCAGGCACTATCTGAATCCAGCAACCCAGAAAGACATGATCCTGAGAGGGAGTCATAAGACTTTTTGAAGTTTATTGTCATGGACTCTGAAGAAGGGAAATGGCAAAATGAAGATTTTACAACAGAATCTATGGAGAAGCCTGAATCAGAAGATCATCCAAGTAAAGAAATATCTGTATCCCTTGAGACATGCAAACCCCAATTACAGGAGTGAGGCAATTAGTGAATACCTTTTGGGCGAGAGGAAAACCAAAGGGCAAAGTAGAGAACTGAAAATGTCAGGAAGCAACAGAGAAACCCAAAAACTTCCTGTGAAAAGATGATGGATCGAATATGGAGATAAGCATCCTTGAGATCCAGAGACACCATATAGGCCTGGGGGAGCAAAAGAGAAACAGCGTCTAAAGGGATAACATGCGAAATGAGGGCATCTTCAGAAAAGTGTTTACATGGGAGGTGTCTACATTTGGTCTCCAAGTACCCTCTTTTCTGGGCACTAGAAACAATCTTGAGTAAAACACCCCTTATTTCTTTGAAACACAGATGCCTCTTGAAAAGTACCCCAAGTCAAAAGATCTCCAAGAACCTCTGGGAAAAAAGGGAATTGTTCCAGCGGAGGCTGAGGAATGCCCATAAAAGGGGGACGGGATTTCCACACCATGAAGTACCCCTGGCAATTAATGGATAGAACTCAAAAATCCTGAGTAATCTGAAGCTAAACAGGAAGAGAAAGGCAAAGAGGAAGAGGAATGTGACTGGAAGAGGATAGTCATACATTACCTGGCTTATCAGGAAAGGAAGGTTTCTTAATCCCTGAAGTCTGACAGACCTTAGAAGGATAAGTCTGCTTACCACTCTTTTTACATTTAGAAGGAGGGCGAGACTGCCTGCAAACAAAGGCTGGCTTATTAGGGTAGCTTCTCCGAAATTTAGGTACAGCAGAAACAAACACATGTTTAAGCTCCTATAAGGCCTGCTCCTTATCCTTTAGGGACTTCAACAAACCAAAAGCTGCTTCCCCAAACAAAAGTGTATTATCCAGAGGAGCATCCAACTTAGCCTTAATATCATCAGGTAAAGGCTAAAGTCTAAGCCAAGAATACCTCCTCATCACCGAGCCAAAAGCAGCAGCCCTAGAAGGGGCATCTACTGCATCATAACTACACTTGATAGAATGGCAAACCACCTGACAGGAAGTCCCAAACAAGGAAAGAGCAGAAGTTTTACCTTCACAGTCAGGGAGATCAGAAATAAAATGACAAGCCTGAGACAGGAGAGCGAACACAAAATTGGACATATGGATCTGATAATTTCCCTAAAGGCCAGAGTAGCTAAGGTATAAACCTTCTTAACTAGCCTTTCCATGGTTCTGCTTTCTTTATCAGAATGCAGCAACTCGCGTGAAGGAAGCAATTGAGAGGGCTTGTCAGAGGGTATAGAAACACAGGAGTCAGCGGCAGGATATTTGTACAAAAAATTACAATTCTCAGGCACCCTATAATCTTGGGAGCAGGGGGCAAAAAAACAGGAGCTTTAGCAGCATTAGAAGAAGCATCCAACAAGCCAGCCAAAATAGGAGGGATAGGAGAAGGTCTTTGAACAATCTGCAGCAACTCATAATACCTGTTATGGATGTCAGAAACCCGAGAACAATCCCATTTAAAAAATTCCATCATTCTACAGATTGTGTCCTCAAAGGAAAACTTCTTCAAAAGAAGTACCAGGACTATTACATTCCTCCACCTCTGACTCATAATCCAAAGGAGAAGGAAATTTGGTACAATAAGTCAGGGACTCCTCATCAGAATCAGACTCCTCCTCAGAAGAATCCTGTTCCCTGGGCCTTTTAAGGGGAGTACAGGACTAAAGGGGAGCAGGAAGAGCACCCCCCACAGAGGATTTAATGTCATTAAAGCATTAAACAAACCCTGAGTGCAGGTCTGCCACTCACTCCGTGGATACCTAGGAGCTGAAGAAACATGCTTATTTTTGTTTCTTTTTCAAAGGAACATCCGCCCTATAAAACTTAGAAGGCTCTGACCAGAGATGGCATTCAATAACCGTAGTACGAACTTCCTCCCTAACTAGAATCTGTGGAACAACCCTAGGCCCCTCAGAAATAATCCACCGTGGTTACCCCCCCTAAACATCCAAAAACAGACACCTGCAAAGCCTAGTTGGATATTCTGCAAGCCGGAGCCTCATCAGCCTTTAACCCTGTCATGGCAGAGGAATAGGACAACAAAACCAGGCAAGTCTCCAGGTTCTCACCAACCTTGGGAGAAACATCTGGCAGAGGCTGGACAGTGGAAGATTCCAGTCTTAATTTTTTCACCTTTTTCCCTAATGGCTGACCCTTGGGTTGGGAAGCTCCTTCCACTGTATCTTTAGCGAGAGGCTTAAAAGACTGGTTCTCAGGATACAAAGAAAGTGAAGAAAGCCAACTATGAAGGGTTTTCAGTATGAATGCCTGACAAATTGAACAAGACATACAGTCATGAAAAGCTCCCAGGCAGAAGAGACACTTATCTTGGTGGTCTTTATGTGAATCTGTCTCCCGCAATGGCATTTACCCTTCGTGGATGACATTAACCACTAACAGCAACAAAAAAGCAAAGAAAAAAAAACAAACCCCAGTGTTACTTACCTGCAAAAGCTTGGATTTCAGAACAAGATATAAGCTTTCACTGGAGAATGAAAATTGCAGAAAACAGAGGTAAGCAAACAGACTGATGACTGGAAGCAGCATTCTGGCTGGCGACAAAGAAATTCTGAGGATGGTACACCTGAACGTCACCTTTATGCCCTAAGCTACACAAAACGCGTATGGGCGACATTCAGTGTACCTTAAAGCAGCAGTAGACTTTGGTATACTGGCCAGACGTCAGGGTTCTGCAGCAATGAATCCCAATGGCAAGGAATACTGCAGCAGTGAATGTAACAAGTTCAGTACCACCTGTGGCAACCACTCCTACAGCTTTGAAGTGAATGGACTGGATCATGTAATACTGTTTGCTTCACACAAACTAGAGCAGAATGTAAAGACACAAAAAAATGAAAAGGTTTATAAAGATCAAGGTGTAACAATTGTTATTAACCTTGCACATACACTACCTCCATGCCTCAAAAGACAACTCAATTATAAACAAGTCACAAACAAATCTACATATTAAAAATGCAAATATTCTTATCACTGCACACCAACTACCAAAAACAGAACATGCAACAGTAAGAAAACAAGACAATCTGTGAAGCATTACTAATTATCCGTCAGTTAGGTTTCACTTGCAAAAGCACACAACAAGCAGAACAATGTAAAGCAAAGCAGAAATTAAGCATGGCATGAGATTTTTGTGAGATGCAGTTAAAGCTGCCCAAAAATCCGGTGATACATGATGCATTCAACACAAGCAGATTTACCCTTTCATCAAGTTCAATACACTCATATCTCAGTCTCTCTCTCTCTTCCTGGACAAAGCAAACCTTCAAATCAAGTCAAAGTATAAACATGTTAATTGACTAAAAATTAAGAAACCCTAACAGAAAATGGCCGCAAGCACCTTATCAAGTATGACAAACTAGAAAGCAGAATATTTAGTATTTGCACACATTTTTTCCAATAAGTTCATGAGCTCACATATACCTAAATGTGCCTGCTGCAAGAATCAATAATATATGGGCTTGTATATAACAGCTGCAAGTCATATGGCAGATTGACGCAATATATTTAATAAAACACACAACAAAGAAATGTTCAGTTTCAAAACTGTAAAGCATAAATTAAGATTACTGCCTGTAAATGTAAATCAAGAACATGTACAACACTCGTATCTACATGCTAGCATGTCAGCTGGGCCTACTGGAAATAAAGTTACAGTTCAAAGAAGTTTAACCCAAGTTACTTCCAGATATGCATACTATTTATATTTTGTGATTCTACCACTGTTATTGTGATTTAATAAGTAATATAAGTACATAAAACAAAAATAAAGTTATGTACTCACCATAACTATGCCAGCTGTGTTGTTCATTTTCATTCTTCCTCAATTCATGGGTCTCTGATCCGTCCCTCGGACATGACTCTGATGCTTTCTCTAGATTCTAGGATCTCACTCTTGAGCTCCTCCATTTACCCACAATGCCCCTCAGTACAGCATTACCTCAGATCAAGTTTGCTGCCACTACAGTATTTTATAAATATAAAAAAGTATCATGGTACTGTAGAAAAAGTGAAATAGTAACAGAATAGGGGCTTCAAATAGGAATGGAGGTTCCTAACCAAAAACGTTACCAGGTAACTCCCAAAGACATGGATAGAAGGAAGGCAGGGGAAGTTGAAGAATGAAAATGGACAACACAGATGCATGGTTATGGTGAGTACCTAACTTTTGTATCTGACAATGTAATTTTCATTCGTTCCTCGATGTATGGAACATAGCCCCCCAACTATAGTAACTTTGGGCGACCCTTATGGAAGGATGTTCCCATCAAACACAGCCATGTTTCTGGAGATATCTAACTTATAATAAGCAATAAAGGTACAAGCCCTGGACCAAGTGACAGCTGCACAAATATCATCAATGAAAGCTCTTGCCCATAATGCAGCTGACATAGCCACTGACCTAGCTGAATATGGTTTTGGTTGTCTTGGCAAGGTTAAACCTCTTGAAGAGTAAGCATGGGAAATACAATCTGTTATCCATATGGCGAACGTGGTTTTTGATACTGGTTTTCCCAACTTGTTCTTGGCAAATGAAAGAGAAATAGAAGTTATGTTCTTACCATAACATTCCATGTTAGTTGTCTTCTTCTCGCCTTCTTGCTGGATGGGTTCGGAGCCGACCTCGGCTCCGACTCGGCCACTCTAAAAGCTCGAGAGTTGGTTCCACCGGCTCGAGGCTCCCCTTATATCCCACAATGCTAGGCGAGAGTTACCTCAGATCTCGTTTGTAAGCTAACCCCAGCTTAAAATAGTAACAGTATAACTGTAAAACAGAGTCCACCTCTAACAACAGGAAGAAAGAAGGGTGACCTACATCCTGAACCAGGAAATATGCATAATAGCATATGTCTAAGAAAGAGGTGGTAGAAAGAGAGGTCACAATCACAACTCCTCTAGGTCTGTCCAGGCCAGGGGGAAGGAGGGTGGGACGCAAGAAGAAGGCGAGAAGAAGACAACTAACATGGAACGTTATGGTAAGAACATAACTTCTATATGTTAAGTTGTCTATCTCGCCTTCATTCTTGCTGGATGGGACCGCGTCCCTAGCACCTTGTCCCGGGTGGCCTAACGGAACAGACTCCTGAGAACAGTGGAACCAAAGTTAGCTCTATGCCTAGAAGCTAAATCCAACTTATAATGAGAAATGAAAGTGTGAGGAGTAGCCCAAGTAGCCGCTGCACAAATGGTGTCGATAGGCAGTCTGTCTTGGAAGGCTAAAGAAAAAGCTCTGGTGGAATGAGCCTTAGGTTTATCAGGCAGCTTTTGATGTCTAATTTCATATACAAGGGAAATCAAAGATGTTAGCCATCTGGATAATGATACCTTTGAAACTGAAAGTCCCTTTCTGCTTTCTGCATAGGAGACAAACAGCTGATCAGATTTTCTGAACTGTTTTGTTCTATCCAAGTAGTACCTCAATTGACGGTGAACATCCAGGCAGTGTAATTTTTGTTCAGACCTATTGGAGTATTCTGGAAAAAAGACAGGTAGATCAATGCTTTGATTTAGATTTGACGTCGAGACCACCTTAGGCAAAAAGGACGGGTTAGTTCGTAAGGATACTCTGTCCTTATGAAACAAAAGATAAGGAGGACGACAGCTGAGTGCTTGAAGCTCTGAAACTCTTCTAGCTGATGTAATAGCTACCAGAAAAGAGTCTTCCATGATAATAATTTTAAAGAACAGGAGACTGCAGGTTCGAAGGGGAAGAATCAAAGAAGCAAGAACTAAATTTAGGTCCCAAGGAGAAGGAGGATTTCTTATAGGAGGTCTGAGAAGAAAAACTCCTTTCAAAAAGGCTTTGCAAAGCTTGTGGGACATTAAGGCAGATTCAGAAATACCCACATGAAAGTTAGAAATAGCTGCCAATTGAACTTTAAGTGTAGAGTGCGATGACCCTGCATGGAAGAGTTCAGCTAGAAAATCAAGGACTAATTGGATGGAAGCAGTGAAAGGATCTATGTCCTTTCCTTGAGCCCAATATGTGAAGCGTTTCCACTTACTCAAATAAATCTTCCGAGTGGAAGATTTATGGAAGCTATCAAAATATCTCTAACAGAGTGAGATAATTGAGGAAGCCTGGCTAAGGTTGGAACTGGAGGAACCAAGCAGTGAGGTTCAGAGAGGGGAGGGAGCGATGAAACTGACCCGACTGATGGATCAAAAGATCTGGAACTAGGTCCAGATTCCACGGTCGCTCAAGAGAAAACGATGTAGAAAGGGGAACCACACTTGTCGAGGCCAGTAAGGAGCAATGAGGATCAATGAGGCCTTCTGAGCGATAGCTTTCTGTATCACTTGAGAGATCAGTGGGAAGGGAGGAAATGCATACAGAAGTCCCCGGGGCCAAACTTGGACTAGAGCGTCTCTGCTGGGTTGGCCTGGTAAAGGGAATGGAGTGAAATATTCTCTGCACTTGCTGTTTTGGGGAGTAGCAAAAAGATCGCAGCAAGGCTGACCCCACTTGAGAAAAATTTCTCTCACTACAGAGTCTTTCAGAGACCACTCGTGAGGCATGAATATGGCTCTGCTCAACTTGTCCGCAATTTGATTGGACTTTCCGGGGATGTGCGTTGCTATCAGAAACCGCTGAGAAGAAATCGCCCATTGCCACAGTCTGAGTGCTTCTCGACACAGGTGGTATGACCTGGTTCCGCCTTGTTTGTTGATGTACCACACTACAGACATATTGTCTGTCTGGATTGCAATCGTTCCCAAGGGAAGAGAGTCTTGAAGGGCTTGCAACGCTAAAAGCACTGCTCTCATCTCCAGAACATTTATGTGCAAGTGGCATTCGTTTGGTTGCCATGTGCCCTGGACCGTCCTGCCCTGATAATGCCGCCCCCACCCGATCAGGGAGGCATCCGTTGTCAGAGTAGCAACCGGAGGAGGTGGAACAAAGGGTCTTCCCAACAAGAGCTGAGGGAAGACATCCACCACATGAGATGATTTTTGCACGCTTGCGTGATCATAATGGTGTGAGACATTGGAAGTTGCTGGTATGACCATTGAGTAAAGAGCATCCATTGAAGGATCCGCATGTGGAATCTGGCTAATGGAAGCAGAGGTATGGCCGCTGCCATAATTCCCAACACTTTCAGAACTAACCTGGCTTTGATTCTGTTGTTGTTGAAAAGGAGTGATACCAGTTTGTGAATGTCTGTTATTCTTTGATGTGTTAGTCTCGCAGACATGTTTACTGTATCTAGATTTGCGCCTATGTAGGTAATAGTACGACAAGGCGACAAAACAGACTTTTCGCAATTTATTGAAATACCCAGCTTTTGACAAACGCGAAAAGTGTAATCTCTGGCCATCAGAAGGAGATGCTTGGTGGGAGCTGTGAGGAGCCAGTCGTCCAAATATGGAAACACCTGGAATCCTTGTCGCCTCAGGTGAGAAGCTACCACTGCCATGCATTTGGTAAACACCGGGGGCAGTGGTGAGACCAAAGGGCAGGGCCCTGAACTGAAAATGACTGGTTCCCAGCCTGAAGCGGAGGAATCTTCTGGGCGTCTGTTCATTTTATGTGATAGCACGCATCCCGAAGGTCTATAGAGCACATCCAGTTTCCTTTGCCCAAAAAGGGAAGGATGGATTGCAGCGTGACCATCCGAAATCTTGTTTTCTTGACTGATCTGTTCAAGACACTGAGATCCAAAATTGGTCTCCAGTCCCCTGTTTTCTTTGGAACTAAAAAGAACCTTGAGTAGATTCCGGATCCTTGCTGGTCTGCTGGAACTGGCTGAATTGCTCTTTTGCAAGCAGTTTGAAATCTCCAAAACCGCTAGATCCCTTTGAGCGGTGGAACATCTGGAAGGGATTTTTGACTGATTTGGAATGCGAAGAAAGGGGATAGAATAGCCTTCGGAAATGATGGACTGTACCCATTTGTCTTGAGTCAGGGATAGCCAGGCTTCTGGGTACAGTGACAATCTTCCCCCGACTGCCTCCGAAGATGGGCAGTCGGGCAACACCTCAGGGATGCTGAAAGGGCTTGTCAGGGAAGGCTTCCCGATTGCCCTGGTTCTGCGGACCCCCTGCCCCTAGGGCGACGTCTACCATTGTTATTCCCCCCTCTGCCTCTGGCGGGGAAACGACTCTGTGCGTCAGGCGAAGTCCCTTGAGATTGTTTACGGAACCACATCTTTCCACCTTTCTGGCTTTTAGGGTAAGGCCAAGAAGGAGTAGAAAAACGGACTCCGACGGCAGAAAGGGTCTTGCCATCAGTTTCGCACCTAGTCAAGGTTTCTTTCACTTGAGGACCAAAGAGGGATGATCCATCAAACGGGGAGTTAGTGAAAGACGTCTTGAAGGGGTCCGCAAAATTGCATAGCCGCATCCAGGCATGCCTACGTAAGTCCACACCTGTCCCTGCGGCTCTGCTCGCTCCATCAGCCGCGTATGAAAGAAGGCGCATGGAGGAGTTGGTTATGGAGTTAAGGGTAGCCAGCTGCGTGTTCATCTTATCTTGGAAACCCGCAGCTGTAGGGTCCTTTAACATTTCACTCGCTTTGATCAAGTCCCTTTGAAGACGAGTAAAATGGCACAGGTAGTTCAGCGACGCATGGTAAATGTCGCTGACGAGAACATCCGCTTCCGTACCTGTCCATGGACCTAGATTCCTTGTTAGGTGGATGGACAGGTACTGAAGGATCAGCTAGCTCCTTCTTAGTGGCAGCAGCTACCACCATAGCATCCACAGAAACTCCTTTTGTTAAGAACTGTTTGTCTGCTGGTGCTGTTATGAACTTGGAGGGTCTCCTGGGAGTGGGGTCCACTGAATCAGGAGCCGTCCATGCCTTCTTAGCAACCACCTGCATGAGGGGGTCAAAGGGGGGGGACACCCAGGAGGTGGAAGGACGAGAGCCAAACGCCTCAAGATACACAGATTCGTCCTCCGAAGGGTTGAGGGCTGGCCAATTTCCCCTCTGTTTCAGGATCTCCAGAATGTCTGCAAATGAGACATCTTCAGAAGGGGAACGGGGAACCCTCAGAATCATCCAAATCTGTGTCTGACGTGATGGACTCAGGTGAGTCAATGTGTTTCCTCTTACACTTCCTCTTCCGAGGGGCTCTTCTGCCAAATCAGGAGAGGCCTCGGAAGAGGATGAAATCCCACAGGGGTTCCTGAGGAGCTGGCTCTCTGCGGTCCGGGATGAGGGAGTGAGTCGACTTAACCTGAGGCACCGTGAGGGAGGGGCGGACGGAGCCGACTGTGGAGTAGAGCCAGGCTCTAACACACTCCGCATGACCTCGAATGCACCCCTGTCAGGCAGAGCCAGAGGTCCCGCCCGAGAGCTAAGAACCCCCTCGACACCGACAGTGATGGCTCCGAGGCCGATGTCAGAGCCGAACTCACCAGCGCCGGGCACCGAGAGGAGAGGGGGTCGGACAAGGGTCCGATGCCACTCACCCCTCGGAGCCGACGAGGGAAGTCCGGCGCCGAGATTCTTCCAAGGAAGAAACGGAGCGACGGAGCCGAAGACAATTGTATCGGCTCCGACGCTCTCACAGTCTCGGTTCCGACGACCCGGCTCCGAGCTCAAGAGAGTCGAAGGAGGAATATGTTGATGGACCGGGGCAGGCATCGACTGATGAGTCGGGCTCTGAAGCATCTGGGCCAGTGCCTCGGACTTAAGAAGTCGACTCACTACCCTCTGAAGGTCATGATCCGACAGCCTCGATGACCTAGAGGAGTGAGATCTTTGGCTCCGTTCAGACAGCAGGGGAGATCCTGGAGCCGAATGAACAGAGCCAAGAGATGGTGACCTGGACCTCTTCCTAGTTGTCGGCTCCGAAGGTCTGGTCGGAGCAGACACGGGAACTTCTACTACCTCGGCTCCGGCCGGAGCTGAGGGAGCCACAGAAACTGTGGACTGAGTCTTATCGGCTCCAGCCGGAGCCGATGAAGGCAGAGGTTGAGAAACCTCAGTTGTCGGAGCCGAAGACCTAGATGCCTTAGAGGGCTTCCCTGTTGAAACAGATAGGGAATCCTTTGGCTTGAGTAAGCCTCTTAATATCAATTTATTTTTTCTTTCCTGCAGGACCCTGGGGCTGAAGCCATGGCACACAGCACAGGAGTCCTGCAGGTGCAAAGGCCCCAGACAGTAGACACAAGAAGTGTGAGCGTCTGTCAGAGACATTTTCTGACAGCACGCATCACACTTCTTGAATCCGGAGACCTTTGCTTCTTTAGACATTTTTAAACAGGTGTAAACAAACACACACACAAACACACTAATTACACCCTGTCAAGTTAAATTATAATAAAAACCACTAACTAGGATTTTAAAATAATACACACACACTCCACTAGGGAAGAGAAAAGGCCTGTAGGCCCAAGGGAAGAACCTAAAGTTCTTGAGGGAAAAAACGGGAATTTTTTTGGAAGGGGATAAAAATTTCTCTAAACTAAGGGAAATAAGTAAAAATATTAAAATTAAAGGGGTTTAGATAGACTAAATTACACAAAAAAAGTCACTTACCAAGAACCGGTAGAAAACCAACCTCGAAGCTGTAGCGGCAAACGAGATCTGAGGTAACTCTCGCCTAGCATTGTGGGATATAAGGGGAGCCTCGAGCCGGTGGAACCAACTCTCGAGCTTTTAGAGTGGCCAAGTCGGAGCCGAGGTCGGCTCCGAACCCATCCAGCAAGAATGAAGGCGAGATAGACAACTTAACATTCAGTTTTTCTAAAATCTTTTGCCCTACGAAGATAGAAATGAAGTTGCCTATGTACATCTAAAAACTGAACAATGTATTCTCCTTTCCTGTCAAAGTTAGGAAAGAAAAAGTACAGTTGTGTACACTTACCATAAATGTAGATGTTCAAGTGTATTCACTGTTGCAGTCATTACATTTGGGTAATCCTGCTGGTAGGTTGCCCTCAGTCGGCCTGAATTCCAAAGTCCTGGGTCCTGCGTCGGCTGCTGTTGCCCCTTCCCTGACGTCAGGTCGTCAGGGGTATAAAATATGCGGCCAACGCCATTTTCTTTAGTTTTTCTTGCCCCAGATGTCAGGTGCCCCCTAAAAGGGTAGCCAAAATTTATATAAATATATGTAAATACATGCACCAATATAAACTTTACCTTCATCTACAAGCAAATACACCACATAGGTTGTATAAATCAGAGAAGGAAAGATAGGTTCCATCAGAAGAAAGTGGGATGGCGGGTGGGTAACCTGGACTGCAACAGTGAATACGCTCGAACATCTACATAAGTGTACACAACTGTACTATGTTCTTCGTGTTTCACTGTTGCAGTCATTACATTTGGGTAGAGTCCCAACGCTATGGTTGGGAGGCTGGAGCTAAACAGCATTAGGAACAGTTATGAGGCCTTGCAGAACTGCAGTGGCAAAGCCTGCCCTGGATTTAGAGTAGAGTGGCAGATGATAGTGCTTTCTAAAGGTGTGCACTGAACTCCAAGTAGCAGCCTCTAAAATGTCCTTGGTTGGTACTCCCCTGAGAAAGGCTGCTGAAGTGGTTGCAGCTCTGGTTGAATGTGGCCTAATGCCCTTAGGCACTGGCTTGCCATGGTGTAAGTAGCAGAAACGAATGCAGCGGCCTATCCACTTTGAAATAGTCTGCTTTGAGATAGCCTTTCCTTGTGATCCTGCATCATATGCCACTAGTAAATCTGTCTTTCTGAAAACTTTGGTTCTGTCCAAGTAGAATCTAAGCTGTCTGTGCACGTCCAAAGAATGCAGAATTCTCTCACCATTGTTCTGTGTATTTGGATAAAAAGTTGGCAGATGAATAGTTTGGTTAAGAGCCACACTGGAAACCACCTTAGGCATAAATGTTGGGTTTGTCCTCAGAGAGACCCTGTCTGGATAAAAAAAGATAAAAGATTCCACAGCCATGAGTGCCTGTGGCTCTGAAACTCGTCTTGCAGAAGTTATTGCTAGGAGCAGAGCTGTTTTCCAAGATAAAAACTTTATATCAGCAATAGCAGATGGCTCAAAAGGAGGCAAGGTGAGTTTTTCCAAGACATAGTTGAGGTCCCATGCAGGCATTGGTGATGATCTTGGAGGCCTTAAATTTATGGCTCCTCTGAGGTACTGTTTTAATAAGGGATGAGAAAAGATTGGTGGCTCTGTATTGTAATGAGCCGAAATAGCAGAGGCATGAATTTTAATAGATGAAAAAGATAGGCCTTTGTCCAGCATCTCAGTTAAGTATTGCAAAATCTGAGGAATATTTGGCACAGCTGTATCAGTTCCTTGTGCCTGGTTCCAAGCACAGAATCTCTTCCATTTTCCAGCATAAGATTTTTTAGTACTAGGCCTTCTGGCATCCAAAATGACATCCATCACAGCTTTACTGAGAGGTGTGTTTTGTATGACTACATTATCCGCCATGCTGCCAGGTTTAAAGTCCTGAGCTGGCTATGCAGGATCTATTTGTTTTGCTGGGACAGTAGATGAGGTATTTGAGGTAAGGTCCAAGCTGGGCATTGAGACAAGTTCTTTAGGATTGGAAACCAGTACTGGCGGGGCCAGTCTGGGGCAATCAGCATCATTTTTGGCTTCTCCTGTCTGACCTTTAGGAGTATCTTGGGGAGGAGAGGCAGTGGGGGGAAAGGCATATACGGATAGGTTTTTCCAGCTGCAAGATTGGGCGTCCACTTTCCATGCTTGTCTGTGATAAGTCCTTGTGCAGAATCTTTTTAGTTGGTAGTTGTGAGGGGAGGCAAATAGATCTATGTCCGGGCATCCCCATTTCCTTATCATGCTGAAGTATTGTGGATCCAGCTGCCATTCGCGGGGATCCATGAGGTTTCTGCTTAGTTCGTATGCCAGAGTATTTTTCCTTCCTGGCAGCAATTGTGCCTGCAGATGTACTTGGTAAGTTAATGCTGTGTCCCACAAAGTCATCGCTAGCCTGCAAAAGGGGTAAGAATGTGTGCCCCCCTATTTATATACCACATGACCGTGGTGTTGTCTGTCTTTATCAGTAGTTGTCCTGAATGAAGTAGGTCCTTGAAGGCTGTCAGGGCATTCTAAACAGCTAGCATCTCTTTTTGATTGATATGCAGATGCATTTGGGTTGAGGACCATGTGCCCTGAATGCATCTTCCTGCCATGAGGGCCTCCCAGGCATAATCTGATGCATCTGTTGTTAGTGTCTGCCTGGCTGGGGGTAATGTGAATGGCTGCCCCTTGTTTTGGTGACAAGCCTTTGCCCACCATCGAAACTCCTGTTGTAGGCAGGGAATGAGAGTAATCATTGTTTCCAGGCTGTGGCAATATTGAGTCCAAACACTTTTTAGGTACCATTGAAGTTTCCTCATATGCATTCTTGCATATGGAATCAGTAGGATGCAGAATGCCATGAAGCCCAAAGCCTGCAGAATATTTCTTGCAGATAACTGGGCCTTTGTTGCCAACATTTTGAAATAGGTAGTTAGTTGCCGTTGTTTGTCTGGCATGAGATAAGCCATCTGGGCAGTTGTATTTAAGCTTGCACCCAGGAATATTATCTCTTGAGAGGGTAATAGTTTTGATTTATTTTCGTTGACTGTGTACCCTAGGCATGTTAGAAGTCTTTTCACAAACGCCAGATGTGTAGAAGAATGTCCTTGCTCTCTGCTTGAATTAGACAGTCATCCAAGTAAGGATATATTTGTATTCCTCTGTCTACAGAATGCAATTACTGGTGCCAGGCACTTTGTAAATACCCTGGGTGCAGTAGATAAGCCAAAGGGCAGTGCAGAGAATTGGTAATGCATTGAGCCAGCCTTGAATCTGAGGTATCTTCTGCATAATTGTCTGATTGGGACATGCAGGTATGCCTCTTTTAGGTCTAGAGTCACCAGCCAAGTGTTCTTGCCCAGCATGGGCAGAAGCTGCTGCAAAGTCATCATCTTGAATTTTGGTATATCCAGGAATGTGTTCAGAACAGACAGGTCCAGTATTGGTCTCCAGGTCTTGTCCTTTCTGGGTACCAGGAACAGTCTTGAGTAAAATCCTTGTCCCTGCTCTTGCTCTGGTACTTGGTGAATGGCCCCCATGTCCATGAGGGATGAGACTTGTTTTTGTGCCTCTGCCCATTGATTTTTTGGCAGATCTGGCCAGCCGTTTGCCTTTGGCAGGGTATGGAAATGGAACTTGTACCATTGTGACACGATATTTAGAACCCACTTGTCCTGGGTTATAATGTGCCAATTTTGAGAAAAAAGTGCTAATTTTCCCCCTAAGGGTGCTGCCAAGAGGTAAGTGCTTGGTGCAGGCAGGGGGAAGTCATTGGGACTGTTTCCTGTATGGTTGTGATTTGTCTTCTCCAACTTTGGAGGTAGAAGCACCCCATTGCTTTGACCTGTAGGAAACTTGCGCCTGGAATCTGCCTCTAGGGCATCTGGATCTGCCCCTTTGAGGTCTGTCTGATACAGGAAAGGACCAATTCTTTGCAGGCCAGTGTCTACTAAACCTAGGTGGCTGTACTTGTAAAAAAATCTTTGACAGTTTGCATAGATTTAGCTTTGTCCTCCATTTTCTTTAACACCTCCTCTACCTTAACACCAAACAAAGCATCATGCTGTAAAGGTGCATCTAATAATTTAACTTTGACATGATCAGGCAGATTTTGTTCCTTTAACCAAGCATGCCTCCTAATTACAGAACCCGTAACTGCGGCCCTGCAGGAGATCTACAAAGAATCAAAACCACATTGCAAAGTATGCTTTCCAACTTGTTTTGCTGCATGCAATAAATCCTGCATTTCCTTGTTTTCTGCACATTCAGAGTTTAATAACATTTTCTGTTTAAGCAATGCCATGACATGATGCTGATATTTGAGCATATGAAACTGACAGTTTAAGGCCCTTATAGCCAAGGTATCAGATGTGTAAACCTTTTATCCCCATCTAATCAGTGCCCTAGAATCTCTGTCAGAGGGGGTAGGTTTTTTGCAGCAGAAGCCTTAACTCCTTTGGGACCCTGTGACATAGTTTCTGGGTCTGCAGCAGGGTTTTTAAAAAAGAATTTATGAGAGTCAGGAACCCTGTAATATCTGTCGGGCTTAACAGGAGCTGGAGGTAAGGAGTCAGGGGTAAGACTAGACTCCGAAAACACATCATCTACAATATCTAACACAGGTGGAATGGCTAGTGGCCTGTGTTGAGATAGTAAAAGGAAATCCCTGAGCCTCTTTTTATATTCTGAAAAATCTTGGCTCTCCCAGTGGAAATGCTCCCTCATGGTATGCAAGGTTTCCCCAAAAGAATAGTCCTCTGGAGGAGAAGCTGAAGGTGTAGATTCTTCAGCATCAGAATCCTCATAGGGGGGAAGAGAATATTCCTGATCAGAAGAGGAATCAGAAGAAATAGAGACCTGATCTGAAGATTCATAGTCAGTCTCTTGCCTAGGCCTCTTATCAGGAGGGGGATGGGAACCCCTGATCAAGGTAATTAAGTCTTCGGCCATTTTGAGCATCTGTTTTTTGGGCATAGAGGCCTGTCCACGTGGCTCTTGAGTTTGTTTCTTTGCTTTAGAAGATGCTTTAGTTTTTGCCTCTGAAGCTGAGGTTGGCTTAATGTAAAGATGTTTAGGTCTGAATACACCCTCCGAAGCCGGTGCCTGCTCAGTGGCTCCGGACCCATCTAAAGGAATAGTATCCGAGGCTCCAATACCTTGAGTTTCCATGGAATGGCCGACTCCATGTGGGAGTCGGTAGCAGGCTGCGACTCTAAAGTAGTGGGCATCAGGAGTTGTGAAAGCGCCTCACTGAGAACCGTCGAACCGGCGACTGGCTTAGGAGAAGCTTTGTCAGTTTTGGGCCTCGGTTGTCTATCTCTCTCCTTTTCTTTGCGTTTTTTTTGTGAACACCGGTAGTCAGGTGGCTATCAGACGATATTTCTGGATAATTAAACCGGCGTCCAAAATAGTTTAAAGCAACATCATACCGACGCTTAATAGTGCATTGGTTAAATCTAGCACAAAACCGACAACCGGCAAAGTTGTGATCAGGGCCTAGGCAAGGAATACAGCAAGAATGAAAGTCCTTATGAGGTATTTGGTTTCCACAAGAAATACAATTATTAACTTTTGCTGACATCGGTCTGGAGCAAAAAAAAGTTTCCCCAATGGGGTACTTAGCTTTACTGAAGACTTTGGATCTGAAACTCGAACACGAAAATCTCAGGAGTTGGCCGACCGGCACTTGTGAACTGCTTCTGCTTCGGGCACTGCGCAGCAAGAAAGACTAAAGAAAATGGCATCAGCCGCATCTTTTATACCCCTGATGACCTGATGTCTGGGAAGAGGAGACAGCAGCCGACGCAGGACCCAGGACTTTGGAATTCAGGCCAACTGAGGGCAACCTGCCAACAGGATTACCCAAATGTAATGACTGCAACAGTGAAACACGAAGAACATCTGGCAAGTTGATGACTTGACTGATGTTTGTTTCTTAGGAACTTTGGTACAAAGGAAGGATTGGTAACTGTGTCTACAGAAAATCAAACAAGCCGGTTTTGAAGATTGCACTTGGAGTTCAGAGACTGGCCTCACAGAAGTTATAGCCACAAGAAGACTGTTTTCCAAGAAAGGAAATAGAGATCTGTTTTAGCTGAGGGCTCAAAGGGTAAATGTACTAAACTTAGTAATACAACAGTAAGATTCAAAGGTGGAGAAGGACCTTTTATCGGAGGACTAAGCAAAAAGGTACCTCTAAGAAATGCTTTACATAACTCGGATGAAGCTAAAGGGAAAGCATTATCTCCCATGCGGAATTTAAAGATGGCTGTCAGCTGAACTTTGATGGCAGAGAAACTTGCACCACCTTAAAAAATAGGGGCCAGAAAATCTAAAACAGCAGGGACTGGAGCAGTGAAAGGATCCAACTCTCTGTGCTGAGCCCAAAAAGAACATCTTTTCTATTTACTTTTATATATATATCTCACTTGTAGAGGGCCTCTGAGATAACAAATAACATTTGTCATATAGGACAAGAAAACCTGGAACGTCTAGCCATCATTGAAATTGGAGAAGCCATGCAGTCAACATGTTTGGGTGATTCACCCCTGACTGATGTGACAGGAGGTCTGGACTGGGATCCAGTGCCCAAGCAGGACATAGGAAGGGGAACCAAATTTTCAGTGGCCAAAAGGGGGGAAATGAGGATTCACTTACTCTTCAACTGGAATTATTTCTGAAGGAATTTGGGAATTAAGGGCAGGCAAGGAAAATCATAAAGAAGGCCAGAGGGCCAAATGTGGACTAGAGCATCTCTTGGTGACTGTCCCAGTGGGGGAACTAGGGCAAAGAACTTACTTCACTTATTGCTGAAGGGAGAGGTGAACAGATCGCAGCAAGGTTGACCCCATTTGTGAAAGATCATGTTTGCCACTGACTTAATGAGCGACCAATTGTGAGGCATAAGGATAGATCTGCTGAGCTTGTCTGCTAGAATGTTGGATTTCCCGGGTACATGCATCGCTACAAGAAAGTGGTTGGAAGAGATCACCCACTGCCAAACTCTCACTACTTCTTGGCAAAAGGGGTAAGCTCTGTTTTCCCTTTGTCTGTTGATGTACCAAACTACTGACATATTGTCTGTTTGAAATGCAATTGTCCCTAGAAGAAGAAAGTTCTGAATAGTCTGCAATGAAAAAGGACCTATCTCATCTCCAAGACATTTATACGCAAATTGGTCTCTTCTGGGGACCAAGTGCCTTGAACAGTACATCTCAAGAAATGCCACCTCCAGCTCTCCATTGGGAGGCGTTCATGGTTAACATGGCATTCGGGCGAAGAAGGACCTTTCCTTGACAGATCTCTTTGGACTGTACCCACCACAGAAGGGAGTCCCTGCAAACTTAACAGTTTTATAGGATGTAGCAAAGCCTGTCGAAGAAAGGAACATTGTACTGCCAGGGTCCACTGGAGGATTCACATATGAAGACAAACAGTAGGTATCAAGGTAACTGCATCAGCCACTGACCGTAGAGCAAGAATCAGTTTTGCTGCGGGAGAGGAGTGAGAAAGAACCTGTCCAACATGCAGTCTCAAAGTGAAAATTCTGTTTTGTAGTAAGAGAGTGAGATGATTGGCTGTACCGAGACAAGCCTATAAACTCCAAGACTTAAACTAGTTGAAGATGGGACATGGAGATTGATGATAATTCCTAGAGACTGATGGTGATTCCTAGACATTGGGATAATTAGAGAAAGTAATCCCTGGCTTTTTCTAGGAGATGCCTGGTTGATGGGGTGAGAAGACAGTCGTCTTAATAAGGAAACACCCTGAATCCATGCAGTCTTAGATGAGCTGCTACCACTGCCATGCATTTAGGGAACACACTGGGGGGCTGTGGTGAGACCAATTGTCAGGGCTCTGAACTGACAAGGGCTGGCTCCCAGATGGAAGAGCAGACATCTACAAGAGTGTCTGTTCATTTTTATGTGGTAGTATGTGCCCTGAAGATCCACCTACCACATCCAGTTGTTCTTCCCTACCACAGGCAGACTGGACTGAACTATGACCATCCGTTATTTCAAGTTCTTTACAAATTGATTCAGATAACTGAGACCAGGATAAGTCTCATGTCCACCATTTTCTTTGGCACTAAAAAGAACCTAGAGTAAAATCCGGATCCTCTTTGGTCTGGTGAGAATTCTTGGTTTACATTTTTCTAGCAGCTTTTGAATTTCCTGAGCTGCTGACCCCCACTGATTGGGTGGAACATTGGGGAGATGTTTTCTTTTTACTAAGGGAACTTATAAAAGGGAAATTAAATATCCACTGGATATGATTCGTTGCACCCGTGTCATTTGTGATGGTGCCCAGACTTTTGAGTGCAAGGACAAAACTCCTGATTGTCTCCAGAGAAAAATAGTCAGGCAACCTGTCAGGAATGCTGAAAGGGTTGGTCCAAAAAGGAATTTAGGAACCCTTGATTTTGCGGAACCCTCTGCCTCGTGGTCAGCATCTTGCATTGTTATTATTTTCCCCTCTGCCTCTAGGAGAAAAATCTCCACATGATTCTTGAAAGGTCCTTGAGATTTCAGGAACTACATCTTCTTACCACTGTGGTGATTTATCTAGAAAAGGGTCTCTGCGGGGTAGAGAAGTGGATTCCCATGGCAGACAAGGTCATTCCATCTTGCTCACTTCACTGCAGGGAATTGTCTCTAACAGTGGGCCCAAACAAAGAAGATCTATCAAAGGAAGCACTGATAAATAACACTTTAAAGGGTTTCCGCCAAGTCACACAATCGCATTCAGACACGACTCCTAATGGCTATGCCTAACCTGCCGCCTGTGAGGAACCTTCAGCTATATGAGAAATTAACCTCATAGACACATTAGATATAGATTGTAGGGTGGCCAGTCGTAAAGAAAAAGATTTCCTCTGCTGACACAGACCCAGGGGTAGAGTTATAGAATTCTTTTATCAAGTCCCTCTGTAACCTATAAGAGGATGGACAGAGAAGCTCTGCTCAGCTAGCACTTTTTAGTGGCTGTTGCAACAACCATGGCATCCACTGGAATTCCCTTACTCAGATCCTGCCTGTCTCTAGGTACTCTGAGAAAATTGTCTGAATGCCTGGGGATCGTTTCTACAGTGCCCTGTTCCTTCCAATCCTAAAATGCAGATAGGTCAGAACCAGTGGAGATCTGGAGGACCCTTCTCCTTCATCGAAATCGGTATCTTCTGTCAAAGACTCCTGAGAGGAATCTAAATGTCTCCTTTTGCACAACCTCTTTCAGGGGACCTCTTCAGTAGGATGCTCTGGAAGATGTAAGAGACGTGAAGTTCCCTTAGATGTCCCTGTATCATAACATGAAAAGACTCCGATACATGACCTGAAGAGGAACAGGAATAGGATCTGAAGAAGTAACAGTAGAATTTTCTTTTGGGTGAGAGAAAACCCTCTTCGCTACCTCAAAGGCAAAGGGACCAGGGGAAGCAGAGGCCAATCTGACAGGATCAGACAAACAAGGCGCCTTCACCAACCCTCCACTCTAAGGGAGGAGTCTGAGACAAGCTGTCCAGTGCCAACTCCCTGAAGGGGAGCGAAGGCTCCAAAAGCTTTGGAGTCAAAACCATTCCTTTGGATCGGACGCCAACACAATGGCTCCAAGACATATCTGCTCAAGGGTAGTCTGAGCCAAATGGAACAGGGAAGTAGTCTGAGCCAAATGGATCAGGGAAGTAGTTAGGAGTCGATGATGAAATCATCTTCAGATCAGACGGTTCTACTCTTGGCAATCTCGGATCTGAGGGCTCTGAAACAGAAGATCAGATCAAAGGAGGAGTAATGACTGCATGCGAGGGAGGTTTAAGGCTCAAAGATCAAACAGGTGATGGAGACAGTAAGACCCCCCATCTGGATCTGTGTTCAGAGGAATTTTCTTGTCATCGTATCTACTTCTGTTTCAAAAAGACTTCAGAAGGACCCGACTGAATAGGAAGTGGAAGGAGATCAAGAAAACTGCCTTGGACTCTCCGGCAGAAAGGGAGATCTCAGCCTAGGGGGCACTAGCACTGGACAGAAGATGGGGGCTTCAGAGCAGAGGAGACTTAGGAGTACACACTTTGAATCTGAAGGTTTAGGATCCCAGTGTTTGGAAACTGAAAGACCGACTTCTGGGAGGGGGTTTGAGACCTCAATTTAGGAATGTCAGAAGAATTTGCAGAAGCAGTTAAAAGGCCTTTAAGTACTAGCAACG